>NC_135239.1:24586074-24890165 GCF_051348905.1 Ranitomeya variabilis
AAGGACTAAATAATAAAGTAAAAATAAATTAATACATATATTTAAAAACACTAAAAAGGTAAACAAAAAAAATATAAATGTAATTAAAGAGGACCTTTCACCTAATTTTTAATTTAGACCAGGTTACGGGGTGTAATGGTGGCTGCAGAGTGGAGTAAAGTTTTTTTTTTTTAAATGTCGTCTGTCCAATTGCAGAGATAATAGCAAAGTATTTTGCACCTACTTAGTTAACTTTTGTTAAGTCTAAGCGAGTGTTTTTAGATATTTTCACTGGGGACATGTACTTCTTCTCCCTGTACGAGTTGCCCAATCATAAGGAGGCAACAACACAGCAGAAAAAATAACACCCCCCCGCCATAGCTTAGGTTTCTCGGTGTTTGAGATGTAAGGATACAGCTCTGAAGTCCTGGTCTCACCTCCTGCATGATTAGAAAGTGCTTGGAATAAGAGCACCGATTGCTCACATCTTTCAGATAAGGTCTGGAGGTAGGAGCAGCACAGATGAGTTTAGCTGTGTCACATTACAAACCCTTCTATCAGCTCTCATCCTCCCATAGCACTGTCAGGTCTGCTGTATTGCTTCTACCCCCACACTGCCTGTCCGGAGATGAGTCACACATATGTATAGACATAAGTGTCTGACACAGCTCCTCCTCCATCGATCGCATATCGATGACCTATCCTACAGGTAGCTAATAGTTTGGTATTAGGCAATCCCTTCAAGTTTACATTTATACTAATTTATAACTATCATTCCTGTGCAGATAACAGGTATAACTGGTGGAGGTTTTGCACTAGTTATGGGGAATTAGTATACACTGTAGTCAGGAATGCGTGACATCACTGATATATTTTTTTAACTTTTATTATTTCTTTTGGTTCTAGTTGCTTTGATTCCCAACTAAGACCGCCGCCTGAGCTGACGTATACGCCGCTGCCCCTCCTCCGCTTCTATCTCTAGATGTCCACAGGACCATTGCCGTTTGGATGCTTTTTTTTTTACACAACATATTTATATGGCATTTTATTTCAATGCTTAATTAAAAATAAAGGCTGTAAGATATTTTATTTTTTAATAAATAATTGAATAACTTGTTTTCAAATGACAAACCCTTTAAGTATTTTGTTTTCATTTTTCTCTTCGGTTTTCTGCACATTACTCCTGATATAAAGCTTGCTGAATTGACGGCTCTTCTTGGTGTGATATCAGAGCTGTGTTGAGTGCTCGTAGTCAATGAGACGTCTCCTTTAGCTGCTCCCTCTCCCCTCTCACAGCATGCGCTCGCAGACACTGAGGTAGGGGAAAGCTGCGGCTGCAGTAGCCTCTACCTGAACTGAATTTAATGTTTCAGACTAGCCAGTCATTCGTATGACTGAGGAGGTTTGTGAACAAATACAGAAATCCAATTGGCAGGAAACGATTAACAAAAAACTGATACAAGATGGCACTTTTTCTTCATCGGATTGATTACAAAGTATCACAAATTCACATGTATTAGCGCAGGGGTCCCCAACCTGTAGCTCGGGAGCCAGCTTGGTGCATTATCACTAGATGTAAATAACTATTAAGAGCAGATCCCTAAATGGTTACTTTTGTGTGTAGCTCTGTACAGAAGAGCAGATTTGAATGGGAGTGAGATAGGAAACAGTGGAGCTTGGCATACTGCCTTGGTGTGATTTCAGTGGAGAAGCTTTAGTTGTCATTATACCGATAATGGAGGCTCTCGGTGTCACTACTGAGAGTGGGGGAGGAGCTGAATGTGGCTCACGACCCTCCTTCATTGCTGGATGTGGCTCTAAGGTCAGAAAGGTTGGGGACCTCTGTATTAGCGCATGTGCACACAGCATCTTATTTTTGACTGCACATCTGCCGAGGTTTCCCTAAGTGAAGCCACTTTAGGAAATTGCTGGCAGCCTTGTTGCCGTTTTTTTCGGCGGCTCTGCATCTTTTTTCTTTGACTTAAACTATCAACACATTACCAAACTCCGAAGCAGTTTAAATAAGTAGCAAAAGATGAAACATACGCACAGCAATGTTGTTTTTACATTGCTGTGCATTATGTTCATTTGTGCAGCATTTTTTGCAGGTGACACTTAAGGCCCCGTCTCACACAGCGACGCTGCAGCGATACAGACAACGATGCTGATCGCTGCAGCGTCGCTGTGTGGTCGCTGGGGAGCTGTCACACAGACCGCTCTCCAGCGACCAACGATCAGGGGAACGACTTCGGCATCGTTGAAACTGTCTTCAACGATGCCGAAGTCCCCCTGCAGCACCCGGGTAACCAGGGTAAACATCGGGTTACTAAGCGCAGGGCCGCGCTTAGTAACCCGATGTTTACCCTGGTTACCAGCGTAAATGTAAAAAAAACCAAACACTACATACTCACCATCTGTTGCCCGTCAGGTCCCTTGGCGTCTGCTTCCTACTCTGACTGAGCCGCCGTACAGTGAGAGCTGAGAGCAGAGCGCAGCGGTGACGTCACTGCTGTGCTCTCACTTTACGGCGGCTCAGTCAGAGCAGGAAGCAGACGCCAAGGGACCTGACGGGCAACAGATGGTGAGTATGTAGTGTTTGTTTTTTTTTACATTTACGCTGGTAACCAGGGTAAACATCGGGTTACTAAGCGCGGCCCTGCGCTTAGTAACCCGATGTTTACCCTGGTTACCAGTGAAGACATCGCTGGATCGGTGTCACACACACCGATTCAGCGATGTCAGCGGGACCTCAACGACCAAAAAAAGGTCCAGGCCATTCTGACACGACCAGCGATCTCGCAGCAGGGGCCTGATCGCTGGTACGTGTCACACATAGCGAGATCGCTACTGAGGTCGCTGTTGCGTCACAAAACTTGTGACTCAGCAGCGATCTCGCTAGCGATCTTGCTATGTGAGACGGGGCCTTTAGGCAAGTCCAAAACACAAGCTGGGGTCTCCCCAAATGGAATGGTCAGTCACAGCAGGCACTACTACTAAAAGGGTCAATGAGTGGCAGTATCACATGGAGTTTTATGACTGATCGATGATGAGTTTTTCAAGTGGAAACTACTCCCAGAAATGCTCCTTTTAGGGTGCGTGCAAATAAAGTCTTTTTGATGCAGATTCTGACTGGAACCCATCTGAGAAAGTGGTAAAAAACCCCATAAAAAATGAAAAATTAAGGCATGCAGAGCTATAAAGAGGCTAAAACAAGTGATATGCATAATGTTATATGGACAGAATAACACAGAAGCGATGGATCCGTCGTGTTTTGGCGGACGCGAATGTAACGTTTTTTTGTGCGACGTTTCCATTTCCGACCGTGCATGCGCAGCCGGAACTCCGCCCCCTCCTCCCCGCTCATCACAATGGGCAGCGGATCCTTTGTAAAACTGCATCCGCTGCCCATGTTGTGCTAAATTTAGCACAACATCCGTCAGTACGTCGGGCCGACGGTTTGCGACGGCCCCGTACCGACGGAAGTATGAAAGTAGTCTTAGTGTACCTATGATAAAAAAAAATTACAGACCGCTCCATTCTTTGTAGGTGGTACAACTTGCAAAATCGTCAGTGTAGTAAATTCTTATTTTCCCTACTCTATATTTGTAAAAACCCGTACAATACTGTGAGCAGATTATTTACAGTAATCGGTAAAGTGGATTTTTTTTCTCCATTAAACTGAAAACATTTTTACAAAAATGTAACGCTGAGGCCGTGTTCACACGCTACTTCTTTTTTGCTGCTTTTTATCTGCAGAAAATTTGATGATAAAAAGCAGCAGAAAAAATTGCAGATTTACGAGTGTGAACCCGCACAAAACTACGCCATAACATCTGTGATCATGGCGCTTTTGCTGCACTCTTTATGCCTTTTCCTCCTTATTTGATGCGTTTTTGGCGCAGAAGTGAAGCCACCTTTTTAATGTGGCTTCTATAGTACAGAAAAGCTTTGTTTCTGCAGGTTTTTTTTTTTTTTTCATTTTTTCAGACTCCCCATAGAAGCCTGAAGAGAAAAAAACACCAACATCGCACGGTTCAGCACAATTTTTTTGTGAAAAAAACACAAACAACAAATGCAGCATTTACGCTACATGTGCACGCGACCTTACAGACATAGTTGGCAAAATGGCGCTTAAAAAAAAAATGACAGCTCGTCTCACAAAAACAAAACCTCGTATAGCGAAGATTATGCAGAAAAATAAAAAACGTGCGGCTGCTAACTATGCGTAAATCTTACGACTGCTAACTATGCGTAAATCTTACGACTGGCGGGAAAAAACATCCAGACAACCCCTTTAAGGCCAGGTGTACACGTGCACTGAAGCACGACAACCTGAGGTAAAAACTACCTCAGGAAGACCCTTTTCTTAAACGTCATCCAGAATTAATTTAATTCCTAGGTTTCCGAACTTCTAGGAATCTACTGGCTGGAAATCACCATTCACTTTTATGCCCACCCTCACTGACGACCACCATACAGAGTCACATAACAGGCAGCCCTTCTCCTGGCAACTACTAAGCGCTCACCCTCAACAAAAATGGTGGTCTGGTTACTTCCGGTGACGTCACTCCAGTTTGGTCGTTTGGAACAAAGCACCGCCTGTCACTTGGTGCGCTTCGTCCAATCAGAGCGCAAGGTTTGGTACTTCCTGAAACTTTTTTTTTGTCTGGTGGTTGCCATGGAGTTACTCGGCGTCGAGCGACCAATCAGGAGGCTCGGCAGCTGGGTTTTAAAACAAGCTGCGTCCGGCGTGTGACCGTTACTAGCTGCTGACTTGTGTCTCTGGTCGCGCAGTGCGGGAGGTGAGTGCGGGGCTGCGGCAGGTAGTGTGTGCTGGTGTCCGCTGCTGTGGCCGGTACCCCGGGTATAACGCGGTGCTGAGCTGTGGAGCCCCCCATATAAGGGGCAGCTGCTGGTAACGGAGGTGTCCGCCGTCCCTCATTCATGGCTTCTCACCCTCTATGTGGGCCCCATGGCTTCTGTGTGTAAGTTATACTGGCAGCCAATCAGAGCACTGCAGACTAGGGGCCCATTATTCTGGGGGCCTCTCTATGGCGGCGCCTGCTGTTCACCATCTGGTGGTGGTTGGGGTGTACATTGTTCTGGGAAAATATAAGCTTGGTGGGCTTTGATGCTGCTTCCCCTCCTTATCTGGGGGTTGGGGTGCTGGTGCTACAGGGTCTTCACCTGGCTGACGGGAGGGGGGCGCCAGTGCTGGGACCCCACAGAGTGACTGATGGGAGGGGGGTGCAAGTGCTGGGACCCCACAGGGGGGCGCCAGTGCCCTGACCCCACAGGATGGCTTATGGGAGGGGGGTACCAGTGCTGGCGATCCCACGGAATGGCTGACGGGAGGGGGGCAGCAGTGCCAGGACCCCATGGTATGGCTGATGGGAGGGGGGCACCGGTGCCGGGATCTCACGGAGTGGCTGACGGGAGGGGGGCACCAGTGCCGGGATCTCACGGAGTGGCTGACGGGAGGGGGGCACCAGTGCCGGGATCTCACGGAGTGGCTGACGGGAGGGGGGCACCAGTGCCGGGATCTCACGGAGTGGCTGATGGGAGGGGGGCACCAGTGCCGGGACCCCCCAGATCTAATACTGGGGGCTTCTAATGTTTAACCATTTTTTACCCCTGGAGTTTGCAATGGCAGTGACAGTATTCTACAACTTGGAGTGATTAGACATGTCACTACATTTTTATACATTTCTATTGGTGAACTAGCGTCTCAGCAAGAGAAATTGACTTGCTGCTGTCTGGAGAGATGGGTTGCATGTACGTCTCCACGGGTGTCTGGATATTTCTAGAAATCCCAAGTACGGAGCGTCCATCCTGCTGCATTTACCGACTGTCTGCACACACCCTTGAAGTAACTGAACAGTGTTATAGGGGACTAAAATCCTCCTGGCGCTCTGTTACTATTTCAGTGCCTGAAAAATATAACTCCTTAAAGGGCCACTGTCACCCCCTCCAGCCGTTATAAACTAAGAGCCACCTTGTGCAGCAGTAATGCTGCAGTGTAACAAGGTGGCTCTTTTAGTTTGTTTCAAGTATACCCCAAAAAAAGCGATTTGATACTTAGCCACCATTGCGGTCTCTAGCCAGGGAGGCGGCTCCTCACTCCCCAGCTCGAAACGCTCCTCTGCCGTCACACACATCTTCTTGGTCTTTCTGCGCCGCCCCCTCAGCGCTGTTTACGTTTTCAAACCGGCGCCTGCGCTGTGTAGTACTGTTCTGCGCAGGCGCAGTAAGCTCTGGCCGTCTGCCGTCCAAGCCAGGTTTGCACACTGTGCCTGCGCGGCAGTGCGGCCACCCACCTTTGGAATCTCAGCCCCGCACTGTTATGCATTATGCACCTAAAACTAAAAGAGCCACCTTGTTAGAATGCAGCATTACTGCTGCACAAGGTGGCTCTTTTAGTTTATAATGGCTGGAGGGGGTGACAGTGGCCCTTTAATTCTTATGTAAATGAGGGGTCTTCAGTGCCCCCTTGGCATGGATTCTTTGTGATGGGCAGCTCTTGCTTCCTCCCTGATATGTTTCTGGGTGCACGGCGCAGAGCAGCTGATTAGGAGCACTGTGTACATGCGTTGCTGCCGCCTCGACTAGTTAGTACATGAGCACACGTGGGACACGGTCCACTCTAGGAAGGGAGCGCTGTCCATCAGAAGAGTCAAGATGCGGAATGAGGAGGTATATAGATGCACTGACCACCCCACGGGTGCAGTGAAACCCATCATAGGAATTAAGATGTAATCTCAAGATCTGGTTCAGTAACAGCCCCTATAGTGAAGATCATAGCAGTCATTGTATTGAAGTCCCCTATGGCACTGTGTTGATAATTGAAGAGGTGTTTTGGGGGTCCCTCTTAAAGGCGCGGTCTGATCTAATCAGTCTGTAGTCACTAAATTGTAACATACTAGATTTGGAGTGACTGGATGAGGACCCGATGCTGCGACCACATCAGTAACCTGAGAGCCGCCTCCTGTATCCTAGAATCCGTAGCTCTTCTTTTGATTATCCAGCCTGATACACGATCACATGTACATCACCCCAGGCCTAATAATCTATGGAGGCGGTACTTGGGGTCTCCTGAGTGTCCCCTCAAGTATTGGATACACTTGTCCTTTTGGTCACGAACATTCTTCCCCATTAATGTTTTCTCTCCTGTCCTGCAGATTAGACACTTATGGCCCAGTTCGTATTTGAGAACGACCTGAACAGCATTCTAAAGCTGGACACGCCAATCACAAACGCTCCGCTGGCGCGATGGCAGCGCAAAGCAAAGGAGGGCGCCTGCTCGTCAGCAAACACATCGGTGAACTCCAGTATCTTGTCTCCTATGAAGGCGGCAAACAGATCCCACAGCTCCAGCAAGACGCCATCAAAGACACCAGGTGCGGCACTAATAATGGGCGCCCCCTCGGGAATATTGGGAAGCTGTTCCTTATGTAATGGAGTGACAGATGTCTGTGCAGTCACAATCCTGCATCTTTACCATCTGTAATCGCCCATCACTCCCTGCTTGTTCACTTTCTGCATGGAGCTACTTCTGGGAAGTGTTTTCCACCTACTGTAACATCAAATTGTTTCTCCAGGCAAGTCGCAGGGGAAGCTGCAGGGTACGCCGTCACGAGCTGGGGGTGATCGGTTTATTCCCAACCGCAGCGCCATGCAGATGGATGTGGCCAGCTTCCTGCTCAGTAAGGAGAATGAGCCGACAGACCAGTCCCCCACAAAAAAGGTGATTATTGGATCTGCCATTTTTTTTTTTTTTTTTTTTCCTGCTACTGGAATCTCGTGAACTTAAAAGGGTATTCTGATTATTAGATGTATCGCCCATCTACAGATGGGTAACTTCTTGTAAGTGCAATATCCCTTTTTAAATGTTACAATTAAACCCCATTACATGAATAAATTGGTATATGCTGATAATGCAGACCCTGGAATAATATGTGTCCATAACACCCCCCTTCCACACTGTGCTGACAGTAGATCTGTATGGTGCATTACTAGGGGATGACATAAATGGGGGACTCCATAGATGTCGCTGAGCTCAGAAGAGAAGCAGCTCTGGAAACAAGCAATTCATTAGTATTTTAATGCAGCTATCCACATTTCGAAATGTGTGGTGCTAGGACTCTCCTTATGGCAGATCTTGGCACCATTTCCCTTATTTGTGGCATTGGCCTCACCCGTCTCTCTCCTTTCTACCCTGTGATATACAGGAGCAGCAGAAGGCCTGGGCGGTCAACCTGAATGGATTTGATATGGAAGATGCCAAAATCTTGCGTCTTGGTGGAAAGTCACTCAATGCTCCTGAAGGTTTGTGAGAACTCTGGCAAGAAAACCCGTTTATCCTAAATCATAACTGTATCTTTATGGGCTAATTGTAACTAAAGATGATTGTTAGCTCTACTCTTTAGATTCTCTGCTTTAAAAGGAACCTGTCACCTGCTTTTCCCAATATAAACTAAGGCCACCACCTTTAATACCTCTTACCAGTTTAGCAATCTGTAAATCATCAACCCCCCCTTTGCATATCCCCAAAAATACCGTTTATAATCCTCCCCATATGATGTGCTCCAGTCCACGAGATTTCTGATTTTGCTCATGGCCTCCTCGTGTCGCCATCCTCCAACCCTGCTGTGTGTAGATGGGTGGAATGTGTTGGACTCGGTGTCCCCGATTATGTTCCTGCACAGTCATCCTACACCCGGTCATGGTCAGGAGAGGTTAATGATCGCCATAAACCCTGATCAGGACACAGCGTAGTATACCTGCGCAGGAGCCAGATCGGGGACACTGGATGACTTTGATTGTTTCTTTACATCTTGGCTTATTTTATTACACTTCTCCAGGTTACCAGAACAACTTGAAGGTTCTCTACAGTCAAAAAACTCCTGGATCCAGCAAAAAGCCCAGCAGATACATCCCCTCCATGCCCGACAGAATCCTTGACGCTCCAGAGATTAGGAATGATTACTGTAAGTCTAGTACAGCAGCCATATGACCTGGTGAGGCCTATGAAAGAGTGCGTCAATCTTTATCGTATTAATAAATCATGCGTATCACTTGAGACCATTTACATATTTATTTTATTTTTTTTGTCCTGGAGCTGCATTTTTATTTGCTGCTCTGTAAGTGTCTGACCACGATACTGGCATACTGCAGGAGACTGTTCATGTCCCACCTCCTCTTCCGTAGTGTCGCACTGAACTAGTAACTCCTCCTGGGCTGTCTAGTTAACATCTGTAATTAAAACAAGGCACCATTTTATTGTCTCCCTGTGCTCACGCAGTGTTAATCGGTGACAGGAGCACCATCACTGCCGCAGTGAGCACAGGGCATCCTGGCATTGTACTCTGACCTGTAGTCCTGCGGTAAGAGCAGAGGTAACTTTCTAGCGGTGAAGCCAGGTCACTAGCCTTGTATAACTAATACTTTGTCAGACTGCCCGACATGTGCTCATCACCACTGTCATCTAATGTGTGGTGCGGTGCTGACCTGTGATCGGAGTGCTGCAGCCGCAGTGATTTCATTTGCTTCTCTCGGCTCCTTGTAAAGTCCATTGAGCAGTTCCGCATCATTTGACAGAATCAGCATTGCCGGCTGTCCTTGGCGATCAGTCGCATCTTTGTATCACATTAAAGTTGCCAACAAAACTACAGTGCCTATTGCTCCTAAACTTCATTCTCTCATCCTTTACAAACGTCCAGGAGGAGACATCTGACACCTGAAGCAGATCCTGCTCTCATCTGCTGCAGCCCTAATGTGAACTAGTGCTACACTAGGTTATCGTGGCAAATGTCAGCAGCTGCTCCCTCTAGTGTTTAAAAGTTGAAAATATCAAAACTTTTAATTTTACCAAAATTTCAGAAATTAAAACAATTCGTCGCAGTGTTTTTTTTTTTTTTGTTTGTTTTTTTTTGTGTAAGGTGCCACACATCTAAACCCTTTAACTTCACTCCAGATTTGAACCTAATTGACTGGAGCTCGCTGAATCTGCTGGCTGTGGCGCTGAATGACTCCGTTTACCTCTGGAACTACCTGAGCGGAGACATCATTCAGCTTCTCCAGATGGAGAACTCTGAGGAGTACATATCGTCCGTCTCATGGATCAAGGAAGGCAATTATCTCGCAGTAGGAACCAGCAATGCTGAAGTGCAGGTGAGTTTATGGCTGTTGCTTATTGCTGGTTTTCTGAATGTTTTTTTTCTTATATATTCTCCTATACTTTCCAGCTCTGGGACGTTCAGCAGCAGAAACGTCTGCGGAATATGGTCAGCCACTCGTCCCGCGTCGGTTCGCTCAGCTGGAACAATCACATCCTGTCCAGGTGAGGCTTGGCTCTTTGTTCTCTTTACATGCACTCGTGTAGTTTGTCATAAGCTTGGGTGACTGGCATTAAAACTTGTAATTATCCCCTTAAGATTCCTTCTCAACAACCTTGAGTACTGCCCAACTTGCTAAATTAAAAAGAAAAACCCCTTTAGGGTATCTGCACACATGTGGGATGTCTGTGGATTTTTCCACACCTGTTTTTGTAAATCCACAGGTAAACTGCACTGCGGATTTACTGCGGTTTTTGTGCGGATTCCGATTATGGAGCAGGTTTAACCCGCAGCAGAACAAAGAATGGACATGCTGTGGGATAAACACTGCGTTTCCACACTTTTTTTTTTTTTTTTCTCCCCCCCCGCAGCATGTGCACTGCGGATTTTATTTTCCATAGGTTTACATGGTACTGTAAACTCATGGAAAAACTGCTGCGTCAAAACCGCTGCGTATCCGCAGCGTGTGCACAGAGCCTCAAAGAGCAGAGTTCTGGGTTTGCAGCTGTTATCACAAACTCCATCTTCACTGTTTGTGTCAGTATTTCTTTATACACTTCTTCTTATAAATACTGTTACTATTTTGACCAACTAGATCAAGGTATAATGCTGAACTCTCCAAATGGTGAAAGTCCTCCTTACAATGAAGTGTTGCGTACAAGGCTGTACTGACTGGAGAGTAGCCAGGAGTGACTGCTGTTCTCTTCTCCTGATACTTCCTCTAAGGCCGGGGTCACACAAGTGATTCAAGCAATCTTTCCAATATAATAAAAAAAGTTCTAGCAAACAAACGGCTTCATCCATAATTCCAGTAGGTCGAGTGTTTACATACAAAGTTTAATTTTGTCCTTCACTCTGAAAATCCTATAAAACACGAAGGCTGAATTCAGATGTTCATGAAACTGTACCATGATGTACTTACAAACTCAACAGCCCTATGTGTTTGTGCAGGGAGATCCACGGCCGCCGGATTGTACTTTGCAGTGTTTTACGGACACCTGAATTTGGTCTGATGTGTTAACTCACCAGTAGAGTTGAGCAAATGTTCAGAATTGGTCGCCGAATCTGAATTTGCCATATCTGTACCCTGTTTGTACCAAATTTGTGTGATCGATTAAGCACAACTGGTCATTTCTACTCCCAATGACGTTCGGTGAATATTGCATTTGCAATATTCACTGCCAAACCAAAACTTGCTCAATTCTATTTACCAGTAAACTAATTCACACTATTTGGTGTATGTGGGAACATTGAAGGCTTCTCTCCAAGACCTAATTGTTTGATATCATAGGAAAACTAGACGTTGACAAGACATTAGAAAAAAAAACAAACTGTTGGCCACCACCATGCGGGTACATCCTTGGGATCAACTGTCAAATTTGACGGTACCACATTAATATGATCTACAAATATTAGCCCAACGTGACCTCTGTGGTCATCATACTGTTTAGGAAGGAGATGGATGGTGAACAGAAAAGCTTGTGAAGATGCTGGAGGGAACAGGTTATACCAGTAATGCATCAATGGTAAAAACGTCTCGTGCTGACATGACCAGACAGGCCACTGAGCAAGGAAGAGGCCACAGCTCACATGGGAACAAAGATGTTAATTTTTGGAGAAATGTCCTCTGATAAAATGAAACCAAGAACAAACCTGTCTGTCATTCATATCTAATGAGGATGAATATGGCCAAAGGGGGAGGCTTGCAAGGCAAAAAACCTGAAATATAGGGATGGTTGCGTCATGTTGGCACTTTGCAGCAGGGACGACTGGTGCATAATGTAGAAGGCTTGAGGAAGGAAAGTTTGGTCAAGATGGTGGAGTTATACTTGGGGTCATCTTCCATTTAGAAGACTCCTTTGTGCCCAAGCTTTAAGTCCAGAAAAGGCTTAAAGGACACTGTCACCTGAATTTGGAGGGAACAATCTTTAGCCATAGGGGCGGGGTTTTCGGGTGTTTGATGCACCCTTTCCTTACCCGCTGGCTGCAATATTGGATTGAAGTTCATTCTCTGTCCTTCGTAGTACATGCCTGCACAAGGTAATGTTGCCTTGTGCAGGCATGTACTACGGAGGACAGAGAATTAACTTCAATCCAATATTGCAGCTAGCATGCAAGGAAAGGGTGCATGAAACACCCGAAAACCCCGCCCCTACGGCTAAAGATTGTTCCCTCCAAATTCAGGTGACAGAGTCCCTTTAAGGGCAACAGTCAATCACAAGCCTCAATCCATTAGAGCATTTCTGGGCAGAACTGTAAAGGCCTGTGCGAGTGTATTGACCTACAAGCCTGACCAACGCCACTTATGGCCAAATACTAAGATGGTACATTTCTGAGCCACTGAGTGCAGGGAAATAAAGAAATATAAACCATCTGTAGTGTAATTCTGAGTGTGAAATGAATGTGACTAAAGTGTGTAAACCATTATGACTCCAAATACAGCGCACAATTAATCACAGGAGTGTGAACGCTGCCTTATTGTTCCCTGTATAGAGAAGACCTCTGGCTCCTATCCATCACAAATTAGAGCATTGCTGTCTAAGGGTATGTGCACACGTTGCGGATTCTGCTGCGGATTTTTCCGCAGCGGATTTGGAAAATCCGCAGTGCAAAACCACTGCAGTTTTCACTGCGGATTTTCACGCGGTTTCTTCTGCGGATTCCTCTGCGGGTTTTCAACTGCACTTTCCTATTGGTGCAGGTTGAAAACCGCTGCGGAATCCGCAGAAAGTGACATGCTGCGGAAAATAATCCGCTGCGTTTCCGCGCAGATTTTTCCACAGCATGTGCACAGCGGTTTTTTTTCCCATAGGTTTACATGGTACTGTAAACTTAGGGAAAACTGATGCAGATCCGCAGCGTCAAATCCGCAGCGCGTGCACATACCCTAAGGCTCCTCTTCTGTAATGAGTGGTGGGTTTTTGTGACAGCACTTCGGCACATATCAGTTTGTGTGTGGGTTTTTTTTTTTTTTTTTTTTTTTTTTTCACCACTTTTATAATGATTAGGGGGGCACTTATTTTATGAAGCATTTCTCCACCTAAAAGTTTTCGGTCTGAAAACTATTAACATGTGCATATACCCTAATATGCAGCTTTTTTGCACAGCAAAATTGTGTAGATTCAAAAACTAATTTTAAAAACTTAACCTGTCGTTCTAGTACCGCATTCCACTCAACTTTTTTTTTTTTTTTTTTTGGGTGGGGTTATTAGCGGTTCCAGGACGGGACACATCCACCACCATGATGTCAGAGTTGCTCAGCATCATGTGGCCACTCTGACCGGTCACACACAAGAGGTCTGCGGCTTGAAGTGGTCTCCCGATGGCCGCTATCTAGCCAGTGGGGCAAACGACAACCTGGTAAATATCTGGTCCTGTGTCCAAGGAGACTCTGGGGAGTTCACACCTGTACAAACCTTCACCCAACACCAAGGTGCTGTCAAGGTAAGAAGATGCTTAAATATGCTTTAATATGCTTTGTGCTAATGCAGTGTAATGTTCTGTATTATACCCCAGAGCTGCACTCTCTATTCTGCCAGTGGAGGAAGATACCGGCTGTATGTATACCCCTAGAAAACAAAAAACAAACTTTTAAGCAGTGAGGGTGATCAATGAGTGGGACAGGTTGCCACAAGAGGTGGTTAGTTCTCCTTCAATGGAAGCCGTCTGTCCAGCCTCTGTTTGAAATGTCTGAGATGGTTTAGTGAGTCCTGCATTGAGTAGGGTGGTTGGACACAATGACCCTGGAGGTCCCTTCCAACACTAACGTTCTATAAACCCCCAGACCTGCACTCGCTGTCTTTTGATTTTTTTTTTTTTAAAGCTAAAATTTAAAATCTTGGCTCATTCTTTCAGCTGCCTATGAATTCTATATCCGGCATAGGTTTTCACTTTGGCACTTATTAAACTTGGCAGACCTCTCCAAATATCTGCAAAAATCAGAATAGTGAATTGTACTTGTAACTTTAGTGTGGTTGGTTTTACGTAGGCGGTGTCCTGGTGCCCCTGGCAGTCTAATGTCCTTGCGACTGGTGGTGGGACGAGCGACAGACATATCCGAATCTGGAACGTTTGCTCAGGAACCTGCTTGAACTCGGTGGACACCCACTCACAGGTAAGGACGACTTCTTGTCCATAGTGACCAGTGTTTGTCAGCGGACTTTAAGGATGTTTGTCCTCCAGGTCTGTTCGATCCTCTGGTCCTCGAATTATAAGGAATTAATCTCTGGCCACGGATTTGCACAGAATCAACTCGTCCTCTGGAAATATCCCACGATGACCCGGGTAACAGAACTGAAAGGTAAGTGCTGCACACTCCCCAAATCTGCCTGTAGTTGGGTTATAGTCCAGCATCGGTGCTTTCCTCCCTCAGGGCACAACTCCAGAGTCCTCAGCCTGGCCATGAGTCCGGACGGCAGCACCGTGGCCTCTGCTGCAGCAGACGAGACCCTCCGACTGTGGAAATGCTTTGAAGTGGATCCCGTCACCAAGAAGGAAAAGGAGAAGGCGAGAAGCGGCAAGAGCATCATCCACCAGAGCATACGCTGAGCGCTGCCGCCTCGGGGATATTTTTATTTTTTAACACTTTATGTACATTTGTATCTTGGAATAAAACGTTTTTTTTTTACCTGTGATTTGTAAATGCATTTCTAGGGTGGTTGTGGATTTATAGACTTTTTAACATGTGATATTGGGATGAGTGCTGTGCTGTCTGATGTGCAATGATTAAATTGGCTTTTATAATGTACAGAAATTGGCAATGTGATCTCTATTCATTGTGTGCTGTGCCAGACCTGATATTAATGGTTGTGTTGTATTCTGGGCATTGCCATGAAGTGAGCGTGCTGTTGCACTTCACTATTTTCACCCACATCCTCTTACAATCACTCTGACCCCTGTTTCCTGTCATACATTGCGGTCTGTACACGTTCACTGAGGGTTTCTTATGTCTGGCACAGAACTGTGTGTGTATAAAGCTGCTCCCATCACTGTAATAAAGGTGTATAAAATGATGCCGTGCATGCTTATTGGGGGGCACAGAGCTGGGGATGACACCTGGCTATGCACTGTAGACCCCAGGGTGGGAGGATTGGCATATCCCATTCCCATCCAGAACACATGTACGCTCGGCTAAACAGGTCATGCTTCAAGGGGCACGTAGTGGGATAATATGCCTTTGCAGTGCTCCATTTTGAATGCAGTGTTGGTGTTAACAATCCACCATTGCTAAATTGATTTGGCCCCTGCTAGAGATGGCAAAGTTCCCACCTGCAACTCCATTATGCTTGTAATGTAGCGTACTAACACTACTGGTAAGATGGCTCTTGTAGGGTTAACACTGCAACTGTCATATGTAAATCACACGATCAGATCATGTATGCAAATGTTTGTGGACTTGGGGTCAGGCACACGCATCCCTGCAGCTATGCATACAGACACCGCAGTTATGTCAATGGCAGTTAGTCACGGCAGGAATCAGGACCCCACTCTATGTATCTGTCTCTTTTTGGGTATGTCTGCTGAATAAGCACTTGTTATTACTTGGACCTAGCTTTTCTATTAACCCATCTTACTCCATCATGTTTACATATGCCCTTAGTGTTTGCTCCACTAATCCTCTCTCCATCGCTATCCACAAACTCCAGCACCCTCTAACCAAATAATCCTCTCCACTGCACTCTTACCTCCCCACCTGTCCTCCTCCACTGACCTGCTCCTCAACCTCAAATCTGTCTTAACAAAACATTACAACAAGTCGGCCACTCCTCCCACCTGCTCTCCCTTTCTCTGCTTCTCCTCACTGTTGGTGACATCTCCCAACCCTGGACCCCCACAGCTCATACCTCCCACGACTACACCCTCCTAGCACTCCCTATCTAAAACTACCACAATCTTTCCAACAAAAAAACCCGTGTCCCTGACGCCCACCCCCCTGCTCCCTCTCTGGAGCACTCTGGAATTCCCGCTCAATCTGCAATAAGCTTCATTTGATTCATGATTTTTATTTTTTTTTCTTTCTCTTACAAGCTTGCCTTCCTTGGCCTCACAGAAACATCGCTAACACCCTCTGACACAGCCTCCCCTGCTGCGCTGTGTTACGGCAGCCTCCTTCAACCGTACCCCTTGTCCCTGCAACAGACGTGGTGGAGGAATGGGTCTTCTGTCTAACTGCACCTTTTAACCCAATCCCACCTCTACCGTCCCTTATCCTCCCTTTTGAAGTCCACTCTGTCCGTATCTACTCTCCTTCCAAGTGGCAGTCATATACCGACCTCCAGGCCCAGCCACTGCCTTTATTGACCAATTCTCCACCTGGCTTCTTCACTTTCTCTCTGCTGACATTCCCACCATCATCATGGGTGACTTCAACATCCCCACTGATACCCCTCAGTCAACAGCCTCCAAACTTCTGTCCCTTACTGCATATTCTGAACTTACTCAGTGGTCCTCCGCAGCCACCCACAGACACATACCCTAGACCTGCTTTTCACCCGTCTCTGCTCTCTAACTTCACCACCTCCTCTATCTGATCACCATCTGCTCACTTCCTCATCCCTGTCCTCCTCACCAGTCACCCATGTCCAGCAACATGCGCACCCATGCAGAAACCTTGCACACCTTGACTCCCACACGCTCTCATCAACTCTATCCTACCACAGGCATCCATATCCTCACTCCACAATACATACAGCGCCGCTGCTTTCTACAATGCCACTCTCGCATCAGCTATTGACACGCTCACCCCTCTTGTTCATGGCAGAGTGCGACATATCAATAGGCAACCCTGGCACAATAACACCACTAAAAAGCTCCGGCAAGTGTCCAGGGTTGCAGAGCGGCATTGGAAGAAAACACATTTGCAAGAAGACTTCACTGCATTCAATCAGGCAACACTCGCTTTTAAATCTGCTCTCACCTCTGCTAAACAGGCCTATTTCACAACCCTCGCATCTTCCCTATCCCTATCCTACAACCCCAAACAGTTATTCAAAACCTTTAACTCCCTCCTCTGCCCCCTCCAACCTCCCTCATCTCTGCTGAGGACTTTGCCACACACTTTAAAAATAAGATCGAACAGACAAGGCAAGTTCAACCACCACAACCCCTTTGTATACTAGACCAATGCCCAAACCCCATAACCTCACTCTCCAAGATCACTAAAGGGGCTTAACTGTCTCCTCTCCAAATTGCACCTCACCACCTGTGCGCTTGACCCATCCCACCTCCTCCCCAACCTCACCACCACACTTATCCCGTCACTATCCCACCTCTTCAACCTATCACTAACTTCTGGCACCTTTCCTTCTGCTTTCAAACATGCCACAATCACGCCTATCCTTAAAAAGCCAACCCTCGACCCAACAGCTATGTCCAGCTATCACCGCTTCCATTAGCTTCCAAACTCCTGGAGCAGCACGTCCACGCTGAACTTTCCTCCCACCTTTCATCTAACTTGCTCTTTGACAACCTACTATCTGGTTTCCGGCCCATCACTCAACTGAGACAGCCCCGACCAAAATCACTAATCACCTACTTACAGCCAAAGCTAACGGACAATACTCTGTACTCCTCCTTCTAGACCTGTCTTCTGCTTTTGATGCAGTTGACCACTGCCTCCTACTACAGATCCTCTCCTCCTTTGGCATCAAAGACCTCGCCCTATCCTGGATCTCCTCATACTTTTCCAACCACACATTCAGCGTCTCCCACACTACCTCCTCATCCCACCCTCTCTGTTGGAGTCCCCCAAGGCTCTGTTCTAGGACCCCTACTCTTCTCAATCTATACACTTGGCCTGGGACAACTCAAAGTCCCATGGATTCCAGTACCACCTTTATGCTGATGACACTCAGATCTACCTTTCTGGCCCAGATGTCACCTCACTGCTGTCCAGAATCCTGGATTGTCTATGAGCCATATCCTCCTTCTCTTCCTTAAACTCAATGTGGAGAAATCTCAACTCATCGTCTTTCCTCCATCTCATAGATCTTCCATACCTGACCTATCTATCGCAATTAACGACATCATGCTTTCCCCCGTACCGGAAGTCCGCTGCCTCGGAGTAACCTTCGACTCTGCCCTGTCCTTCAAACCACACATCCAAGCTCTTTCCACCTCCTGTCGCCTCCAGCTCAAAAATATCTCCAGAATCCGTCCTTTCCTCAACCGTCAATCTACTATAATGCTTGTGCATGCCCTCATCATCTCCCGCCTTGACTACTGCAACATCCTTTTCTGTAGCCTCCCTGCTAACACCCTTACACCTCTCCAGTCCATCCTTAACTCTGCTGCCCGACTAATCCATCTCTCTCCTCGCTACTCCTCCACTTCCCCCCTCTGCAAATCTCTTCACTGGCTCCCATTCCCTCAGCGTATCCAGTTCAAATTACTAATACTGACCTACAAAGCCATCCATAACCTGTCTCCACCATGTATCTCTGAACTAATCTCCCGATATCTTCCCTCACGTAATCTCCGGTCCTCCCAAGACCTCCTTCTCTCCTCCACACTTATTCGCTCCTCATCCAATCGCCTCCAAGACTTCTCCCGAATATCCTCATCCTCTGGAATTCTATGCCCCAACACATCCGACAATCAACCACATTCGGATCCTTCAGATGGAACCTGAAAACCCACCTCTTCAGGAAAGCCTACAGCCTGCACTAACCCCGCTGCCTCCTCACTACTACCGAAGCTACCGCCCCACCAACACTGGAGCTCCTGCAAACCTCAACCTATTGTCTCCTTCCCCACCATCCTGTAGAATGTAAGCCCGCAAGGGCAGGGTCCTCGCCCCTCTGTATCAGTCTGTAATTGTTAGTCTGCTTACTGTAAGTGATATCTGTAATTTGTATGTAATCCCTCCTCATGTACAGCACCATGGAATCAATGGTGCTATATAAATAAATAAATAATTAGTCCAGGCTGTAAGTTTCATGCTGTGACCACTAGAGGTGCTATTGCACTAATTCAGAGCAGGAGTGTATATAATATATAAACAGAAGCGATCAAGATGATCCTCCACCTCCTCCACTGTCACATCACGTTTATTGGTAAAATTTACTAAGATTTTGTGGTTTTTGTTTATTGCAATTGAAAAAGTGTTTTCTCTAAATTTGCCACAACATGCCACTTTTAGTTGTTACTGCGGTCTAGGAAGTATTCACACAACCGATTAGAGCTGCTACGACCGATTGCAAATGTGACATACAGCCAGACACCAGCTCCTGGCAGCGTTTCTGAGGACTATCGAGCCAGACTGAAGATATGCATGAACTTTTTTTTATTTACATCAGGTGTTTCTGTTCTCAAAAAAGTATGACATGTTGGTCATGGGAGATTTCAACTATCCAGATATTTGTTGTAAATCTATCACAGGCAAAAGTACTGAGTCCAGAAAATTGTTATCTTCTCTTGCAGACAATTTTAACTTTTAAAAGGTAGAAGAGAAAACAAGAGGATCTGCAATCTTGGACCTAATTTTTACCAACAGGAAGGAAATGTTTGAAGTAAAGGTGGCTGGGAATTTAGGAGGCAGCGATCATGCTATCCTTGAATTTTGGATGAAGACCAGGAAGGACTCAGACTCTAAGGTTGGATTTTAGAAAGGCAGATTTGAATGGACTCAGCAGAGGGTAGGAAAGGTCCAATGGAAAGATGATCAAAAGGACAGAAATGTCCAAGAAGGGAGTTTGTTAAATTTTCACTGCACAAAATGGAAAAGGAAGCATTTAAAAAGACCAGGGTGGATAAACACAGAACTTAATCCCTTTTTAAATGGAAAGAGGGCGCATATCTAAAGAAGAATATAATCCTATTTGCAGGGCAAGAGTAAGGGTACCGTCACACAGTGCAATTTTGATCGCTACAACGGCACGATTCGTGACGTTCCAGCGATGCATTTACGATATCGTTGTGTCGGACATGCTACTGCGATCCGGATCCCCGCTGAGAATTGTACGTCGTAGCAGATCGTTTGAAACTTTCTTTCGTCGTCTAGTGTCCCGCTGTGGCGGCATGATTGCATTGTGTGACACAGGTTGTATACGATGTGCGCACAGTAACCAACGGCTTCTACATCGCAAATACGTCATGAAATTATCGCTCCAGCGCCGTGTATTGCAACGTGTGACCGCAGTATACGACGCTGGAGCGATACTTATACGACGCTGCAACGTCACGAATCGTGCCGTCGTAGCGATGAAAATGGCACTGTGTGACGGTACCCTTAGAAAAGCTAAAGCCAGTAATGAAGTAAGGCTTGCAAGGGAGACTAAAAGCAGTAAAAAGGACTTTGGGGACATGTCAAAAGCGAAACAAAAGTCAAAGATGCTATAGGATTTTTACAGGATGAAAAGGGTGAAGTGGTCAAAAATGATTTTGAACGTTGAGCAGGTCAAACTTTTAAATTCCTACTTTGTATCTCTGTTCTCTAGGAAAGCAACAGTAACATCAATTGACCTTCACGGTGCTATCAAAGGAATAAAAGAATCCACACTATCACAGAGAGATGGTGAGGGAACACTTAGCTAATTTACATGAATTTAAGTCCCCCATCCAGATATATTACTTCGTAGGGTATTGAAAGTTCAATTCAGTTCACATTTGCGAGTATGATGCGCGAGTCTCTCGCATCATCACCCGACACTCGGGGCCAGAGCGTTCAGCAGCAAAGAAATACACGCAGCCGCACGCTCCAGTCCCGAGTGCCGGGTATTGATGCGAGAGACTCGCGTGAGTTTCTTGCATCACAATCGCAAGTGTGACCCCGGCCTTAGCAGAGGAAATTGCAGAACCACTAGCCAGAATCTTTGACAAATCCTGGAGAACAGGAAACATCCCAGAAGATTGGTATACAGCATGAGCCCCACACAGCCTCCCCATATACAGCATGAGCCCCACACAGCCTCCCTATATACTGCAGGACCCCATATCCTACCCATGTCCAGCCAAACATCCCATACATAAGAAAAAAATTTAAGAACACCACATACTCACCTTGGTCCCGTTCTCCTGGTGCGCTGACTCCGCAGTACACAGCTGATGTGATGACATGATGTCATCGCCTCAGCCATTTCACATTCTGATTGGTGGAGGATTGACCAATTAAGTCAGTGCAGATGGAGACAGTGAGTGTGCGGGGGAGGGCACGTTGTGGCCCCTCAGCCATCTCGGTCCACGGGCTGGACTGGGGCAGCCAGAGGACCGGATGTGGCCCCGCGGGCCGTACTTTGGTCAGGTCTAGTGTAGTGGGATCATCCTCATTTGGAAAGGCGAGAAGCAATAGAATGAAACTGAAGGGGTGAAGATACAGATTAGATATTAGAAATAACTTTTTGACAGGGAGGGTCATCAATGAGTGGAACAGGCCGCCATGTGAGGTGGTGAGTTCTCCTTCAATGGAAGTCTTCAAACAGAGGCTGAGATAATTAAGTGAATCCTGCATTGAGCTGGGGGTCCTACATGATGACCCTGGAGGTCCCTTCCAACTTAACAGTCTACGATTTCTTAGCAGCAACTGCATTCTGGTTCTATTTGTGGGTTTATATTCTATCCTCAATTTGTTTTTATTAAATCAGTAGTGAAAACAAAAAAGAACAACATTCAACCAAATATATTGTGATCAAATAAGTCACACAGGACTGAACAAAGCTTGTAAATATAACAGTATTCATGCGGAAATATAAAAAGGTCCGCTGAACAGTGTAGCTTCCTTAAAAAAAAAAAAAAAACACCAACATTTTCATATCATCAAAAGAAGAATTATTCTGAAAATTCCAACATAGAGTTTAGAAAGAGGGAGAAAAAAACTTGTGGGAATCAATAAGTATGGAACTACAAGTAGAAAGAAAGGGAATAAGTACATTTTGAAGGGGGGGGGGGGCTTAGAAGGGAGAAGAAGGGATGAGGGTTAACAGGGAGAAGGGGTATGGAAATAGGGGGGAGGGGAAGATGAAGGAAATAAGGGAACAATCTTGAGGTAAGCACAAAGCACCAACCCAGAAAAACTTTGTGAGAACAGTCCGTCTATTGGAATAATTTATAAAAATCCACAGAGTCCTGAAACAGGATCCAGTTGCTCCAGTATCCTAAATCCATCACCATGTCCAGAGCTTTCGGCTGCGAGTTCTTCCATCCTACAAGTATTAACCATCTCGACAAACCATTCCGACATTAGGGGAGTATGGGTTGTTTCCAATGTCTTGGAATTACTGACCACGCTGCAGTTAAATTAAACTGGAGACTATCATTCTTTTGGGAACCAATTGAAGAGGGGAAAAATAGAAACAAGTACGGTCTTAGGACTAACCTCCAAACTTCTACCCCTAACTTTTCCCAGAATGGCTTGATTCTACTGCAATCCCACCATACATGCATCATATTACCTCTATCTCTTCCACATCGCCAACATGTTGTCGGGAACAGATGAAAAATAGCATGCAATTTTGAGGGATGATACCAGTGGGTTTATCTTCTAATATCAAGCCTTAGACTTTGGAGCATGCTTGACATCATTGCTCTCTTTAAAAGATCCAATTATGCCCATGATTCCTTCTAACAGATCTTGACACTTGTTTGACTCCATCTTGCCCTCTACTTGCAGTAGCTCTACAGATCCAGAGGAGGAATGAAAAAAAAAAAAAGCTTCTGCCATGCTTCACTGTAGGCAGGGTGTTCTTTTCAGCATGTACTTCATTCTGCCTCCTCCAGACATACCACTGATCTACACGCCTAAAAAGGTTCCATTTTATTTAATCGACCCACAGAACAGGATCCCCCAAATTCTCTGGCTCATTTATATGGTTTGATAAATTGGGGTTGTCCTGTGCTTCTAGGTCAGATGTGTAATTAGAGCATGGGTATGGAGACATTCAGTATGCACCTTACAGTAAACACAAACCTCAGCACCTGCTGTGCCCAAGTTTATGGGCAGGGTTTTACTCTTTTAACCACCTGCCACCCCTTTCTTTAACATCCAGGTAATGTAGCCAGTGTTCCTATGATGTTGGACTTGTGAACTGTTTCCATCCGTAGGCACTTCTCTTGCCTGCTGTTGTCTGCTTACATATCACATGTGCAGCAGGTTATAACAGCCAGGAAGCTCTTCTGCATACTAAAGATGCTTGTCATGAAGAGGGTGAATAATTCAAAAAGTTCAATATTCAGTATTTAGTTTTTTTGCAAACAGCAAGTAAATATAATTAGCCTAATTTACTAAGAGGTGGGAGGTATTTTCATTACATCTTTAAGAATGTGCACATTTATGTAAAAGGAATTGTCCCCAGATTTTGGCATGATGTAGGTGTAGAGACACTGATTCCAGCAATATATAACTTACCGGGCTGCTTGCTGCTATTTTGATGAAGTCACTGTTATCTGCTGTAAATCTCTGAATGCTGAGCTCTATTACCTCGCCCCCACCACTGCTTGTTCGCTTTCTTTGTACACTGCATAGGCAGAAAGCTGCCAGTCAGTGGTAGGTGCGGGGTTATACAGAGCTCATGAATATGGTGGACTATATGGCAGCAGGTTTACTAGTCCGCTAGTGATAACAGTTGCTAATAAAATGGCACTTTTGTTTTGCAAAACTACAGCAAGCAGCCCTGTAAGTGACACATCGCTAGAATCCTGGGCTCTGTCTCCACACTATGTTGCAAAGTGACAAAGAAGGAAGGCGAAGACCGGGTTTCTCAATGTATCCGCGCTGACCACACACGATGGAAATATTCTTGAAAACTTTAGTGCCGACGCGTTTCGTGGCAATCTGCCACTTCCTCAGGGCACAATAAAGTTTTCAAGAATATTTCCATCGTGTGTGGTCAGCGTGGATACATTGAGAAACCCGGTCTTCTTTGTCACATTGTTATCCACGGGAGTCTGCAGCGACCACTGTTTCTTCTCACATTCTGCAAGGGGTTGTGACTTTTCACAACCTCTAAAGGTGAGTGCACCTACCACGTATTGTCATCCAAATCATCACTTTTAATCGCCCTATGTGCGCGCTCTCTCCTTAATTTCACTATGTTGCAAAGTAACATTTCCTGTGAGGCAGCCAGACTGCTACTCTCTGGTTTGTGTGTATCCAGGAAATCTAAATTTGTATTTTTACATAGGACTGCAAGTTATCTTCACCAGCACAATAGTGAGTGCAGCTCTGCGGTATTATACAGGATCAGCGATATATATAACGTCTATCATAAAATCAGAGACATGGGGGACCTTTCTGAATTGGGGAGTTGCTCTCTTGTCCTAGAATACATCCTATAGTGTTACATCTGTGCCTAGAAGGGGGATTCAGTGAAGGTTGTGTGTCCAAGAACAATCAGGGAATTAATAAAAATCTCCCTATTTCCTTCCCAGCATCGTGCAGCAATAGAAATTATAAACTTGCAAATTTTTTTCTCTTAAAAATTGTACATAAAATATTTCAAAGACAAATATACCAGTCTCAGGAAGAGGAAAAAAAACAACTTTATTTTGTTACCTCTCAAAGTTGAGAAGGGTATATACAGGATGGGACAATTTTCCTTACGGCGGGAGAGATACGATCAGTGCAAGAAGCTGTGGCCACACCACAGCCAACAGGAAGTCCCCGGCTTACCGGCTCTGCTATGGCCATGCTACCCCCTCTAAAAAAAAAAAAAAAAAAAAAGGTGCATTGGCCATCTGCACCGACAGAACTGAGCCGATCAACCCGGTATACAGGATCTAGATGAGTGGTCTGCCATCTGCTGCTCCCCAACTGTTAATTTACAACTCCCTGCAGGTTACAATAGCCAGAAAACAGCAGGTTACGGTCCATTCTCCTATAACACCGGAACCATACGAGTTCATATATGTATCAAGCATTTGTTTTGCATCTTTGTTACTGCTTTTCCTTTAAGGCTTTGCATGCACTTTTCTGCACTGGCACCATGGAGGTTGTATAAATTTAGTCAGAGCTATCATTTTTTTCATCCAAGGGATAAAAAAAAAAAAAAAGAAAAAAAAAAAAAAAGAAAAGAAAAGAAAATTTGCCTTTTTCTCTGCATAGTATATAACCGCCTGCGAGGCTCCACCACATACACAGTATTATCTACAAGAGCTTTAGCTTTGGAATTAAACAATGTGCAATAAGTCTTTTATTAATAGCATTACACAAAACTGATAAATATTCTGGCAGACGTGCGGATAAGTTATAAGGTGGTCCCAGCCCGGCGCAGCCTCTCCTGCCCAGACCGCCAGCATCACATGTTCAATAGGGCGCTAGTCCACCCCCCTTCTAATTTCTATAGGGTGGGCCTGCAGAATTTGTCTTAATATACAAAAGTGATTATAGTGAACCAGCTCCTAAAGGGCTTTTGCTGGTTACAAGCAGCCCCCCGAGGAAGAGAACAGTATTACTATGTATATATACCTAGAAATCTGTGAAACGCGTTGGGTTAGAACAGTATGGACCGGACATAGGGGTGAATTAAGGGGTATAGAGTGTGAGCTAGGCGAGTGAAAGAGCAGATAACACCCCTTCCTCCTTCAAATCAGGGAAATGAATATCAATTCAGCCTAAAAATGTACAAAAAAAAAAAACCCCCACAAATACTGTCATCTCCTTCAAAGACTTAGAAAGCCAAAACGTCCCGATATTCAAGTATTTCAGGATTCCTGCACCTTTAGCGAGCTGGGTACAGAGGCCTGAACAGTGAAACCCAGTGCAAAAAAAAAAAAAATTATATATAGGGGGGTGAAGTTGGGAGACTGGAGACCCCCTAGTGAGGCGATTTATTGGAATGTGATGCAAAGGAATCCAGATTCTTGGAGATCGTCGCGGGACTACAGTACAGAGTAAAGAAAGACAGGGGATTTTTGGAACGAGCCGGACTTTTTTCTTGTTGTTTTTATACCCTCTCTCTGGAGAGCAGCTGGATGCTGGAGGACAGGGAGCTCGCCGAGACGCTGGATGATGGGGTGGATGGAGGGAGTCAGACATACTTCATACAAACAGTCTCTTTAGGCACTTTGTTTTTTTTTTTGGCTGGTGTAAGCCCCCAGATGAAGTTGGAAACCAGTTTGGCAGTTTATACTGGCCATCACAAAGCTGGGTTTAATCGGTTTAAGAAAAATAATTAGAAAAAAAAAAAAAATACGGAGATATCATCTGCCCATATTTCCACCTGGAACAGGTTTCGGGAGAACTCAGAAGTCGGTCTTGTGGAGGAGGTTTAGTTTTCCTTGGCTTTGCCATTCTTAGACTTGCCGTTGTGGTGCACAGCTCCGTTGGAGGAGATGCTGCCGCTGCTGCTTTTGGGGAGACGTCGTCCTTTGGTGTAGGCCTGGTACCAGAAATTAGAGAACAGGATGAAGAAGACGGTGCCGTAGATCCAGATGAGGTGGATGAAGATGGGGAACTGGTAGTCGCAGGAGGACATGAAGTAATACTGAGTGATGTGGATGGAGACCAAAACGAACTGGAGCTGGGAGACAGGACAGAAGCGGGTGACTTGTACGATTCTGAGTATATGATGGATGCTAGAACCACAACGTAAATGTCAATGCCCTTACCAGCTGAATGGCTGTCATGTGTTTCTTCCACCACAGGAACTTCTGGAAGCGCGGTCCAGCAGCAGACAGCCCATAGTAGAAATACATGATGACGTGGACCAGGGAGTTGATCATGGCATGGAAAGATCCCATACCACCTGGTGAAAAAAGGATCAGTCAAAAGAAACCAAAGATGGACTCAAAGTCAAGATGGACATGGACATCTGGAGTCCTTACCTGGACCGAACTTTACCCCCCACCACCAGCTGCAGGGCAGGACGGAGTGATGGAAGATGTGCAGGAATGTGATCTGACTGTTCTTCTTCCTCACAACGAAGAAAACCTGCAGCACAAGGAGACAAGAGGCACAAACTAATCAATGTGGCGCCAAGAACAACAACAAAAAAAAAAACAATGTCTGCAGTGGCCAGAGCTAAATTCACAAGATGCGGATTTGATGCAGATAATTCTTAAAAATTTCTGCCATTGATCTAAACAGATCCTCCACATAAATGGAACAAATTTTCACTAACATATTTCTGAACCAAAATCTGCAGTCTAGGAATCCATCAAATTTCTACATAACTCAATTCCTCCTTGTAAAGGACAATATGTGAAGAGCAGATCTCTCTCTATCAGGCTAAGACATGAGTGATGGACCAGAGAAAAATACCTGTCCTGGACCAAGAAAGTATCCGACTAACATCAGTCAAATATCTATTATAGTTCTACAACCTGCAGTACAACCACAAAACCCATCATTAATATTCCTACCTCAGGGACCTGCAATCTGTGGCCATCCCTACCCTGCCCTCACAGCCCGCCCCTCCCCTGCGCTCCCACAGCCCGTCCCGCCCCTGCACTCAGCCCGCCCCGCCCCTGCGCTCCCACAGCCCGCCCCGCCCCTGCGCTCCCACAGACCGCCCCGCCCCTGCGCTCCCACAGACCGCCCCGCCCCTGCGCTCCCACAGCCCGTCCCGCCCCTGCGCTCCCACAGACCGCCCCGCCCCTGCGCCCCCACAGCCCGCCCCTCCCCTGCGCTCCCACAGACCGCCCCTCCCCTGCGCTCCCACAGACCGCCCCTCCCCTGCGCTCCCACAGACCGCCCCGCCCCTGCGCTCCCACAGACCACCCCGCCCCTGCGCTCCCACAGCCCGCCCCGCCCCTGCGCTCCCACAGCCCGCCCCTGCGCTCCCACAGACCGCATGAACCATTCGGCCCCATGACCAGACAGGCTGCCATTATTTTAGTCATGTCCTCCTACTTTTATAACAAGGAACAAACGGCATCTCACCTCTTTCTAGTAGGACACATTTTGTATCTGATGTACTGCGGTACTTACCGTATCAAGCAGTTCAATAAACTTGGAGAAAAGAAAGAGCCACGCCACCCGGACCATCTAAGGAGAGGAAAAAAATTGAAGATTCAATGAATCTCACATCATTGGATGCCGGCAGTCTTACCTAACTGTTTGCCCCTAACAATTACTGCCATTTCATTGGGGCTGTCAGGCAACGGGTCGACAGTAACCGGTCCGACTCAGATTATTCACGTTTTCAGTTTAAAACAATCCTTAATTCCACAATGAAAATTTGACTATAATGAGGAATGTATAGCCGACATACTTGGGCTCCAATTCATTAAGACCAACGTTTTGAACACAAGTCTTAAATGAAAGATGTGCCAGAGTAAGACAGGAAAAAGGAAGCGCCGCTCGCCTCTTAATGAATTCTGCACATTTACAGCTGGCGTGCTTCCCACCAGAAATGTTACTCCAACCAGGGTCTAATGTATATGTTCCTTGCGTAATTTCCTCCACTTTTGTGATGCAATTTATGAGGAATTTAACCGGTAGACTTAGTCATGCCCCGTCCAGCTCTGCCCACTTTGTCGAAGCTTGCCAGACTAGGGTAAAAAAGTTGCAAAAACTTAAGAATCAGGGCCTGGGTGCACTATTTTTCCATTGCAGCGTTAGTGTCATTTGAAGTCACAGACATGCCCATTCCCTCCTCCATGGCCTCCGATAGGATTAGCACCAATGACCCCAGAGCAGTGTCCATTTTTCCGGTCTTTGACCAAAATAAAAACTGGGAGACCAGAGCTCAGGAATGGCACGAGGAACATCCCCGCCCCCACCCAAAAAAAAGACACTATATATTCTGAATGTACTTCTGTCTTCTGCCATATAAAGTTGAACAGGAAAGTTGCTTAAAGTCCTTCATACACGTTAGACTAATGTTAGCCGAACCCGCCAACATCAACAGGTTCAGAAGACCGCCTAATGTGAATCGGGGGACAGGAAAATTTTACGTAGTGGGAAATGTCAATCCAGCAGGTATGATTTTGGACTGACGATTGCTTTGTCCTCCGGATACAAGCAGTGGCCAGACAGGTCTATTGGCAGCTCTCTCAAAAGAGAACACAAACACTCGTGTATGGGAACGCCAACCATCTAATGTGTATGCTGGGATTTACAGACCCCCATACATAATATAGGGCGGACCTGATGTTTTCAGTGTGATCGGCCGACCACCTGATATTTATGGCAGCCCCTCAATCCTTTTCTTCTTGGAGAAGATAAGCCACGCACAGTGAAGTCAGGAGGGAGCAGACACGCGAGAACGCGAACCCTTGGCCAAGTGTTCCTATATATGGGAGAGTCAGGAGAGATCAGTCGTCTCACGTGTATGGACACCTTATTGAGGCCACGTCACGTGTATGGACACCCTATTGAGGCCACGTCACGTGTATGGACACCCTATTGAGGCCACGTCACGTGTATGGACACCCTATTGAGGCCACGTCACGTGTATGGACACCCTATTGAGGCCACGTCACGTGTATGGACACCCTATTGAGGCCACCTCACGTGTATGGACACCCTATTGAGGCCACCTCACGTGTATGGACACCCTATTGAGGCCACCTCACGTGTATGGACACCCTATTGAGGCCACCTCACGTGTATGGACACCCTATTGAGGCCACCTCACGTGTATGGACACCCTATTGAGGCCACCTCACGTGTATGGACACCCTATTGAGGCCACCTCACGTGTATGGACACCCTATTGAGGCCACCTCACGTGTATGGACACCCTATTGAGGCCACCTCACGTGTATGGACACCCTATTGAGGCCACCTCACGTGTATGGACACCCTATTGAGGCCACCTCACGTGTATGGACACCCTATTGAGGCCACCTCACGTGTATGGACACCCTATTGAGGCCACCTCACGTGTATGGACACCCTATTGAGGCCACCTCACGTGTATGGACACCCTATTGAGGCCACCTCACGTGTATGGACACCCTATTGAGGCCACCTCACGTGTATGGACACCCTATTGAGGCCACCTCACGTGTATGGACACCTTATTGAGGCCACCTCACGTGTATGGACACCTTATTGAGGCCACCTCACGTGTATGGACACCTTTATTGAGGCCACCTCACGTGTATGGACACCTTTATTGAGGCCACCTCATGTTTATGGACACCTTATTGAGGCAAAGTAGCTGTAGGAAAGATTATGGTCTAATCTTACCCCACTTATGAAATTGATCTTAGATTCAGATGACATTTTTATTTTTACATTTTGTACTTGGCCTCTTGTGTGCAATTTTTCCCAGACTAGAAGAAAAAATAAATTCTCCTCCAAGTGGATGCAATATCTGTCTGTACCAGCAGCATCTTTCATAAAACATGGCAGCCGGAGGGTGTCGATAGTAGCTATTATAACCAACAATGTCACGCGCCCCTTAGGAGATCTTGGTGATCATCCTCAAGAGGTTGATGAAGACATTGGGGGAGATGTAGAGACACCAAATGGCTGACGTCAAAGAAATGCTGAAAATCAATATCAAGTTTTGCGCATTAATTGTCCCTCATTGTTTACAGTGTGCGATTTATGGCTCCTTCAGAGACCGGGCGTGGGGTGTCCTGGTACAGTTACCATGGTTGGAGATAAAGGGCGATAAGGGCAAACATCTCCCTGTGTTTATAGTGCAAAGTTCAGCAGGTGGCGGCAGGTGGTACAGTCTCCGGAGGAGGGTGAGGGCGTAATTAGGGTTAACTGCATGACTATGGATTTTCTGAAGTTCTCACCCGCAGATGATCAATAACTGGCACTGCGCCGGGCAGCGCACACACGATACACTCACCCTTAGAGCCATCGGTGAATCAGAGGTGTCCACGGGGTCACAACGCCAGGTGTATCCGGTCAACCAGCCCGACATGAGGAACTGAGTCAAAGAGACAGCAGAGATGTATGAATACAAAGGACCGTTTCACTTATCGCTTTATGGCCGCTGTAAATTTTATCTTAATAATGACGAGGTCGGCATGGTGTCACATCCTCTGTAATAAGTTATCATTTTCCTGATGGAGAGATCTAATCTCCGCCACGGACCAAACCCAGGGTTTAATCTTTATACATTGACGGCTTCTGCAACTTTTACAGTTCTCCATCCTACTGCTCGCTGTTAGTGACCGGAATACTGGAGATACCCAAAAAGCCATGGGCGAGGGTTCGCAATCCTGGATAACAATTTACTACGGTCCTGAATGTCTATTCACTAACAGCAACCAGAAGGAAACTAAAAGAAAAACACAGAATTCTTCCGAGGCCGACCCAGATCGTCACGACCTCCACTCCCAACTCACCTCGTATACAATGTAAGCAGACAGGGCGACCAGACTGAAATTATAGACCACCATCAATGGCTTGAGGTCGAAGGGTTTCCGATTGGCCATTAATCTAGGCCCTAGAGACAGGACGAAGTAGACGTAGCCCAGAAGGATGGCCCCAGGCAGGAACGGGGAATGCATGAGGGGGTAATGTCCTATTCTGGGGTCTGAGGAAAGACAAGACGATTACGGATTATGCATGAAGGGTTAAATTGCAGAAGAAAGCACTGAGCTGCAGTGCAGCGACATGGGAATATATTAAGACCATGTGGAAGAGCTAATTACTGGCTCTCCTGACATCTATGGCGCTCTACGAGAAGAGCCATAATTAGAGACGCAGGGAGGATTATCGTTATAACCCACGCGTTTCGCTGACAATCTGGGGTCAGACTCAGCCGAGCGGACTGCTGATCGGTGCCAAGATCCCATCATTTGTATAATTCTGTATCCACATCGCTTCATGGGATTTGCATCTCCTCTGCACACAGCACTTCAAAATAGTAACCGAGAGCAGACGAGGCGAAAGGTTTACAGGACGGTTCTGGTAAAATCCAAAAACTGGCTGATCGGGATCCAAAAAAAGCTGGGTGTAGATATGCAGCAAGAAGGGCGGTAGTGTACGCTGCATGACTAAACTGACTTGCCATTTAGGAGGTATAATGGTGGCCATACTGGTCCAGCTTTCCGATACTAAGACCCTTAAGGCCTCATGGTGGTGCGTTGTGTGGCGTACCTGCTCCCTTCATGAATTCTTGATAGCGCTGCCCCCATTCCGAGAGAACCTCCATCTTCACGGCTATTCACAACCTGAGAAGACAACATCAAAACTAGTTTTTTTTCCGTGGTTCAAAGCAGAGGAAAAAAAATAATAAAATTATATCAGGGTGACGACAAAACGATCAGACGGGCAAAGTGTAGGTTTCACCTCCAACTTAATGAAGCCATCACAACGCTCCCAGAATCAGCGCTCGTCGCTTCCCTCATCTAGGAGGGTCGTGAGACCATTTTAAAAGAGGTGTCCTCCTACCCTCGAAGATCCTTGCCCTTGTTTCTCACCCCACCTGCAGCATTTATAAATTCATTCTAAAGACGGTCATTAAACTTTATGTTAAAGGGGGTCTCTGAAAACAGAAAAGAATGACCGAACATTCTGGAAGAGCATCTGGTCCCATGGCCACCTGGAGTAAAAACAGACTTGATGGCCGATCATCCATCTGTCAATCGTCCATCATCATGATAATAATTATTAGAGCTAAGGGACGGACAGCAGATTCGAGCCCTTGCATTCTCCCTTGAGGCAGACTAGCCGGTCTTTGGGCTTCCGAAACAATTACTGACATCTCCCGGTTGTGGTGACATCACTCAATATGACACAAGTGGCGCAACCTTCACCCACGCTGGGGAGGCAGAGGGGCGGCGCCCCTACAATACAATACAATATGGAAACCTACAATATTAGAAGCACCCCAAATTACCAGCCATACACAGGGCGCCCTTATGGCCACACTTGTCCCCAAGTATCTTGGTCTCCTCATGTGCGAGTAAGTGAGGTGATGTGAACGTCCCCCGATCTGTGACAAGCAGCCGTCGCATGGATGAGACACCGCAGAGAACCACGGGCCAGGGGACGCCAATCATCCCAAATGAACAGAGACAAGGCCGGGGTCACCTGAGGACACAGTGCCGCTGAGGAACAGGATGTGGGATGACACCGGACTGTACGGACGGCTGAGCGCAATCACACGAGAAGTTCTGCAGCCATCATATACTCATGGGTGAAGTCCTCACTGGTTTTTAAAGATCTCTGCTTGCTGTCAGTCAGGGAGACCCTTCATGGCCGAACACTTCTCACAGATCAGAGTTTGCACAAAGTCTTGGCAAAATGCAGTAGTGGAATCTGCACAGCAAAACCACAGCAAAATCACCACGTCTGAACGTATCCTTAAGGGGTTTCTCCTTTGCCGATCACTTCCACACTGGAGGCGAGGCTGATGATGATGATGATGATGATGATGATGATGATGATGATGGGGTCCATCGGCGTCTGTCAGGACATGTGGCAGGAATCATGTATCCTGTCATCAGCTCAGCTCCAGATGTGGAATAAAAGGAGAAACCCTTTAAGGATGCGGTCACACGCTGCGCATTTGGTGCAGATTTTACAAGCTGATTTCTAAGCTAAAATTTATGTTCCGCACTTGTTCTCTTTGTGTTTTTTGTTGCAAAAAATACATTCAAAATTAAAGCTTGTTTTACCCTGAGAATTTATACTCAATGAACTGAATAGAAAAAATCTGCACCAAAAAAAAACCTAAAAAAAAAAAACTAAATAAAAAAAACATTTACGCAACATTTGTGGTGCGGATTTTTTTTTTTTTTAAAGTGCAATAGAATCCACAAAAAACAAACAAAAAAAAACGCAAAATGCAGCAGGAGGCGGCGATTAAGTAAAAGCTCATCCATGCTGTAAAATGCTGAGGATCTTATATATGGAAAATCCACGTCTGATTCCGGTCTAAAGGGAATAGTTCCTCTAGCGCAGAGCGAAGGGTCCCTGGAATATCCAGAGCGGCAGTGGAACATTAGGAAATTGCTCGATATACAATTCCAATATAATATTGTCGATTGCTGCATTTCGGGAGATTCCCCCTAATATCTGGGAGGAAGGAGAAACAAGTCGGGGAGGTTTTCACTCTCAATGTAATTATCAGCTTTAGATATTCACGTTCGACACCAGACCCGATATCCGAACTTGTCTGTGCAGGGCGTCCCACGCCGTCCCCAGGGCTGGAGGGGGGGGGGGGGGGATGTCTCTTCTCTCCACCCTGCACAGCCGGGACTATGACACGAGCGGGGTGAGACCAGGAAGTCACCTGTACCTGGAAGTGTTGTACCCGGCTGCCCCCGGACGCTGCTGCCCTTTAGCACACATTCTAGATACTTTCTAGCTACAAATGACGTCTGCAGGTCGCAGAGTTTGCTCTGTCATCGGCAGAGAACAGATTTCACAATGATCTCATAGTAATTTGTGAAATGATGGCAGGGAGCAGCTATAGGGGGGGGGGGGGGGGGGACGCAGGCAGGGAGCAGCTATAGGGGGGGCGCAGGCAGGGAGCAGCTATAGGGGGGGGGGACGCAGGCAGGGAGCAGCTATAGGGGGGGGGACGCAGGGAGCAGCTATGGGGGGGGCACAGGCAGGGAGCGGCTATAGGGGGGGGCGCAGGCAGGGAGCGGCTATAGGGGGGGGCGCAGGCAGGGAGCGGCTATAGGGGGGGGCGCAGGCAGGGAGCAGCTATAGGGGGGGACGCAGGCAGGGAGCAGCTATAGGGGGGGGCGCAGGCAGGGAGCAGCTATAGGGGGGGGAACGCAGGCAGGGAGCAGCTATAGGGGGGGACGCAGGCAGGGGGCAGCTATAGGGGGGGACGCAGGCAGGGAGCAGCTATAGGGGGGGCGCAGGCAGGGAGCAGCTATAGGGGGGGGACGCAGGCAGGGAGCAGCTATAGGGGGGGGGACGCAGGCAGGGAGCAGCTATAGGGGGGGGGACGCAGGCAGGGAGCAGCTATAGGGGGGGCGCAGGCAGGGAGCAGCTATAGGGGGGGCGCAGGCAGGGAGCAGCTATAGGGGGGGGACGCAGGCAGGGAGCAGCTATAGGGGGGGGACGCAGGCAGGGAGCAGCTATAGGGGGCACAGGCAGGGAGCAGCTATAGGGGGGGGACGCAGGCAGGGAGCAGCTATAGGGGGGCACAGGCAGGGAGCAGCTATAGGGGGGGGGACGCAGGCAGGGAGCAGCTATAGGGGGGGGACGCAGGCAGGGAGCAGCTATAGGGGGGCACAGGCAGGGAGCAGCTATAGGGGGGCACAGGCAGGGAGCAGCTATAGGGGGGGCGCAGGCAGGGAGCAGCTATAGGGGGGGGCGCAGGCAGGGAGCAGCTATAGGGGGGGGCGCAGGCAGGGAGCAGCTATAGGGGGGGCACAGGCAGGGAGCAGCTATAGGGGGGCACAGGCAGGGAGCAGCTATAGGGGGGCACAGGCAGGGAGCAGCTATAGGGGGGCACAGGCAGGGAGCAGCTATAGGGGGGCACAGGCAGGGAGCAGCTATAGGGGGGCACAGGCAGGGAGCAGCTATAGGGGGGGCGCAGGCAGGGAGCAGCTATAGGGGGACGCAGGCAGGGAGCAGCTATAGGGGGACGCAGGCAGGGAGCAGCTATAGGGGGGCACAGGCAGGGAGCAGCTATAGGGGGGGCACAGGCAGGGAGCAGCTATAGGGGGGCACAGGCAGGGAGCAGCTATAGGGGGGGCACAGGCAGGGAGCAGCTATAGGGGGGGCACAGGCAGGGAGCAGCTATAGGGGGGGGGGCAGGCAGGGAGCAGCTATAGGGGGGGCGCAGGCAGGGAGCAGCTATAGGGGGGGCACAGGCAGGGAGCAGCTATAGGGGGGGCACAGGCAGGGAGCAGCTATAGGGGGGGCACAGGCAGGGAGCAGCTATAGGGGGGGCGCAGGCAGGGAGCAGCTATAGGGGGGGCGCAGGCAGGGAGCAGCTATAGGGGGGGCGCAGGCAGGGAGCAGCTATAGGGGGGGCGCAGGCAGGGAGCAGCTATAGGGGGGGCGCAGGGAGCAGCTATTAGGGGGGGCGCAGGCAGGGAGCAGCTATAGGGGGGGCGCAGGCAGGGACGTTGCACAGAGACCGCTCCCACAATAGTTTGGAACCCAAAGGATGCCAACGAGATACCAGTATTGCAAATGGCATGGTAAGTGGGGACCCCAACACAGGTTTTCATTAGGCCCCAGAAACTTCAGATTACGCACTCATTTGGACAATCAGCCCACATAAAATGGCCATAAGGGCTGAAAAGCGCAGATGGTAAAATGTTCTTCAATGTTGGATATTATGTGATTTTACCAATCGGGATCTCATCTGGACAATTACTGAACTTCATAATGCAGCAGAGCCGAGATTGTCACTCATTGGGAGAACACATGAGAATGGCAGAATCAGCTCAGCTACATCTGTAGATCCAAAAGACAAAAACCTGACTGGCACCTCCAGACTAGTGTGAACAGGTGCATACCAGGAGGAGCTACCTCCATATACAATATGCAAAAAGAGGTTGCACTCTATCATGCTAAAGCATGTCAATGTGGAATATGTGAAATGTGAATAGCAATATGGCTTCGGAGTATTAGGAAAAAAATATGAGACACTTAGCATAATATTTGGCCAAATTTTATGACAAGCGTCTCATTTTTTCCTAATACTCCAAAGCCGTATTGCTATTCAAATTTCACATATTCCACATTGACATGCTTTAGCATGATAGAGTGCAACCTTTTTTTTGTACATCTGTAGATCCCACAGTCAGACGTCATTGCACCCTACGATATAAGATCGTGTTCGGGACGACTAGTACAGAATCTGCACCAGGTGGTTTATTTTAAATTATTAAAGGAAAAGTTATGAAATAATCCATCAATGCATTCTGCATTATACTCTCACTATACCAGTGTATGTTTTATATGACTCATATGATTAGTCACCTCCATATGGCCACCGATATTATAAGAGTTAGCCACGAGAGACAATAACTTGCCGGGGGTCCCACTGCTGAGCGCACACTAATGCTTCATTCATTGTCTATGGGATTGCCAGAGGGAGACTACAGCACACAGCCACATCCGACAGCCCTATAGATAATACAAGGAGCGGCCATTGCTCCATTTCTTGGTCTCAGGATCGGTGAGTCTCCAAATAATGTGCTCCCAAGTTATTACCAATTCGGTGGATCGATAACTTACTATTTTGGGCCAACCCCTTTATATTGACCAAACAAGGCAAACCTTTACTGTTCCAGCACCCCAACCACTCCATATACCAGACCTCTGCCCTTCCCTAATCACTAGTGATGAGCGAGTGTAATCGTTGCTCGGGTGATCTCCGAGTATTTGTTAGTGCTCGGAGATTTAGTTTTCATCGCCTCAGCTGAATGATTTACAGCTACTAGCCAGCCTGAGTACATGTGGGGGTTGCCTGGTTGCTAGGGAATCCCCACATCTAATCAAGCTGGCTAGTAGCTGTAAATCATTCAGCTGCAGCGATGAAAACTAAATCTCCGAGCAATTACAAATACTTGGAGACCACCCGAGCAACGAGTACTCACTCATCACTACTAAAAATCTCCCTCTCCAACATCACTGAAGGAGAGCTTACTCACCTCCTTTCCAAATCACACCTCACCACCTGTGCACTTGACCCCATCCCTTCCCACCTGCTCCCCAACCTCACTAACATGCTCATTCCAGCCCTAACCCATCTCTTCAACCCATCGCTATCTTCTGGTACCTTCCCCTCTGTTTTCAAACAAGCCACCATCACACCTATCCTCAAAAAAAGCTAACCTTGACCCAACTGCTATGCCCAGCTATCGCCCCATATCACTGCTCCAGTTGGCTTCAAAACTCCTTGAGCAGCGTGTCCATGCTCAACTTTCCTCCCACCTCTCATCTAACTCTCTCCTTGACAACCTCCAATCTGGCTTCGGCCCCCACCACTCCACCGAAACTGTTCTGACCAAAATTACTAATGACTTACTCACAGCCAAAGCTAACAGACAGTTCTCCATACTCCTCCTTCTCGACCTGTCCTCTGCCTACTGCTACATATTCTTTCTTCCCTTGGCATCAAAGGCCTTTCCCTGTCCTGGATTGTTTCATACCTTTCTGACCGCACATTTAGCGTTTCCCACTCCCACACTACCTCCTCATCCCGCCCTCTCTCTGTTGGGAGTCCCTCAAGACTGTCCTAGGCCACCTACTTTTTTCCATCTATACCCTTGGCCTAGGACAACTCATGAAGTCCCATGGCTTCCAGTACCACTTGTATGCGGACGACACACAGATCTACCTCTCTGGCCCAGATGTCACCTCTCTGCTGTCCAGAATCCCAGAGTGTCTATCAGCCATATCCTCCTCCTTCACCTCTCGCTTCCTAAAACTCAATGTAGACAAAACCGAACTCATCATCTTTGCCCCATCTCGCATATCTCCTCTACCTGATCTGTCTATTATGGTAAATGGCATCACGCTCTCTCCTGCACCTGAAATCCGCTGCCTCGGGGTAACTCTTGACTCTGCCCTGTCCTTCAAACCGCAGGTCCAAACTCTTGCCACCTCCAACTCAAAAATATTGGCAGAATCTGTCCCTTCCTCAGCCAACAATCTACTCAAACTCTTGTGCATGCCCTCATCATCTCCCGCCTCGACTACTGCAACACCCTCCTCTGTGGCCTCCCCGCTATCTCTCTTGCACCACTCCAGTCTGTCCTCAACTCTAATCCACCTCTCTCCTCCCCTGCTTCTCCCCTCTACAAATCCCTCCACTGGCTCCCAATTCCCCAACAAATCCAGTTCAAACTACTAACACTGACCTACAAAGCCATCCACAACCTGTCCCCTCCCTATATCTCTGAACTAATCTCCCAATATATTCCCTCACGTAATGTCCGGTCCTCCCAAGACCTCCTACTCTCCTCCACACTTATTCGTTCCTCATACAACCGCTTCCAAGATTTCTCCCAAATATCCCCCATCCTCTGGAATTCCACGCCTCAACACATCCGATTATCCACCACCCTCGGATCCTTCAGATGGAACCTGAAAACCCATCTCTTCAGGAAAACCTACAGCCTTCAAAAACCATGCTGCCGCCTCACCACCACCCGAGCTGCTGCCTCACCACCACCCGAGCTGCTGCCTCACCACCACCAGAGCTGCCGCACCCCCAACCTTCTGTCTCTTCCCCATTATCCCGTAGAATGTAAGTCCGCAAGGACAGGGTCCTCTCTCCTCTGTATCAGTCTGTCATTGTAAATTCGTTTACTGTAAATGATATCTAGAACTGTATTTAACCCCTTTCTCATGTACAGCACCATGGAATTAATGGAATAATAATAATAATAATAATAAATAATAATCTGCCAGTATAGGCTCCGGACTAAGAGGAGTCATGAAAGGCCCTAAACTAATGGGGACTAATGGGGCCAATATAATATACCGTAAGAATAAGTCTCCCCTCCCTCACCCGGACACCATTATGTTACTACATCTAATGTCCCCTCTCAGGGTTACAGCATTTTCTTACAAATTTTTACAACAACAATACGACAGGTTATCTGATAAGTGCAGCTGTTAGGACCACCCAAACTTAAAGGGACTGTCCGCCCACTGGGGGGGGTGGGATTAACCACTGGGATCCACAAATATCCTCTTCATTCATTTCTACTGGTTTATGAACGGGAGGCGATACGGGTGACCGCTGGTCTCGTACAGAAAGAGTAACGGTCAGGCCTGCGCACTACTGCTCCGTGCACACAGGGGGCGCAGGTACTCCAGGTGGTCGCACACCAACTAAATATGAAATGAGCGAGGGTCCAACCCCTGACAAAGCAGCTGCTCCCCTTCATTGGGATCTGGACCCCCGCTGACCACACAATCAAACACTAAGTCGATCATAAGGAAACTGTCACCTTTGTTTTTACGGTACAGGGATAGAACAATATAATATGACGACATCTATTAAGCCCACCAGAAATCCTACTATTATGTGCCAAATGATGCCCGAGGACCCTCTGAGCAGCAGGAGCCTCTTACAGCAGTGGTCTGTACAGGAGACAAACTGCTGCTGTGGCCATGCAGCGTCAGTTAGATTAAGCTCCGCCCCCAAGGAGCGTGGCATCCAGAGCTCCGCCCCCAACACAAGATGATGCTCAGTTATTCCAGGCAGAACCGGCGCACACACATTACACAAAAAGGCTGCTGCGTTATTAACCCTTTCACGCTGAAATCCTGATGTCTGCTCCTGAATCTCAGCATAGACTATATGTTGTATGCAGAATTAAACAGAATTGCCGTTCAGAGGTCTGGAAAAGTTGGTTGATATGCGTTAGGCTGGATTCATATGCAGCTTTACAAAGGATTTTTATTTTGCTGTCGGAAAAATTTGTGGCCTGACGTTACTTTATTATAAAGTCTATATATGCAGCGCTGGTTTGTGTGTGTTTTTTTTTTTTGGCCATTAGACTCCCGAAAAAAAAAAAAAAACAACAAACTTTGAAAACTAGGAAAAAAATGAATTGTGTGCAGAGTAGAAATGTGTGTTATGTACGGACCCCCAGGAAGGAACAAAGTGCTCGGCTGCGCTGCAATAATCGGAAGCCGCGCAGGTGAACCCAACAGCCGGCAGCCGCCGTTATCTGCAGATTATTTTTATCTAATTTTTTCCCATTTTTATCGTGCAGGAAATGGCCGCAGTAAAGAAATAAAAAAGCAGCGCAGATAATCAGCCATATGGAGCAAAAAAAAAATAATAAAATAAAACAACCACAAAAAAAAAAAAAAAAAAAGAAAAGGCCCCCCAGAGCTGCAGCCCCGACACCGTGGGGACATTATACTACAAGCTTCCTTACAGCCCGCAGCTTCAGAGTGTCCAGATTTGGGTCAAATATAATAAATGCACAATTTTTGCACACAAATTAGCATTGTCCCTTGATGTCAAGGGCACATACACAGCAGGGTCCCGTGCCCCCGCAGTCCTGTGCACAGAGTCCCATCACTTCCATGTGGGTCGGTGGCGCCACATTACTGACATACTCTCCCCGAGCAGCAAGGTCACTTTGTTAAGTCCCATGGGCTCCAGAGAAGAGGGCCACCTTGGCCTTGTTATCATCTGCATACCATTATGGACACTGAATATACTGATGACCCCAGAAGTGGCCACACCCTCCATCGCCCGGGACTTAAATCATACACGACCCAGTGATGCTGCTGTAAGAATTGGAGAACATGGGAGACACGGCGTGACCCTATACACTGCCATATTACCAGCCGCCATACAGCCGTGTGCATGGGAAACCCTACACACTATGACCCAACGCTCCAATGTGGACTATTACAGATGAATGCAGCAGAGCCGAGCTTGTCCTGGAGCATGGGGGGCTTCCAGTCCATGGGATATTACAGAGGCTGCCATAAAGGGATCATGCACCTTGGTTTTAATTCTTTGTAACTGTGCGGGGTCTTCTAGTGTTCAGCTTACTGTGGAAGGGGCCCGCTGCTGCTGCTGGGGGTCTTCCCCTCTCCGAATTATATAGATAGATATAAATATAATATAATCTCCATTATTATAGCGGGGGTTGGGGTGGAGATATCGCACTATGAAAATAAAGCATCGATTTGTTTCCCCAAATTACTTCCCTATAAGCTTGATGTGCAAATCTGACAGCAGCCATCTACAGAGATGGACAAGTGCAACTAACAATCTCAGCTCTGCTACTTCTGGCGGCATCACCTATGGAGACACTTTGCAGGCTTGTGGTTAGAGGGCTGGGGTCATTGCCCCCGGGGTGAGCGACAGGAAACGAGTGGTAACCAAGCAGTCACTATCATACTGGACGGGCTGTCAGGCCAGGCATGCTGGGACTTGTGGTTTCACAATAGCTAACCACAAGGTCACTATGGAAATTGCAGCTTCTACAAATATCCTCACCAGACTGGATCAATAATCAAATAGTTCCAATGAAGCCCAAGACCAGACGGAAGCTTCACATGACACCGATCACTCACAATGAACACCAGATATAATGACTCAATGGGGTCCCATTGCCACCCATGATCTACTGCACCCATTGCACAAAACATCCAGCACTGCTGTAATTTTGGATACACCTCACAGGTCACACACGATTTTGCTCCCATGGATTTCTGCAACCTAAACTCATAGCAGCATAATTTCAGGGCAGAGACCCTGATTCCAGCAATGTGTCATTTCCTAGGCTAGTTGCTGAAATCACCGTCTTATCACAAGGAAATCACTAAGGAATAGTAAACCTGCTGCCATGTAGTCCTCCATATTTATCAGCTCTGTATAACCCCACTGATTGGCAGCTACCTGCCTATGCACAGTGCACACAGACAGTAACCAATCAGTGATCAGGATGGGATTATAAACAGCTCTGACTTTAGAGAACTGCAGCAGAGAAAACAGGGATTTTATCAAAACCACATCAACACATTGCTGGAATCAGGGTCTCTGCCCCTACATCATGCTGCTCTCAGACGGGGTAGTAAAAACCTGGTGACAGATTCCCTATCAATGCAAACCAGTCTGCCATCTGGCCATTTTATTGAGGACAAATGATAGGAGGCCGTGGATGACAAAAATACCACTAACCCTATTATGGGTGAAGCAGATTCGTTTCTGCAAAAGGGATTATTTCAGGGCTGAGCATGTGGCTTTAAACATGTCCCATCCTGAATGATCAAAAAAGGGCAGACACCGCTGCAACTAACCTGCCATGTGTGAATGGAGCCTTAAAGCTCTTTCCCATCTCACACTTTGCTGGGTGATGTCAGACCCTGGACCATGAGATTGGGGGGCTATAAAGGACTCTTGTTCTGGTGATACATGTACGTCCAACCCCCACATCCTGTGGATTTACCATAAGGGTCCAAGATAAGAATGGACTCCAAGTTCTGCTGCATTTTGAGGCAAAAGCAAAGTATTGGTGGCGACTTGGAGCAAAATTCCTTAAGGGGGCTACACGGCCAAAGATCAATATGTGCAGCTACACCACCAGTGAATGGGGGGCCGCAATGTGTCATCTGGGGCACCGCGACAAGGCACAAAAAAATACATCCAGCTCGTCGCGGTGCCTCAGATGACACATTGCGGCCCCCCAGTCACTGGTGTGCTGCGGTCGCCGTGTAGCCCCCTGCCTTAATCCGGCATCTTGTGGTCCAGAAGCCTGACTAGTCCAATATGACACAATAGTAGCCCCCTGACACCGGACATCACCGCCTGGCATCTCAGCGGACACAAGCGACCATAAAACAGCCGAGACACTGCAGCATTCAGAGCGTCGCCCTATAGAGCGTCGCCCTATAGAGAGGCGCCCTATAGAGAGGCGCAGGTGCAGCTGGAAGATCTGGGGCCCCGAGCAGAATCTCTGCCAACAATCACATCCAATATTTAGTCCTTTGGGCCCCCACACCAACAAGTCACAGAATTTTGCATCATTGTGGAACTACAAGTCCCAGCCTATGGGCGTATAAACCTTTAGCATTGCTCGTATGTTTATCACTGGAGCCCTCCCAGAGGCGGCCATCGCCCCTAAACATCTGCAGCAGGAGCCTCTGTATTTGGGGGGGTGCAGCCAGCCGTAGCGTCCCCCCATCCATTACACATGGGCCCAGCCCTGGTATCTACGAGTCACCTGTCACTGAGAAAAAAATGTCGCCCATCACAGCAGATCACACCCAGATTTATTTATTTTTATTGTAATACAAGGGAAAGGTGACGAGACGCCCAGAACGCAGACGATACCTGCCCGGGGCGGGCGAGGGCAGGAAGCAGGTGCAGGCTGTTGTTCTGTGTTATCAGCCATTCCTGCAGTCATTATCCGATTGTCACGCCTTAGGTTGCCCTGCGATCGGCAGCAGCCGGTGACTTTAGAAATAAAATCTTTTTTTGGGAGGTACTGACACTCCGTAAGGAAACCGGCGGATTATAGAATCTTATTGGCAAAGCTTCACGGGAAAAATAATTATCTCAAATTGTCATTCTGTGATGGACGAGGAAGGAAACGGAGGGGAAACGCTTCTCTCCTTCTGACCTTACGGGACCCAGAACACTGTACTCCATTAGTGGCAGGAGCCCGGGCGTGTTCTCCGCTGACATCACGGGACGGCACGTCAGGATGCCTCATGTCATCAGAAACCACACAGCAGTCACATGAGGCATCACAGCCGCCGCTGCCGGCACCATCTTCCACAGGATCTAATCCCAAGAAGCCCCCTCCACTACACCCGGCCCCTCGTGAGCGCTCGCACAATGGCTGTCACCTGCCGTCACCCCTCACCTACATCCCCAGAGTCACTCTGGAACAAAGACCTTAAGTCTGCTCAGGCAGAACCCCGGCCCCATCGCCGGGGTCCATAGTCCCTGGTACGGCAGGTTGCTCGGTGGTCCCACGCCTGACATTCCACCTTGCCCACAAGTCGCCCCCAACTCAGGGCCTCCACATAATTACTAACTGCTGAGGTCTATGAGCAGGTCCCTCCTAAAAGGGATGCACTTAAAGGCATTTTTTTAACCCTTTATGGTGACCGATACTAAATATGCATTATTTAGCGAAGGCCGGTAATTCGGGGGTCACAATAGTTATACGATCACTCTCCTGTTCGGGGGTCCCATCCTTTACAGGCAGAGAAGTTGGTGAACTTTGTGGGCAGACGGTTTGGCGATGGCCGGTCCCATCCTTCCCCTTTTTTTCGCCCCTCTCTCTTCCAGAGGTGCCAGACTTCACAAGGGCTCAGCCAATGACCCCAGGGTGGGCACAGAGAGTGGGGCGACCGTCCCCCCATACTGCGCCTGGCGCAGACCCACACTGCCCGGAGTGGACCCATCAGTCAGATGGAACAAGGGCCTGTCACCCACCGACCTGTCACCCACCGACCTGCCACATGGGACTGATGGCAGCCAGGCAGCACCCTGACACCTCACCACCCGCTGCCAGGACGGGGGTCTCACTTCACCAGCCCCCCTGTAAGTTCTAACTTTGCCAGCAGTGAAATAAGTTTCTTACCTGATGTTGTGGATTATTCCTGACACTCCCAAGCCTGACAGAGAGAGCGTGAAAGAGGGAAAGGAGGAAGGAAGGAGAAAGAGAGGGAGATCTGGGTAACCACACCCCTGTGTGACTCAACTTCACCCTGCGAACAGCAGAGCCCCAGCCTGCGCGTTATAGGGAGGGCTCAGAGCAGGAGACGGTGTGAGGCAGGGCCTGCACCACACAGGCAGGCAGAGGACACAGCAGCAGGCACACCCTTCCTACAGGCTAATCCCACCACACCCTCCGCAGCTGGAGGAGCCAGGAGTGGGAGGAAAAGGAACCTGGCGGGACAGCAGAGGGTGGGGAACTACAGATTCCAGCAGGTGCCAACAGCCGGAGAACCGAATGCTACTCCTCCAGCTGCAGAAGTAACAATATGTCCAACGTCTCGCCCTAAAGTACAAAGTATCACACTAACTAGCAACAGGTGATGAGTGCAGGGACCCCCTAATAACAGGTGATGAGTGCAGAGAGCCCCCTAATAACAGGTGATGAGTGCAGAGAGCGCCCCCTAATAACAGGTGATGAGTGCAGGGAGCCCCCCTAATAACAGGTGATGAGTGCAGAGAGAGCCCCCTAATAACAGGTGATGAGTGCAGGGAGCCCCCCTAATAACAGGTGATGAGTGCAGAGAGAGCCCCCTAATAACAGGTGATGAGTGCAGGGAGCCCCCCCTAATAACAGGTGATGAGTGCAGGGAGCCCCCTAATAACAGGTGATGAGTGCAGGGAGAGCCCCCTAATAACAGGTGATGAGTGCAGAGATTGCCCCTCTAATAACAGGTGATGAGTGCAGAGAGCCCCCCTAATAACAGGTGATGAGAGCAGAGGGCGCCCCCCCTAATAACAGGTGATGAGTGCAGGGCGCCCCCCTAATATCAGGTGATGAGAGCAGAAGGCGCCCCCCCCCCAAATAACAGGTGATGAGTGCAGGGAGCCCCCCCTAATAACAGGTGATGAGTGCAGAGAGAGCCCCCTAATAACAGGTGATGAGTGCAGGGAGCCCCCCCTAATAACAGGTGATGAGTGCAGAGAGAGACCCCTAATAACAGGTGATGAGTGCAGAGAGAGCCCCCTAATAACCGGTGATGAGTGCAGGGAGCCCCCCTAATAACAGGTGATGAGTGCAGAGAGAGCCTCCTAATAACAGGTGATGAGTTCAGGGAGCCCCCCCCCCTAATAACAGGTGATGAGTGCAGGGAGCCCCCCTAATAACAGGTGATGAGTGCAGAGAGAGACCCCTAATAACAGGTGATGAGAGTAGAGAGAGCCCCCTAATAACAGGTGATGAGTGCAGGGAGCCCCCCTAATAACAGGTGATGAGTGCAGAGGGCGCCCCCCCTAATAACAGGTGATGAGTGCAGAGAGCCCCCCTAATAACAGGTGATGAGAGCAGAGGGCGCCCCCCCTAATAACAGGTGATGAGTGCAGAGAGAGCCCCCTAATAACAGGTGATGAGTGCAGGGAGCCCCCCTAATAACAGGTGATGAGAGCAGAGGGCACCCCCCCTAATAACAGGTGATGAGTGCAGAGAGAGCCCCCTAATAACAGGTGATGAGTGCAGGGAGCCCCCCTAATAACAGGTGATGAGAGCAGAGGGCGCCCCCCCTAATAACAGGTGATGAGTGCAGAGAGCCCCCCTAATAACAGGTGATGAGTGCAGAGAGAGCCCCCTAATAACAGGTGATGAGTGCAGGGAGCCCCCCCTAATAACAGGTGATGGGTGCAGAGAGAGACCCCTAATAACAGGTGAAGAGTGCAGAGAGAGCCCCCTAATAACAGGTGATGAGTGCAGGGAGCCCCCCCTAATAACAGGTGATGAGTGCAGAGAGAGACCCCTAATAACAGGTGAAGAGTAGGGTTGAGCGACCTTTAGTTTTTTAGGGTCGAGTCGGGTTTTGTGAAACCCGACTGTCTTAAAAGTCAAGTCGAGTGAAATCGGCCGACCACCGTGAAAAGTCGGGTTTCGGCCGAAACACGAAACCCAATGAAGGAATTTAAATTTTTTTTTTTCTCTCTCTCTCGACGACTTATGAAAATGCACGACCCGTTTCGCTCAACCCTAGTGAAGAGTGCAGGGAGCCCCCCCCCTAATAACAGGTGATGAGTGCAGGGAGCCCCCCTAATAACAGGTGATGAGGGCAGAGAGAGACCCCTAATAACAGGTGATGAGAGCAGAGAGAGCCCCTCTAATAACAGGTGATGAGTGCAGAGGGCCCCCCTAATAACAGGTGATGAGTGCAGAGGGCGCCCCCCCTAATAACAGGTGATGAGTGCAGAGAGAGCCCCCTAATAACAGGTGATGAGTGCAGAGAGAGCCCCCTAATAACAGGTGATGAGAGCAGAGGGCACCCCCCCTAATAACAGGTGATGAGTGCAGAGAGCCCCCCTAATAACAGGTGATGAGTGCAGAGAGAGCCCCCTAATAACAGGTGATGAGTGCAGGGAGCCCCCCCTAATATCAGGTGATGAGTGCAGAGAGAGCCCCCTAACAACAGGTGATGAGAGCAGAGCGAGCCCCCTAATAACCGGTGATGAGTGCAGGGAGCCCCCCTAATAACAGGTGATGAGTGCAGGGAGCCCCCCTAATAACAGGTGATGAGTGCAGAGAGAGCCCCCTAATAACAGGTGATGAGTTCAGGGAGCCCCCCCTAATAACAGGTGATGAGTGCAGGGAGCCCCCCTAATAACAGGTGATGAGTGCAGAGAGCCCCCCTAATAACAGGTGATGAGAGCAGAGGGCGCCCCCCCTAATAACAGGTGATGAGAGCAGAGGGCGCCCCCCCTAATAACAGGTGATGAGTGCAGAGAGAGCCCCCTAATAACAGGTGATGAGTGCAGGGAGCCCCCCTAATAACAGGTGATGAGTGCAGGGAGCCCCCCTAATAACAGGTGATGAGAGCAGAGGGCGCCCCCCTAATAACAGGTGATGAGAGCAGAGGGCGCCCCCCCCTAATAACAGGTGATGAGTGCAGAGAGAGCCCCCTAATAACAGGTGATGAGTGCAGGGAGCCCCCCTAATAACAGGTGATGAGTGCAGAGAGAGCCCCCTAATAACAGGTGATGAGTGCAGAGAGTCCCCCTAATAACAGGTGATGAGTGCAGAGAGCCCCCTAATAACAGGTGATGAGTGCAGGGAGCACCCCTAATAACAGGTGATGAGTGCAGGGAGCCCCCCTAATAACAGGTGATGAGTGCAGAGGGCGCCCCCCTAATAACAGGTGATGAGTGCAGAGGGCGCCCCCCTAATAACAGGTGATGAGTGCAGAGGGCGCCCCCCTAATAACAGGTGATGAGTAGTGATGAGCGAATATACTCGGTACTCGAGATTTCTCGAGCACGCTTGGGGGTCTGACGAGTATTTTTTAGTGCTCGGAGATTTAGCTTTTCTTCGCCGCAGCTGAATGATTTACATCTGTTAGCCAGCATAAGTACATGTGGGGGTTGCCTGGTTGCTAGGGAATCCCCACATGTACTTAAGCCGGCGCCATAGGGTTCCATTGTAGCAAACGACGGACGGTGACGGATCCGTCGCTGTCAGTTTTTTTGACAGACACTGATGTGTGAAAGGGGCCTTATTCGTTAAGTTATAGAGCGCTTACCTGGAGCCAGGATGATCTGGAAAGTGAGACCCTTCTAGGCCAGAGGAGTCCGGGACACAAAGTATCACTCGGAGCGCGGCCGAGCCCAGGCGGCTCGCATACACTGAATGTATTAATGGCTTTGTTTCTATGACAGGTTTGTTTCCCTGTGACATATGGCGTAAATGTCAGGCAGCAGGTCATAAATTGGTTAGAATATAATGGAAGCCTGTACAGCTGGTCAGACCTGTTGCCTGCGAGCAATGCCCCCAATACAGGCTTTATGAATCAATACATACATATGTTACAATATTGTTACATTGTTTTTTTTCCTTATGTTTCTATTGAATGTTTGTTTAAAGTGATACATTTCTAGTAAAGAGGCGTCCTGGTTACAATGTGTCACTAACCACCATGGCAGGTCCCTGGATGCTCCTTAGCAGTAAAGAGGCAGCAAGAAAAGTGCTCTGGAGGAAACGCTGATGTGTGACGACCGTGCGCCTGATGCTCTTTCTAGAAATCGTTTCTCTCCGGAGGCCAGGAAGACGCATTAATAAGAAGCCTTTAGAGCGATAACTAGGAGGATCTGTCATTAATGTTCAAACTGTGCGGATTGTCTATTAACCCATGTATTGCTGGGGAGCGGCAGTTCTCGTATAGCAATGGGAAGATGCAGGATCAAGGCTCGAACCTAAAGGATTTAGGGTCTGTGTTTGGCGCTAGGTTTAATGACGGGAGCGCTGGAGTCAGATGCGCCAAATTCATCATGAGCCGCGCACCACTGTGAGAAATCTGCACCAGCCAGAAAATGGTGCCTATTTATTTATTTTACTCATTCTGACATAATTTACGCCACTTTTACGATGAATTTGTCTGCACTGTTGGTCACGTCCCATTCTGCTCAAGCTCTGATCACTTTATAAAAGATGGTGGATGTGGCTGGGATTTGCATAAAAAATGGCAAAAGTAGCAACTTCCAGCTGACAATTAAGTTTTCGGTCAAAGTGCTTGATGAATCGAGCCCTTATGGTATGTCCTCATGGGACTGATATGTTATGGATAATCCACAGCTTATTACGGTAGCAGCAAAGTGGATAAGATTTTATTAAATCCCCGCCGCACGCTGTGGAAGAAAATACACAGTGGAAAATCATCTGCGGTGCCCATTTTAAATCCGTAGCATGTAAATTGATGCGGTAGAGTTTCACAGCAGATTTAAGACAAGGCTAGTGTCACAATTTATACAGCAAAAAGACACAAGAAAAATCAGCAGTGGAAAAAAACAATACAAAACTATGTGACTTTTTTCCCCCTGGAAATGCTGCAAATTTGCATTGCAAGGCTACGTTCCCACGATGAGTTTTTGATGCTGTGTATTTTTTTAAAAAAATGCATGAAACCTATATTACTTAATGGATGCAGAAACTCTGCAACATCAAAAACTCATTAAAAGCTCATTGTGGGAACGCAGCCCAAATCAGCAGCATAACTTGATGTGCTGCAGATCAGATGACGCGAACTCTCATCTGCAATGTTGCTACTGTAAAATGAAGTCGCCAGTGATTCGGGTAGAAATCACAATCCATATTGGACCGGTATGGACATGTGAATTACAGATCAATTTACGCTGCAGATTTTGAAAAAAAAAGGTGCAGATTTTCTGCACGATGCTCAGTGAAAAATCTGCAGTGTATTGGAAGTACCATAAGTCACTGCATTACACAGATACACCCCTAGAAACATTGCTATTTACCTCCATAATATGGAGTCCCGTAGAATATGTCATGATTTGCATTTGTGTCAGGGCTTGTCTTAATTGTAAAGTTCTGCGGAATATGTTGGCGCTATAGAGGTAAAAGTTATTATTTATTATTAAGGTGTCACTATTTAGATCAGAATCCAAGTATGGACCACGATGCATGGACCGGCCGGCGATGTCCTGATCTGATTTGTCTTTGACAGCCTCAAATATATATATGGCCGTCCTGTTCGAATCAGGAGACCGTCGGCCAGTCCGTGCATTGCGGTCTATACTCCGACCATGACACCCGGACATCTTAATGCGGCCTAACTTAGTGTCTGGCTTAGGGCTCATTGTATCCACTTTCCTAAAAAAAGTCATAGAAATGATGAAAGACATTTGTCTCTCTAGTATCAGTGGCCAGTTACCGGGGGATTTCTAAATCCCCATTCACACATTGCATTAATGATTGCACTACTTACATATAATTGGTCCGTGGAGAATTATTGAGGAGGCTCATGTCTCAGTCTAACATGAGTGTCCTCTTAGGATATGTGCACACACCGTTTTTGGGAGCAGGTCCAATCCAATAAAAAAAAAAAACACACTTGTAAGTTTCTTCTCATTTATATCTATTATAAATCCACTTTGCTGTTCAGATGTTCAGGTTTTGAAAACCTTCTGGTGCAAACAAAAGAAAGAGCTGGTCACTTTTTTTTCTTTTTTTTTTTTAAGCAGCTCCTGGCGAAATCTGCTCCAAACCAGGCACTGTCAAATCAAAAAGCGGAAAAAGACGATCGGGAAAATAAACACTTCCAAAATGATTTAAAAAAAAAAAAACCCACTTTTTAACATTGTTTTAAGAAACTGAAGTCTTCCAAAAACTCCTCAAAGCAGGAGGATTTCCTGAAAACTCATCGCTCAAAATTCTCCATCTGCACATAGCTTTAAAGGTGTGCGCACACTCAGTATTTTAGCAGAGTTTTTGGAGCAGAAACCCATGTATTCTCTACTTCCAAATTTCAGCAAAAAAACTCAGTTTGTACTTACTATCTGCACTTATAAGACCTCATTCACACATCCGATGGTCTCGTACGATGGTCTGTGTACGTTGGTTTTAACAGATCGCACTCGTACCTGCGATAGCCTGTGGGGCCATTCACACGCCCATGATTTTTTGCGGACCAAGCATTCTATGGTCAATTGCGTAGACATGTCTAGTTTTGATCCAAGCTTTGGATCAAAATAATGCAAATCTATTGGCCCGTGAAAAAAATCGAACCCCACTCGGATGACATCAGCGTGGGTCCGATTTCACGGACTGTCACACATTGTTTTCTCCACGTACAAGAAAAATAGTGACACTCAGACCAACCTCTGATCAAGGAAAGATTAAAATAATCGGTCTGTTTTTCTCGTACATTAGAAAAACTGCTGTGTGAATGAGGCCTTAGCGTCTCTGCTTCCTTTAGGGCAGTAACTGCAGCTCCCAGCCTGCCCTGACAGCCTGCTTGCTAGGAGTTGTACCTTTACAGCACTGATCCACCTACCAGTGAGTATCTATGCCGTGTTTTGCTCTGCTGGTCATATGGAGACAGGTTATATGGCCCGATGAAGTTATGCTGGATATACTCCTCTAGGCTCAGCTTCCTGCATTGTATACTGGAGGTGGTCTAAAATCCAACTTCTGGATCATCATAGGCTCAGGCCCCTGCTCTGTCCCATCGGTAATGTTTTACACTGCAGCTCTGCTTGTTCAGATTGGCTTCTGGGCATAAGCACATAGTCTTCAGGAATGAGTGAGAACAAGTAAGGAAAGAATAATTACTAATTATCCAGACGACAGGTTATACCTTCTAGGGCAGAGGTTGTCTGAGGGATCACACCCCAGCTGAATGGAGAAGTGGTCGAGCACAAGCACTGCTGCTTTATTAAAGAGGTTACTGGCCTTAGGATATAAGTCTGCAGTCACTATGTGAGAGCAGACTTGTGAATCCTCACAGCCGGCGGTGTGTGTGTGTTGTCAGTATTTTCGGGTCTCCGAAAACACTCCCCTTGAGAAAGCACATCAACGAAACGCGCGTCGGGGCATCTGTGGTGTCGCGGATGGGTGGTTTACAGCATCATGGGTAAGCTATATGCTTCATCTTTTTCCATGCGGTTTGCTTAACATTGGTTGCTATTGTATGCACTTGCTTATTACTCTCTATATCCGTGGCCATATGGACTTAGTTGTACTATCACTACCACTATTTGCAGCCTGATTCCTTTTCGCTTCACCACCGATGTCGACTTGATTACTCCCTCTATTTTGGATTCCTCTTTACATTTATCATGTTTATTTTGTGATTCATGTTTTTTTAGCATGATGTGATTAGCAGCATACATGTGGTCACGTGCCGACTAGACTTGCAAAACCTTGCTCAATGCAAGTGAATGGAGTAAAGCTGGGCACGTCTAGTTGGAATGTGTCCAGAAGTATGCAAATAGCTCCCGGCGAATCCTCACAGCAAGCACACTGCACACACAGAGTGAGTGCAGACATGTGCACCAAGGCCGGAAAAACCCCTTTATTTTTCTAAGAGACTGCTGGAGACCGCCGAGTGAAGACATAACCTATAACATAGTGATGGGCCCCTATAGGTGGAAGGCCCTTGTGCAGCTGGCCAGAAACATATACAATATCCTACAGGAAATCCTATACAGTCCTCGTGTTTATTCTTCAGTGTTTGTCGACAGAGGGGGAAGGAAGTTTTCATATTTTGCAGCGTAGTCCTCAGAACATGGACAAACTCCATACTGCTTGACACAAATACCTCTGGTCTGCGCCCTCCCCTGTGTCACTACAAGTGGATGACCGCCTGCACCCTCCAAGTGTGCGAAAGGTCTGCAGGAGTACATTCCTGGTATCCTAGGGAATGGGGCAGACAGCCAAGACAAGGGTTAAGGTGTGTAAGGAGGGGGGAGTTAAAGGTATGTGCCTGTCTGTGGTGGGTGGGAGGGAATGAATGAGCTGGGTGGGCCGCATCTGCTCTGTGTATGGACCAGGGCAGGAATGTATCGGCGTGTCACTGCAGGGAGGGGACATCTGAGGACTCCACAGTCACAGCCATTGTTCTGAGGACACAGAAATGTAACACTGCTCCATTATATGGATGTCATATCCCAAAAGCTGCAGAACAGTAACCATTCTGTCTGCAATGGAGAGAAATCCAGCAGTGTCTGCCTACAGAGCGCACCAACCTCAGCATACACCTCCCAGTGACATACCCCTGCGCCATCACATACCATTCATCCCTGGCACAGCCATGGCGGTGGCATGTGTACGAGAGCGGGGCACGCTGCCAGGCGGGATGTTCCAATGGCTGTCATCCAGGACTGCACGAGTCCATATATCACTGTAATGGGAGCGCACAGCTTTCTAGTCCTGAAGTGAGCGTGACAGCTGCACAGAAATACATGCAGCTATGGCACTCGGGTCGGGAGAGCTGCCAGCCAGTCCATCTCAGTCCAATTTATACCGTAGTCGGACTGCTCCCTAACTTTGAGACACTTTCTGGGCTAATACACTGTTTTATCTGCTGCTTCTCTGCTAGTCCTCTCATTGATGAGCGCCTGCTATGTCATCCTCAATATCCATAAGCTCTGGCTATCACCACCTTCCACCATTGCTTGTCATCTTTCTGCCTATGCAAAGTGTAGACAGAAAGTTGCCAATAATTTGCAGGGTTGCTGGGTTATACAGAGCTCATGATTGAGAAAACTAGCAGAGCTACAGCAGCTAACACTGAGATTGTAGCAAAGCTACAGAAAGAAATCCAGTAAGTGAACCAGCATTGGGTATGTGCATAAAATACTTTTATCTTTCTGACAAATTCCACTTGAAAAAGAGTCGCAAAACTACAAAAAACGCAGTGCACAGCAATGTCAAAACAACTTGTGGTGCATGTGATCCGTCATTTGTTTGAACTTCTTCAGGGTTTGGAAACCTGGAAGCGGATAAAAGAAGTGACCTGTTCATTCTGCGGCCACTTCTATACAATTGATATTATAAGGTGCCCTAGCGAGGTAGTCGTGGGCGAGCTTCTGTCCCCACTCGCTTTGGCATCCTACAATTATGGGTCCTGGCTGGGTGTTAGTGTTGTGAGGGCCTTGTGCCCCTGCAGGCCGCCGGTAGCCGATGGTATTGGCTGGCCAAGGACGAGTTCCACAGATTAGCAAAGGAGACTTTTGTTCAAACATGGGAACTTTACTGAACTTGATGCACAACACTTAAGGATTGTCATTGACTAAGCTTGCATAAGGATTCCATAGCGTTTTTGGCCCATTTCTGCGCTGAAAAAAAAGCATCAAAAACGCACTGTGTGCACATAACCTAACCTCAGCTCTGACTAATCACAAGATTATGCATTATAACAACTTACATTATCAGATTACATAGGCAAACATCTTACACTTCACATGACATAAGATATACACAAGACACAGGACATTATTCAGATTACACATCACATTGTACACAGCGGTGATGTCTTCCAGGGGGATCGGGCAATATGTCCATCTCCTTACAATATTACAGAGCAAAGACACAGATGGTGAAGACCATAGATATTGTCGGCAATGAGTAAGGTTAAAAGGGGTTGTCGGGACTTAACCTACAAGTCTGCAGTCACTATGTGACTGCAGGCTTGTAAAGTCTCGCATCGTGATCACTGCGCGCTGTGACGATTCTTTGGTGCTGGGAGCGGGTGATCATATGACGGAAAGTGTGTGATCCGCGAGTAGACTGATTCCAACCACGCTCAATATACTTGCATTAAGGGAGGCTGCGCCCATCCAGACGGCACATGGCCGCTCCCGGCACCGGAGAATCCTCACAGTGCGCAGTGTGAATGATGTGAGGATTCACAGGTCTGCAGTCACATAGAGAGACTGCAGAATTGTAGCCTAAGGCCGGACAACTCCTTTAAATAAGGCTTGTTCTGGAGGACAACAGCTGTTCTTCTGGCGTTCTTTGTCTTGACCGTCACTGGCAAACTCAAAATCCGGTTAAATCATGCATGAGATGTATTACTGTACTAGACTGGTGCTCATCTTCCAGCTGAAAGCTTGTTCTTGGGGCTTGACAAATTCCTAGTTTCTATTTATCGATGATCTCACCCTGGAGCGCAACCTTTGTACCGACAAACCCATGATTCAGTGAAGTCATTAATTCCAAATTAATCGATTGACTGCATCCTCACGTGTCCAAGCCCACAAAATACCTGCGTCAGGTGACAGGTTCACTTCAAAGAATCTTGAAGTCTTCAGCCAGGATGTCAACATGCAAAGAAGATATTTTCTCCAATAAATTCTGTTTTATTGACTCGTTTTACTGCTGATTTAAGATAAGATTCTGCTTATAAATATTTTTTTTTCCTTTACAAGATGCTAAAGTATGAAGAGTAGTTGTTGGGTAATCTGCATGCTTGGGAAGAGAGTGACCCATCCCGTGGCTTCTAGGTTATCGGCGCCGAGGCCGGTGATCTAATCGTGACTGCGCCATTCCTGACAAACATCACGGATAACCTCCAGGTCACACCACGGTCTGAGTCAGAGAACGGACAGGTCAAAGAAGAACATGACTCCCAACTATTGATCAGAGAACCGGCGGCCGGCCTGGGGGAGAGCAGCGTCCTGATCTCATTCTCCAAAAATTCCTCTCATACAAATATCCTTTTCCTGTACAAAGATCACAGATCACTACAATACGCTATAGTCTGAGAGGCTCGTACAGGAGAGCGGCGTTTACTGTCACTTTAATGAACTCACCTTCTACCAAACATTGTAAAGGCAGGTTATATAATAAACTCTCTTACCAGTGGGCTAGATGAAGCCGATAGGAAGAAAAGCAAAATCTGTGTCATACCAGTTATATTCTTATACATAGGGGCAGTATTATAGTAGTTATATTCTTATACATAGGAGCAGTATTATAGTAGTTATATTCTTATACATAGGAGCAGTATTACAGTAGTTATATTCTTGTACATAGGGGCAGTATTATAGTAGTTATATTCCTGTACATAGGGGGCAGTATTATAGTAGTTATATTCTTGTACATAGGAGCAGTATTATAGTAGTTATATTCTTGTACATAGGGGCAGTATTATAGTAGTTATATTCCTGTACATAGGAGCAGTATTATAGTAGTTATATTCTTGTACATAGGAGCAGTATTACAGTAGTTATATTCTTGTACATAGGAGGCAGTATTATAGTAGTTATATTCTTGTACATAGGGGCAGTATTATAGTAGTTATATTCTTGTACATAGGAGCAGTATTATAGTAGTTATATTCTTGTACATGGGGACAGTATTATAGTAGTTATATTCTTGTACATAGGGGCAGTATTATAGTAGTTATATTCCTGTACATAGGAGCAGTATTATAGTAGTTATATTCTTGTACATAGGAGCAGTATTACAGTAGTTATATTCTTGTACATAGGGGGCAGTATTATAGTAGTTATATTCTTGTACATAGGGGCAGTATTATAGTAGTTATATTCTTGTGCATAGGAGCAGTATTATAGTATATTCTTGTACATAGGGGCAGTATTATAGTAGTTATATTCTTATACATAGGACAGTATTATAGTAGTTATATTCTTATACATAGGACAGTATTATAGTAGTTATATTCTTGTACGTAGGGGACAGTATTATAGTAGTTATATTCTTGTACGTAGGGGGCAGTATTGTAGTAGTTATATTCTTGTACATAGGGGCAGTATTATAGTAGTTATATTCTTATACATAGGAGCAGTATTATAGTAGTTATATTCTTATACATAGGAGCAGTATTATAGTAGTTATATTCTTATACATAGGAGCAGTATTATAGTAGTTATATTCTTGTACATAGGGGCAGTATTATAGTAGTTATATTCTTGTACATAGGGGCAGTATTATAGTAGTTATATTCTTGTACATAGGGGCAGTATTATAGTAGTTATATTCTTGTACATAGGGGCAGTATTATAGTAGTTATATTCTTGTACATAGGGGCAGTATTATAGTAGTTATATTCTTGTACATAGGAGCAGTATTACAGTAGTTATATTCTTGTACATAGGAGCAGTATTATAGTAGTTATATTCTTGTACATAGGGGGCAGTATTATAGTAGTTATATTCTTGTACATAGGGGCAGTATTATAGTAGTTATATTCTTGTGCATAGGAGCAGTATTATAGTAGTTATATTCTTGTGCATAGGAGCAGTATTATAGTATATTCTTGTACATAGGGGCAGTATTATAGTAGTTATATTCTTATACATAGGACAGTATTATAGTAGTTATATTCTTATACATAGGAGCAGTATTATAGTAGTTATATTCTTGTGCATAGGAGCAGTATTATAGTATTTATATTCTTGTGCATAGGAGCAGTATTATAGTAGTTATATTCTTGTGCATAGGAGCAGTATTATAGTAGTTATATTCTTGTGCATAGGAGCAGTATTATAGTATATTCTTGTACATAGGGGCAGTATTATAGTAGTTATATTCTTATACATAGGACAGTATTATAGTAGTTATATTCTTATACATAGGAGCAGTATTATAGTAGTTATATTCTTGTACATAGGAGCAGTATTATAGTAGTTATATTCTTGTACATAGAGGTGGTATTGGGCGGAAGTCACACTAAACGTATGAAAAATCGGTCTGAGTCTCCCTGCCGAAAGTCGCACGAGTGTAATGCAAGTGTCATGTGTTTTTCATGTGAGCACCATCTGATTTTTCACACCTAGCATCTGATTTACATCGGACAAGCCTACAACCTGCAGTAACCACCGATCGACCAAACCGCTGCATGACCAGCTCTATCCTCACCTACTGTATTCTCACCCATCCCTTGTAGATTGTGAGCCTTCGCGGGCAGGGTCCTCTCTCCTGCTGTACCAGTTATGACTTGTATTGTTTAAGATTATTGTACTTGTTTTTATTATGTATACCCCTCCTCACATGTAAAGCGCCATGGAATAAATGGCGCTATAACAATAAATAATAATAATAATAATAAGTTATATTCTTGTACATAGGGGCAGTATTATAGTAGTTATATTCTTGTACATAGGAGCAGTATTATAGTAGTTATATTCTTGTACATAGGAGCAGTATTATAGTAGTTATATTCTTGTACATAGGGGCAGTATTATAGTAGTTATATTCTTGTACATAGGAGCAGTATTATATTAGTTATATTCTTGTACATAGGGGCAGTATTATAGTAGTTATATTCTTGTACATAGGAGCAGTATTATAGTAGTTATATTCTTGTACATAGGAGCAGTATTATAGTAGTTATATTCTTGTACATAGGGGCAGTATTATAGTAGTTATATTCTTGTACATAGGAGCAGTATTATAGTAGTTATATTCTTGTACATAGAGGTGGTATTGGGCGGAAGTCACACTAAACGTATGAAAAATCGGTCTGAGTCTTCCTGCCGAAAGTCGCACGAGTGTAATGCAAGTGTCATGTGTTTTTCATGTGAGCACCATCCGATTTTTCACACCTAGCATCTGATTTACATCGGAATGCAGTGCGATTGCTATTCGATTGCAATGCGATTTTAACATGAGCTTTTACCTAGAGCATTTCTCTATGTCATTTATACATTGTTTTCAAAGGAAATATTCTTCAAAACACATGCTCCTGCTCACAGTGCTATCAGACAGGTCCTGGGAGTTCACAGCCAATTAACTCACTTCACCTATGTGACATCAGCGCAAGTGCGGTGGGAGATTTTCCAACGGCGCTCGCATTGACGTCAGAAAGGTGAAGTGAGTTCATTGGCTGTGAACTCCCAGGACCTGTCTGATGGCACTGCGAACAGAAGAACTTTCTCCCGCTCGCGGTGCCGTCAGATAGGTAATAGGAAATCACAGAAAGACAATGAGCACACGCTGCTCATGGTCTCAACCGGATGACAGGCTGTATGGTCACATCATGCAACCATGCAGCCTGCCATCTAGATGTAGCAAAGCTAGACCCGTCGTGGGACAAATCGATTATCATTTTCTCTGCGGAAGGGTGAGGAATATTGTTGTTTGTTTTTTTTAACTCTTTTGCAGAAGACAATGGCGTCGGTGAAATGGGCGAGGTCGTAAGTATGGTTTAATTAAGATTTATTAAAGGAGTCTGTGTCTTTCTTTCAATTAAAAGGTCTTTTTTCTGAGTGTGTGTTTTTATACAAGAGGACTATGGGGTTATTAATGTGGCGTCTTATTGACACCTCTCCATTACTAACTTTGGGGTTTGACATCACCTGACAATACAAAGGTGACATCAAAGCCCCCCCACTTATCACCCCAATTGCCACTGCTACAGGGCAAGTGGGAAGAGAGAGGCTAAGTGCCAGAATTGGCACATTTTAGAGATGTGCCTTTTCTGGGGAGCCTGAAAGCTGATGTTTTTAACCTGGGGGGCAGTATCCATGGCCCTTTCCTAGGCTATTAATATCAGCCCGCAGCTGTCTGTATAGCCTTTACTGGTTATTAATTATAGGGGGACCCTACATCATTTTTTTTAGGGTCCCCCATTTTAATAGCCAGTAAAAGCTAAGTATACAGTTGTGAGCTGATTTATAACCTGGGAAGCTCCGTGGGTATTAGCCCCTTCCCATGCTATAAACGTCGCCCCCCCCCCAGACGTCAGCTTTCACTCTGCTGGTTAAGAAAATTACACAGGAGCTTACGCCAATTTTTTTTCAGAAAAATAATCTTTTATTAATTAAATACATGTACAGTAAGCTACACACACACTGTACTAATTGTATGTGTCACTGACATCAGTATATCTATATATTCTATGTGTATTTACTGTATGTAATCCATCTTTTCTGTCCTGTTGGCTCCTGCTGTAATTTTACAGTACACAGCAGATGAATTGCCGGCTTTTCTTCCATCTATGTAATATAACAGTACGTATGTGTCACTGACATCTTTATATCTACCTATCCTATGTCTATATATCTATTCTAACCGGTCACCCTGTGATTTTACTGTATGCAGCAGTTGAATTGCCAGGCTTTCAAAGGAGATCTGTGCTTAAAAATCGGACAGTACTCTTGGCCGAGTCTTGGTGCCAAACGCAGCATGCTGTGATTTCACATGCATGCCGAATACGCCTGAGAAAATAAACACTGATATGAGCTGTCCCATAGATTAACACTGGGCCGAGTGCTATGCGATGTTTTCTCGCATAGCACTCGGCCGTATTCTACGGTAGTGTGACTCCGGCCTTACAATAGTTATATTCTTGTACGTAGGAGGCAGTATTATAGTAGTTATATTCTTGTACATAGGGGGCAGTATTATAGTAGTTATATTCCTGTACATAGGGGGCAGTATTATAGTAGTTATATTCCTGTACATAGGGGGCAGTATTATAGTAGTTATATTCATGTACATAGGAGCAGTATTATAGTAGTTATATTCTTGTATATTGCGGCAATATTATAGTAGTTATATTCTTGTACATAGGAGCAGTATTATAGTAGTTATATTCTTGTACATAGGAGCAGTATTATAGTAGTTATATTCTTGTACATAGGGGCAGTATTATAGTAGTTATATTCTTGTACATAGGAGCAGTATTATAGTAGTTATATTCTTGTACATAGGGGCAGTATTATAGTAGTTATATTCTTGTACATCGGGGCAGTATTATAGTAGTTATATTCTTGTACATAGGAGCAGTATTATAGTAGTTATATTCTTGTACATAGGAGCAGTATTATAGTAGTTATAGTCTTGTACATAGGGGCAGTATTATAGTAGTTATATTCCTGTACATAGGGGCAGTATTATAGTAGTTATATTCTTGTACATAGCAGTATTATAGTAGTTATATACTTGTACATAGAGGCAGTATTATAGTAGTTATATTCTTGTACGTAGGAGCAGTATTATAGTAGTTATACTTTTACATAGGGGGCAGTATTATAGTAGTTATATTCTTGCATATAGGAGCAGTATTATAGTAGTTATATTCTTGTACGTAGGAGCAGTATTATAGTAGTTATATTCTTTTACATAGGGGGCAGTATTATAGTAGATATATTCTTGTACATAGGAGGCAGTATTATAGTAGTTCTATACCTGTACACAGGAGAAGTAGTATGGTAGTTATATTCTTGTAAATAGGGGTCAGTATTGCAGTTTCCACTATTAGTAAGGTGTATGTGATAGATTAGTTGCAGAGTGGAGATTACAAGCAGAAATATAAAAATAAACCAAGACATTCCACAGCTCCAGTTCTGAAAGTTTAGGATAATGTACGGAAGATCCCCAGCTGAGAGGTGGCTATGTTATAATGGAAGGAAGTATTTCTTCAGATTTGCAGTGTACACGGATTTGGCTCCTAGTATATGATGAAACCAGTCATGCATACAATATATCGAAGCTTTATACTTATGTGGTGTTAGACCTGCTGCCAGAATCCTGAAGAAAAGCTGGGTGACAAAACTGTAATCAAGGACAGATTTGTTGTTACTAATTTTGTTATTATTATTTATTATTGTTGTTACCATATTTTGTCTTTTTGCACAGACATTGATAAAATACTGAAAATAACAAGAAGGAACAAGTGGAGAGCTCTTGTTATTTCCCTGTGACTGTGAATAGGGAAGTTCTCCTAATGATGGGAATGGGAACTGTTTCTGCTTTATTCTGCTGCAAGGGATCCAGAAACCATGAGTAATCTCCAGCGTTACATAAATGTGCGCATATTAAATAAGACAAATTGATAGGAAAAACCTGATTACCTTGTCCGACTAGAGCGACACCCTCATCCACCCCGACCAGGTCTGTAGGTGTTTACATACAAAGAATGAAGCTGTCATGTGCACAATGAGGAGCTGGGACACCGCTACAATGTGTCAGCGACAGCTGAGCGTGGATACAATGTAACACAATAATAAACAGTGCACAGGCCGGAAGGGAAGCGACCGACAGTGGGGAAAATGGGGGATTGTTGGCTATTCACTGACTAGTGTAGAAAAGAATGCACCGTGTTCTATACGTCCATTTTTTTCATTTTATGTATTTTTTTTGACAATGTTCACACATGGCGTTATGAAAAACAAGCTCTTCTAATAATGAGCTGAAGTTGTAGAATGTGAATACGTAGCCGATTTGTATGCAGAAAATACCCGCAGTATTGGGGCAGGTGCACACATTGAATATTTGCAGCAGATAGTATTGTTCGCAAAAACGCTGAGTAAAATTGTTTTTTTTTTTAACCGTTTTTCGTGTTTATTTTTTCCCCAGTCATTTCAATGGGTGAAAAACGATGCAAAAAAAATGCTGATGAAATTGACATGGTGCAGATTGGAAAAAACAAATGATGGTTAAAATCTGCAAGAAAAAGAAAAAGAACCCGATGCATGAGATTTCAGAAATCGCATTCACTTTGTAAACTGCAGCATTTTTTTGCCTTGAAAAACATGACAAACTGCATTGTAAATGAGACTTCATGAAACAAAATCTGAGACATGTCCGTTCACTCTTTGCAATGCAAACGCTGAAATGTGGGGAAGTGGAACAGCATTTTCGTAGAGAGATCTGCAGTTTTGCCATTGCAGAAATTCCGGATTTGGCACGTGGAAACGTACCTTAAAGATACAAGACGTCCTGTAAGGCTTTATCTCACAGCCAGGTGTACTAATGCTAGAAAGTTTCCGTTTAGACCTAGCCTAGGGGTGCATTTACATTCACAGGCAAAACACCGCACCAAAAACAGCGTGTCCTTTTACTATAAATGGTTGTTGCTTTTGGTTGTGAGTTTTTACAGGTAAAGCTAATGGTGCTTCATCCTCATCCGAGAGAATCGGGCCAATTATACAAAATGACAAACTGATCAGTGTCAGCATAGTGCGATCCGATTAACTCAAATGAGAAGATGGAGAGGAAAACATCAGTCTACAGAAATCGGGCTCACTCAGATGTCATCCAAGTGCAGTCTAACGATTTGCATGGCCGAGCGTGATCCAAACATCAGATCGAACTCAGACATGCTGTGATTTTTTCCTCGGACAGGCTTGGTCCAAGGGAAAAAAAAAAAGACATTTGCACGGTCCCACAGCAGAACATTGGTCTGACTGCGATCTGATGTTTTGTGTGATCGCACTCGTACAGATAATATGGTCGTGTTAGGGCATGTGCACATCTTTTTCAGGAAGATTCAGCCCAACATTCATCTGAAAATGCACCCCATACAACGATCATAATGCAGGGTAATGCCACAATGACATTGACCACGTGCATGGCAATCTTATGTCCCTTTTATTAACTGACCCAGGGTACGGAAACTCTGAAACGGTTAAAAGAAGGGACATGCTCTCTGTGCCAGTGTCTGAAAAATACCGCGTGCACATAGCTGTACATGCATTTTGTACAAGATCTGCATAGAAACCAGAAAAGAAAAGAAAAAAAAAAGCACCAAAAAAAAGCAAAGTTCAACGCCGTTTTTAAGTTTCAGGTGACAGCAAAAAAAATAAAAAAATTAAAAGATGAAGCGAGAAAAAAAGAAAAAGCAGTATATGGGAATAAAGCCTTATAGTAAATTATGATGATTTTTCTATAGGAGGCTGCAGTACTAAAGGCGAGAGCCTGGATAATAGGGCAAGACGCAGGCTGGAGGTTGTGAAATTGTAGCTCTCTGTGATGATGAATATTTATGTAACGCTGCACCCAAAATTAGCAATTCACTACGTGCCCCACCCGTGGTTCACCAGTGCAATCACTCACATCCCTGCCCCATACTGCTGATGTCACAGAGTGATGTCATCCTGCTCACCAATGCCTGTAGTGATGTCATCCTGCTCACCAATGCCTGTAGTGATGTCATCCTGCTCACCAATGCCTGTAGTGATGTCATCCTGCTCACCAATGCCTGTAGTGATGTCATCCTGCTCACCAATGCCTGCAGTGATGTCATCCTGCTCACCAATGCCTGTAGTGATGTCATCCTGCTCACCAATGCCTGTAGTGATGTCATCCTGCTCACCAATGCCTATAGTGATGTCATCCTGCTCACCAATGCCTATAGTGATGTCATCCTGCTCACCAATGCCTGTAGTGATGTCATCCTGCTCACCAATGCCTATAGTGATGTCATCCTGCTCACCAATGCCTATAGTGATGTCATCCTGCTCACCAATGCCTATAGTGATGTCATCTTGCTCACCAAAGGCTGTTCTGTCTCCATAAATTATTTTTTTAATGACCTCTCCCGCTGTGTTTGTCGGCGGTGTCCTTTCTCATCTAGCTGATCGTGACACATTTACATTATACAGTATATTTGTGACTTATGCTGGCGTCACACATGGCACTTCATGCGGGTAGCACACATTTGGTGTCCTGCTGAAAAGTCGCTTCCTAAATATCAGAGTGGCTTTTTCCACTGATCATTAGAAATTCATTGCTGATGACAGCGCAGATTTGCAGGAAGTAATACAAGTGTGATCAGAGATTAGCAGAGTTAAACATGTTATCTGTACACATAAAAAAAAAATCCTACTGAGAGCCCACCATGCATACCCCAGTCATGAGGACGGTATAGGGGGCGAGTATGAAACAAGCATGAGTAACAAAATAAAATAGACATGTACTCCTTTCGTCTGATTTTCAGACCAATCACAAATAAATGAGTCCGGGAACAAAACGGAAAGCACAAGAGGCCATCTGTCGCCCCCACATGCTGTCTGTTTGTCACTTGTTGGTGGGCAAAACTTGTAAACCTCTCTCATTTTGATTGCTTGCATATCAGAAAAAAAAATATGATGCATGGACCAAAAATGAATGCAGAGGTGAAAAAAAAAAAATCTTGGGTATCTTAATATGGCCGTAGGCTTTGTGCATACTCCGTCAGGGCCTTAGAGGGAGTCTGTAAGCGAAAGAATGACTGTCCAAACCAAGCACAGATGCTGAGTGCACCATCCTATCTGCTTGTTTTCCATCTATATCCACTCCCCTCTTCCTTAATGAAATGACCTGGTTTACAGGAAGCAGAAAACGGCAGAGAGAGATGGAAAACAAGTAGGTTGGAAGCTGCACCGAGCTGTTTGGCCACACCCAGGGCGCACCGAGCTGTTTGGCCACACCCAGGGCGCACCGAGCTGTTTGGCCACACCCAGGGCGCACCGAGCATCTGTGCTTGGTTTAAGCAACGCAACACTATTTGCACAGAACCTCAGCTTGCTGTTGACAGCTCAACGTATAATCTGCCTAACTGAAAATGATTTGAAGGAGGTATTTGGGCCAGATGAGCAGCTTTGAGTGTTACAGAGGTGTCCGAGCTGTGACAATCCTGCATCTCAGCTTGCCCTGGCAGCTTACAGCCACGAGGACATCTTAAGACTTGTGCTTTTGTCCGAGTCTTTATTATTAAGCAGGGACAAGTATTTAACATTCTCCTCATTGTGTAAAGAAGATTCCTAATACAAGTCTTATCTGCATCAATAACATCTGTGCATGTGAAGGAAAGTTCTTGAAGTTTCATCTACCGGTGCTGGGGCTGAGTGCCCCTATTCTGGAAGCAGGTGGGATTCATCGCTGGTATGGGTGCATGGAGGCAGATTTAATGTTGGTTTTGATATTGCTGGGCATCTTACCTAATGGGAGACATTGAGCACCCTGTCAGTTCATTCATAGACAGACATCCAGCTATGGATCTTTTGGCCTGTGTGGCCATTCTTACCTGGCTGGCCAGTCTGTGCCATTGGAACCCCTCCAGGCATATGCTGTTGCTGGTTGGGCTGCAGGGTCATGGGTACTTGCTGCATGCCCGCAGCTCCTTGTAACATCCCACCTGCTCCAGACTGTCCTGGACCCATGGGGCCTCCAGGTCCTGGGGGCCGGCGATTGGACAGGCCTTTTCCAAAGGCTACAGCTACTACAAGCGCATTTGTGTCAGCCGGATTATACGTTGATTTATTTTGTCGTAGATCTAAAATAAGAAAAAATATGGAACATTACCAACACCTCTGATCTGAATGCACAAGTTGCAGAGCTCAATAATGGTCATCACTGCTGCGGCCAAACTAAGACTTGAGCAGGTTCGGAGAACCGGGGCTGGGGCAGCAAGCGCGAGCACCATTTTGATCTGTTATTTTATAAGCCTGCAAGTGCTTGGGGCACACTTTGCCAAAAGTGGAAAATGCTTTAATATGTTTAGGTGAATGGCAGTCATTACCGTTAACATCTGCCCCACATCCCCCTACATGTCTGATGGAGGATAGGCTTCCTGCATCTTGACAATCTCAGTACTGACCTTTTGACAATGAGAACATTTCTTATACCCACACATGAATTTCGGACACTCACTTCCAACATCTGACTCCCTTTCCTCCTTGAGGATTTTCTCCAGCAGGTTGTTGCACAGCTTATTCATAGTCTGCACTTGTTTCTGGAAACAAGCAACTCAGTTTAGTACATAAGGACAAAATGTGAAGGTAATGGAGGCCGGCAGTGATGAAGGTGGGTCATTACCTGGGCCACTTCTGGAGTGAGGCGAGATGCATCTGCAACCAGCTGCTTTTCCAGCTCCTCCACTTCAGGGTCCGGTTTGGTTCTCAGGTGATCAGGTACCACTTCATGGCTGAATACGGGCACCCTCCCCTCAGTGAGACGCTGCAAACATTAACCCATGTTAAGAAGTAAATCTCTAGACAACAAAGGCTTCTTGGAGGAAGTTCTAAACAACGGCACTTACCATGACCTCTTCATCTCTGTCCGGTGACAGGAGCAGGGGGATGATGACCTGGTTTTTCAGCAATGGTGTCTTTTCATTTTTCAGGACTTTATTCAGAGTATTAAGTTGACCCGAGAGCAGGGCGAAACTGTCCAGCACAGAGGGCCTAGGGAGAGAGATCGGTGAGGTGGCAATTAAGAGAGGTCTCGAAGGATGGAGGGAATGGGACAGGGTCACTAATGAACCTCAGAAAATAAATGACAGGATAGGAAAAAAATCAAAATGTGGGAACAAGGCAATAGAAATGATCTTTGACGCTAAAGATACTGGAAGCGACATGAAGCAAGAAAAAAGTATATGAGATCGACGTGATTCATTACGAAAGTCAAGAAGAAGATGGATCTCATGGTCTATGTCTATAGTGGCCACAGCCGGGTACAAAAGATCTGCTGCAGCACTGACATCACATTGACATCGCGACAGTCACTCGGTGAGCTCAGCGTCTCTGAGTGTTCTGTCTACACGGGCAGAGTTTCTGAGCTCACTGATTGGCAGCTGCACGGTCGAAATGACATCAGCGCTGCAGCCAATCACACTGGTATCAAACGAAGAAGACTCAGCGCTGGACCCAGGGAAGGCGAGTAAAGCACCGTTTGTTTTTTTAAAAAACTGCGTTCGGGGTTTGGGACTTTCTGAAAGGGGATAACTCCTTTGAAACAACGGAGAACAGACTGTCACCTACCAGTGGCTGCAGCTCTCCCCCGCCGGAAGAGTGAAGAATACCGGGGGTCCGACAGGCAAGAATCTGCTCTTTGCTGTTTACTATCCAGATGGGCGCATTTTAATGTAAAAAAAAAATATACTCCTTTAAGAGACATGTACAGAACGACACGTCTGTGCAAAAAACCCGGTGTGAACGTTGAGGAGCCTCGTCCGGAAGCTTACGCCCTCCCTCCTGTACCTTGTTATATTATTCATAAAGGTTAATTGCAACCATAAGTATAGAATAGAAAGCCGCAGACGACATCTGTGAAATCTGCACAGGAAAATCAGCCCAAGCTCGCATTAAAAGTTAATTGTCTGAAGCATCAGTCCTTTCCACGATAAGAACATTCACAATGTAGTCTCCATCCCGGAAGCTCCATTTCTAGGACTTACAACTATTTACATTTCTGTCCTTCTTACATCTGGGATCATGGGCGATGGTGACTGCAGATTTGTGGCGTACGAGGTCACTACAGCAGCTAAAACCTCTGCTGAAACCACACTACTAACCCGCAGACAGCGGCCATGTCTGGGGAAGGTGTCCCTGCCCCTAATATCTGTGATCGGCAGGTAATTCCCAAAATACTGTGCGGCCCTGGGAAGTGACCTCATGGGGTATAACAGCTCTAGAGGTGGGAGATGGATGTAACCGATATAGATATGCCTCCAGGTCATGGAGAGCAGAGCAACAGGGATGAATATTATATGGGTGTATATTAGGAAGGTAAGTAACACTATTAGGGTATATACCTGTCATATATATGTTTTTTTTTTACTTAAATACGTGTATTTTTTAGTTAAAAATTATTTTTTAAATTGGGTTTTATTAAAAATGCTGCACGGTTTGCCTTCTATGGTGCATGTATTGTGCCAAGAATGGTCATAGATCTGCAAAGGATGAAATCTTCACTACGAGACAGTTGTGGATTCTCGGCCACGCGTGGATGCTGAATTCCCTCTTTACATGTTTTGTGCTGTATTGCCTTCCCTGTGTCCAGTGCAGCCATCTGCACCAAATCCAGCTTGTCGTACAACAGATCCCACAGACACAGCACTGACCGGCCTGATGTGTGGGGGCAATGGCTGGTGCCGGTCTCTTCTCACTCACCAAGTCAGTCGGTCATATTCATTCTCCAACTTATAGATGAATCCACCCAAGGAGTTCTTCAAATCAGAAACCTGGGCGATGAGAGTCTCCAAACTGGTCTCCAGCTGCTTCTCCTCTCGCTGCAGGAAAGCAAGAAACAGAAGTTATTAAGGAATGAGAGACAATTCTTCCATCAGCCCAGAAGAAAAAAAATAACTGCAGTGACCGGGTCATGCACACACAGGGCCACGGACGTGTGGGAGTGATGAAGGAGGGTGCTGTCTGCTCCGAAGAGCAAATTACTGAAAAGGTTCCTACTGGTGATCACAGAAAGGTGTCAGGAAACAAAGAGCATCACAGCTATGATAGCAAGGTGTGAGGATACGAAGAGCATCGCGGCTATAATAGAAAGGTGACAGGACACGCAGAGCATCACAGCTATGAAAGAAAGGTGTCAGAACATACAGAGCATCGCAGCTATGATAGAAAGGTGTCAGGATACGAAGAGCATCGCGGCTATAATAGAAAGGTGTCAGGATACGAAGAGCATCGCAGCTATGATAGAAAGGTGTCAGGACACGCAGAGCATCACAGCTATGATAGCAAGGTGTCAGGACACCAAGAGCATCGCGGCTATAATAGAAAGGTGTCAGGACACGCAGAGCATCACAGCTATGAAAGAAAGGTGTCAGAACATACAGAGCATCGCAGCTATGATAGAAAGGTGTCAGGACACGCAGAGCATCACAGCTATGAAAGAAAGGTGTCAGGACACATAGAGCATCACAGATATGATAGAAAGGTGTCAGGACACGCAGAGCATCGCAACTACGATAGAAAGGTGTGAGGACAAGCAGAGCATCGCAGCTATGATAGAAAGGTGTCAGGACACGCAGAGAATCGCAGCTATGAAAGAAAGGTGTCAGGACACACACAGCATCACAGCTATGAAAGAAAGGTGTCAGGACACGAAGAGCATTGCACCTACGATAAAGGTGTCAGGACACGCAGAGCATCACACCTATGATAGAAAGGTGTCAGGACACGCAGAGCATCACAGCTATGATAGGCTACGTTCACATTTGCGGTGTGCGCCGCAGCGTCGCCGCCGCAACGCACAGCGCAAATGTGAACACATGCACAACGCTGCTTTTTGCGCCGCATGCGTCCTTTTTTCCATTGATTTTGGACGCAGCAAAAATGCAACTTGCTGCGTCCTCTGCGCCCCGACGCGGGCGCCGCAGGGACGCATGCGGCGCAAAAAGCAAGTGCACCGCATGTCCATGCGCCCCCATGTTAAATATAGGGGCGCATGATGCATGCGGCGCCGCTGCGGCGCCCGACGCTGCGGCGCTAGCCGGAAATGTGAACGTAGCCATAGAAAGGTGTCAGGACACGCAGAGCATCACAGCTATGATGGAAAGGTGTCAGGACACGCAGAGCATCACAGCTATGATGGAAAGGTGTCAGGACACAGAGCATCACAGCTATGATAGAAAGGTGTCAGGACACGCAGAGCATCACAGCTATGATGGAAAGGTGTAAGGACACGCAGAGCATCACAGCTATGATAGAAAGGTGTCAGGACACGCAGAGCATCACAGCTATGATAGAAAGGTGTCAGGACACAGAGCATCACAGCTATGATAGAAAGGTGTCAGGACACGCAGAGCATCACAGCTATGATGGAAAGGTGTAAGGACACGCAGAGCATCACAGCTATGATAGAAAGGTGTCAGGTTACGCAGAGCATCGCAGCTACGATAAAGGTGTCAGGACACGCAGAGCATCGCAGCTATGATAGAAAGGTGTCAGGACACGCAGAGCATCGCAGCTATGATGGAAAGGTGTCAGGACACGCAGAGCATAGCAGCTATGATGGAAAGGTGTCAGGACACGCAGAGCATCGCAGCTATGATAGAAAGGTGTTAGGACACGCAGAGCATCGCAGCTATGATAGAAAGGTGTTAGGACACGCAGAGCATCGCAGCTATGATGGAAAGATGTAAGGACACAGAGCATCGCAGCCATGATAGAAAGGTGTAAGGACATGCAGAGCATCGCAGCTATGATGGAAAGATGTAAGGACACGCAGAGCATCGCAGCCATGATAGAAAGGTGTCAGGACACGAAGAGCATCACAGCTGTGATATAAAGGTGTCAGGACAATAACATACACATCCTAGATATCGCACACGGGAGCCGCAGCATGTACACGGTACATATGTCAGTAGAGGCCGCACATCACATCGCTGGGCTCAGTACACACGAGCAGATCTATAACGAGCAGGGGGCAAAGTGCACACAGGACAATAACATCTCCGGGGTCACACCTGCATGCTCCGCGCTCCTGGGCTCCGGTCACCATAGAAACAAAGGACTTCCGGTGCACCAGAAACTACATCCGGGTTCAAATTATGATTTCCTGGTATAAGGGGCGGGGCTAGAGAGACCCAGTAACGAGAAATCGCCCCCCGGGAACGGAGACACCAGGAGGGGGCGGGGAGTCGGGACATGGCGGAGAAAGGAGATGCTGAGGTACCCCCAAACTGTACTGCCCCCCGATATATGTACACAGGGTGTATACTGACTGTACTGCCCCCCAATATATGTACACAGGGTGTATAGTGACTGTACTGCCCCCAATATATGTACACAGGGTATATAGTGACTGTACTGCCCCCCGATATATGTACACAGGGTGTATACTGACTGTACTGCCCCCCAATATATGTACACAGGGTATATAGAGACTGTACTGCCCCCAATATATGTACACAGGATATATAGTGACTGTACTGCCCCCAATATATGTACACAGGGTATATAGTGACTGTACTGCCCCCAATATATGTACACAGGATATATAGTGACTGTACTGCCCCCAATATATGTACACAGGGTATATAGTGACTGTACTGCCCCCAATATATGTACACAGGGTATATAGTGACTGTACTGCCCCCCGATATATGTACACAGGGTGTATACTGACTGTACTGCCCCCCAATATATGTACACATGGTATATAGTGACTGTACTGCCCCCAATATATGTACACAGGGTGTATACTGACTGTACTGCCCCCCAATATATGTACACAGGGTATATAGTGACTGTACTGCCCCCAATATATGTACACAGGATATATAGTGACTGTACTGCCCCCAATATATGTACACAGGGTATATAGTGACTGTACTGCCCCCAATATATGTACACAGGATATATAGTGACTGTACTGCCCCCAATATATGTACACAGGGTATATAGTGACTGTACTGCCCCCCAATATATGTACACAGGGTATATAGTGACTGTACTGCCCCCAATATATGTACACAGGGTGTATACTGACTGTACTGCCCCCAATATATGTACACAGGGTATATAGTGACTGTACTGCCCCCCGATATATGTACACAGGGTGTATAGTGACTGTACTGCCCCCCGATATATGTACACAGGGTGTATAGTGACTGTACTGCCCCCAATATATGTACACAGGGTATATAGTGACTGTACTGCCCCCCGATATATGTACACAGGGTGTATAGTGACTGTACTGCCCCCAATATATGTACACAGGGTATATAGTGACTGTACTGCCCCCCGATATATGTACACAGGGTATATAGTGACTGTACTGCCCCCCAATATATGTACACAGGGTATATAGTGACTGTACTGCCCCCCAATATATGTACACAGGGTATATAGTGACTGTACTGCCCCCCGATATATGTACACCGGGTATATAGTGACTGTACTGCCCCCCAATATATGTACACAGGGTATATAGTGACTGTACTGCCCCCAATATATGTACACAGGGTATATAGTGACTGTACTGCCTCCAATATATGTACACAGAGTATATAGTGACTGTACTGCCCCCCAATATATGTACACAGGGTGTATAGTGACTATGCTGCCCCCCAATATATGTATACAGTGACTGTACTGCCCCCCAATATATGTACATATGGTATATAGTGACTGTACTGCCCCCAATATATGTACACAGGGTATATAGTGACTGTACTGCCCCCAATATATGTACACAGGGTGTATACTGACTGTACTGCCCCCAATATATGTACACGGGGTATATAGTGACTGTACTGCCCCCCAATATATGTACACAGGGTATATAGTGACTGTACTGCCCCCAATATATGTACACCGGGTATATAGTGACTGTACTGCCCCCCAATATATGTACACAGGGTGTATAGTGACTGTACTGCCCCCCGATATATGTACACAGGGTGTATAGTGACAGTACTGCCCCCAATATATGTACACAGGGTATATAGTGACTGTACTGCCCCCCGATATATGTACACAGGGTATATAGTGACTGTACTGCCCCCCAATATATGTACACAGGGTATATAGTGACTGTACTGCCCCCCAATATATGTACACAGGGTATATAGTGACTGTACTGCCCCCCGATATATGTACACCGGGTATATAGTGACTGTACTGCCCCCCAATATATGTACACAGGGTATATAGTGACTGTACTGCCCCCAATATATGTACACAGGGTATATAGTGACTGTACTGCCTCCAATATATGTACAGAGTATATAGTGACTGTACTGCCCCCCAATATATGTACACAGGGTGTATAGTGACTATGCTGCCCCCCAATATATGTATACAGTGACTGTACTGCCCCCCAATATATGTACATATGGTATATAGTGACTGTACTGCCCCCAATATATGTACACAGGGTATATAGTGACTGTACTGCCCCCAATATATGTACACAGGGTGTATACTGACTGTACTGCCCCCAATATATGTACACGGGGTATATAGTGACTGTACTGCCCCCCAATATATGTACACAGGGTATATAGTGACTGTACTGCCCCCAATATATGTACACCGGGTATATAGTGACTGTACTGCCCCCCAATATATGTACACAGGGTATATAGTGACTGTACTGCCCCCAATATATGTACACAGGGTATATAGTGACTGTACTGCCCCCAATATATGTACACAGGGTGTATACTGACTGTACTGCCCCCAATATATGTACACGGGGTATATAGTGACTGTACTGCCCCCCAATATATGTACACAGGGTATATAGTGACTGTACTGCCCCCAATATATGTACACCGGGTATATAGTGACTGTACTGCCCCCAATATATGTACACAGGGCATATAGTGACTGTACTGCCCCCCGATATATGTACACAGGGTATATAGTGACTGTACTGCCCCCCGATATATGTACACAGGGTATATAGTGACTGTACTGCCCCCAATATATGTACACAGGGTGTATAGTGACTGTACTGCCCCCAATATATGTACACAGGGTATATAGTGACTGTACTGCCCCCCAATATGTGTACACACAACTGCTCAAAAAATAAAGAGAGCACTAAAATCCCACATCCTAAATATCACTGAAATATTCCGGTTGCAAATATTTATTCATTATATAGTGGAATGTGTTGAGAACAGTAAAACCTAAAGATGATCAATGTAAATCACAACTAATATCCCATGGAGGACTGGAGTTGGAATGGCGCTCAAAATCAAAGTGTAAAATCAAATTACAGGCTGATCCAACTTCAGTGGAAATGCCTCAAGAAAATGAAATGATGCTCAGTTTTGTGTGTGGCCTCCATGTGCCTGTATGACCTCCCTATAATGCCTGGACATGCTTGTAATGAGGCGGTGGATGTTATCTTGAGGGATCTCCTGTTGGGGTTCCTCAAGGATCAGTCCTAGGCCCCCTCCTCTTCTCTTTGTATACTGCCCCTATTGGACAAACAATCAGTAGATTTGGGTTCCAGTACCATCTCTATGCTGATGACACCCAATTATACACCTCTTCTCCTGCTTTCACTCCGACCTTCTTAGAAAACACCAGTGATTGTCTTACCGCTGTCTCTAACATCATGTCCTCCCTCTATCTGAAACTGAACCTATCAAAAACTGAACTCCTCGTGTTCTCTCCCTCTACTAACCTACCTTTGCCTGACATTGCCATCTCCGTGTGCGGTTCCACCATTACTCCAAAGCAACATGCCCGCTGCCTTGGGGTCATCCTTGATTCCGAGCTTTCATCCACCCCCCACATCCGATCACTGGCTCGCTCTTCTTATCTGCATCTCAAAAACATTTCTAGAATTCGCCCTTTTCTTACTTTCGACTCTGCAAAAACTCTTACTGTTTCACTTATTCATTCCCGTCTGGACTATTGTAACTCTCTACTAATCGGCCTCCCTCTTACCAAACTCTCCCCGCTCCAATCTGTCCTGAATGCTGCTGCCAGGATCATATTCCTCACCAACCGTTACACCGATGCCTCTACCTTGTGCCAGTCATTACACTGGCTACCCATCCACTCCAGAATCCAGTACAAAACTACTACCCTCATCCACAAAGCACTCCATGGCTCAGCACCACCCTACATCTCCTCTCTGGTCTCAGTCTACCACCCTACCCGTGCCCTCCGCTCCGCTAATGACCTCAGATTAGCATCCTCAATAATCAGAACCTCCCATTCCCGTCTCCAAGACTTTACACGTGCTGCGCCGATTCTTTGGAATGCACTACCTAGGTTAATACGATTAATCCCCAATCCCCACAGTTTTAAGCGTGCCCTAAAAACGCATTTGTTCAGACTGGCCTACCGCCTCAACGCATTAACCTAACTATCCCTGTGTGGCCTATTAAAAATAGAAAAAAAAAAAAAGAAAACACATAACCAGGTTCCTCGCATCATGTTCTCATACACTTTATACAGTTAATAGCCCTCTGTGCCTGTACTGCTACATACTTAGGCTGTTAACTGGTTCATGCAGCTTTACATGAACACCCGAGCCTTACACTATGGCTGGTCCAAATAACTAAAGCAATTGTTGCCATCCACCTCTCGTGTCTCCCCTTTTCCTCATAGGTTGTAAGCTTGCGAGCAGCAGGGCCCTCATTCCTCCTGGTATCTGTTTTAAACTGTGATTTCTGTTATGCTGTAATGTCTATTGTCTGTACAAGTCCCCTCTATAAGTTGTTAAGCGCTGCGGAATATGTTGGCGCTATATAAATAAAAATTATTATTATCTCCTTCCAGACCTGGAATAGAGCATCCGCCAACTCCTGGACAGTCTGTGGTGTTGGTGGATTTAACAAGACATGATGTCCCAGATGTGCTCGATTGGATTCCCTTCTGGGGAACGGGTGGGCCAGTCCATAGCTTCAATGCCTTCATCTTGCAGAAGCTGCTGACACACTCCAGCCACATGAGGTCTTGCATTGTCCTGCATTAGGAGGTACCCAGGGCCAACCGCACCAGCATATGGTCTCACAAGGGGTCTGAGGATCTCATCTCGGTACCTAATGGCAGTCAGGCTACCTCTGGCGAGCACATGGAGGGCTGTGCGGCCCTCCAAAGAAATGCCACCCCACCCCATTACTGACCCACTGTCAAACCGGTCATGCTGAAGGATGTTACAGGCAGCAGATCGCTCTCCACAGCGTCTCCAGACTGTCACGTCTGTCACATGTGCTCAGTGTGAACCTGGTCTCATCCGTGAAGAGCACAGGGCGCCAATGTTGAATCTGCCAATCTTGGTGGCCAATCGTCCTGCACGGTGTTGGGCGGTAAGCACAACATCCACTTGTGGAAGTTGGGCCCTCCTACCAACCTCATTGAGTCTGTTTCTGACAGTTTGAGCAGACACATGGATATTAGTGGCCTGCTGGAGGTCATTTTGCAGGGCTCTGGCACTGCTTCTCCCATTCCACCTTGCACAAAGGAGGAGGTAGCAGTCGTGCTGCTAGGTTGTTTCTTCTACACCTCCCTCCATGTTTCCTGGTGTACTGGCCTGTCTCCAGGTATCTGCTCCATGCTCTGGACACTGCTGACAGGCACAGCAAACCTTCTTGCCACAGCTTGCATTGATGTGCCATCCTGGATGAGCTGCACTACCTGAGCAACTTCTGTGGGTTGTACTGTAGACACCGCCTTATGCTACTATATCTCTAGGAGTGAGTGCAATGACAGAATGCAAAAGTGGCCAAAAAGGATGAGAACAGAGAAATGGTCTGTGGTCACCTCTTGCAGAACCGCTCCTTTATGGGGGTTGTCTTGCTAATTGCCTATCATTTCTACCTGTTGTCAGTTACATTAGCACACAGCAGTAGAATTTGATTCACGATCAGTGTTGCTTCATAACTGGATGGGTTGATGTCACAGAAGTGTGATTGACTTGAAGTTACTTTGTGTAAGTATTCCCTTTACTTTATGAGCAGTATATTATTCTGACATGCCCACCATGGGTTTATTCCTCCTGGTTTTTGTGGTTTTCTGATCTCTCTACATGTCTTAGTTTTCTGGTTCCTGTTGCATCGTTAATGACTTTGTGTTTGGAAAATTACAATCATAGAAATTCCCCCCCCCCAATTATATTTTTGCTGTTATTGGCACCTGAATGTGTTGACTGATCGTGTAAGTGATAATCCACCTTGTTCCTGATTGTAAAGGTGGCAGTTCCCATAACATTATTTTACTCACTATCTTGTTCTTTAATATGAAAAGTTTGTCACCCCCTGTCAATACGATGGTTTTCTCAATTCTTATTGGAATGTGCACATTATAGATTCAGACTGAAAGCAGCAAAACCACAAAGAAACACGTGGCACAAGGGGACCAGAAATGTGTGCCGCACACCTGAACAGGTGCTGCAGTGTGCATACATGTGTTTTTATTAAAAGATACTTGAAAGCCTGAACATTTGCACAGCGAGTCATTTTTAGATGAAAACCATGCACATTTTCATTTCTAAGTGTTTTCTGAGAGCTTTTCCTGCCTGAAGAAGACACCATGTTCTGCTAAGGACCCGTGCTAATTCTGCTGCAGAATCTGCATGTTTTATGTGCAAAGGTCAAAATCCATGGTGAAATTTCACAGTGCAAGTCAATTTCCAGCGTTTATTTTCTCTCTACCACGTGAACGACATTTAATTTACTTTTAGCCACTTTGCTATTTTTACAATTCACATAAAATTTTCTGCATGAAAATCTGGACTGAGGGGTCTTCATCGCAGACTCCACAAGTGATCTTGCTGGTTTGTTGCCGAACAAGGACACTCGGCTTATACTAATGGCCACCGCCTGTCGGCACATGCTGAGAGTTGTAGTCTCACAGCGGCTTGAGCGTCGTGTATATCGGTGCTCACATTGTACTCCAGAGTTGGCGGACCCCGCAGATTCCTCTGGATGCTGCTAACAAGCTGAGCTTCTGCCAAGTCCACGGAAGTGCTGCCACCAAGCCCATGTGCCTGAGCTGTTTGTTGGGACACCGCTGGTTTAACCCTTTGTTTACGAGGATAGAGCAGAGACAACGCATAAAGCAATTATCATATGCCCACACTGACCACATTCAAGGGCTGAGGAATGCATGCTGCTTCTGCAATCAGGTTCTTGTATGATCCTTTTTACTTATGAGTAAAACCAAGTAGCAGAAGAAATTCTCTTGTTTTTTTATTACGTTAATTTTGTATAATTAGTCACTCTCTACACCAGTAACCTTGATTAATGTTTCGTAACTCACGTGCATGTTTATCCGGGTCCAAAGTGCTAGGACATTGTAGTGGATTAACTGCTCCTTGTGGTAGGGACGGGCGACTCTGACTGTGCACCAAGAGTTACAGTACACCCAGAGCTGCACTCACTATTCTGCTGGTACAGTCAGTGTACATACATGACATTACTGATCCTTTACTGATCCTGAGTTACATCCTGCATTATACTCCAGAGCTGCACTCACTATTCTGCTGGTGCAGTCACTGTGTACATACATTACATTACTGATCCTGAGTTACATCCTGTATTATACCCCAGAGCTGCACTCACTATTCTGCTGGTGCAGTCACTGTGTACATACAATAGATTACTGATCCTTAGTTACCTCCTGTATTATACCCCAGAGCTGCACTCACTACTCTGCTGGTGCAGTCACTGTGTACATACATTACATTACTGATCCTGAGTTACATCCTGTATTATACCCCAGAGCTGCACTCACTATTCTGCTGGTGCAGTCACTGTGTACATATATTACATTACTGATCCTGAGTTACATCCTGTATTATACTCCAGAGCTGCACTCACTATTCTGCTGGTGCAGTCACTGTGTACATACATTACATTACTGATCCTGAGTTACACCCTGTATTATACCCCAGAGCTGCACTCACTATTCTGCTGGTGCACTCACTGTGTACATACATTACAGCACTGCTCCTGAATACACATGAGGAGATTGCTGTCTGCTGGACTTTCCCTGATATTACTGCTTTTCATTGCTAGTAATGGATGATCAGGTCTTTGGAAGCTCTGAGAGATGTCGGGTTTCAGTTGAAATGTTCTCATTAATTAATAAAACTTTTTTAATGTGGAAACCTTTCGATTGTGTCTTTTATAATTGAATTTTGCCACATACAGGAAAAAACTACTTGTATAGTTGCCTTTTTGTCAGGATCGAGGCTCTGGCTCGTTGGTGTAATGGGAGGTTTCCATATTACGACTTTCGTTCTTAATGCAGCTTCACATGTACATATTATTCATAATAAAAAAAATGTTTTAATAGATAAAACTACGCTGTTTCTGTTCATTGTAGCTTTTCTCAGAGGACAGCCTGTGCATAGATGGCTCCTTCTCTATTGTCTCATTAATTGTAATGCTGCCCTGCGCCTGTGGTGGCGCTGTGGGGATTGTGAACACTTGCAGTCAGGTTTTCCTGCAGTTCGTAGCTGATCGCTGATACTCCCTGCAGCAGGAGACGCTCTTGTGTTTTGTTTTTTTTTTCTCTAACATTTTAAGTGTTTTTCTAGAGCGGAGAATCCTTTTAAGAGTCATCGGTATATTGCAGTTGTGTTTTTCCTTTTTTATCATGTTTTGTACCGTTTTGTTTTTTTTTTTGTTTGTTTTCTTGTTGCAGGTGGAGGAGGCCGGGCAGGTGTTTCTGCTGATGAAGAAGGATTACCGCATCTCTCGCAATGTCCGCCTGGCTTGGTTCCTCAACAATCTTCACCAGTCTATTTCTTCTGTCCCTGAGCCGGAGTTGGTAAGTGTGGGGTTAATGCGACCAGTATAAACCAGTCTGCCTTTTTGGATTGCAGGACGCTGCTTTCTGGCCAACCTTTCCTAGAGTTGTGAGATTCTATAGATTGGAACTTTTTCTAGCTAATTAATACAAGTAAGCAGAAATAATGTTCCTCTGTTATTCCTTTTGGAAATTGGTAAATGAATTGGCCTATTTCTACTCTCCGCGATTGTCAGCGCAAGCCATATTGACGAGGACTAGTGACCTGCAGCTGACACCTATTGTATACATTTCCAGGAGGAGTCATAGAGGAATGGCACAATGCAAATCCAAAACTGTCTTCTAAACCTTGTATGTGCCCCCATACAAAATGCACACTCTATTCCCCGAGCGTACGTTCAGAAAAACACTAAAGTCCTGCTCAGAGAGCTGAGGGTCTGTTACTCTGTATCAGTGGAGACCGCGCTGGGTCAGATGTTTTTAATTTACTTTCTTTGGATCTTTGTATTGTAGAGTTTACATGACAATGAATTAGAAGTGGTGAGCGTCGTGCCAAATGGCTGGCAGCCCGATGAGGGGGTACGTCCCGGCCCGTTCCTTTTAGTCCCATCAACGTGGGTCACCTTCCTGGCCCGACAATACCGCTTTGTGATCGAACTCGACCTCAGTCCATCTACGGTTATTGTGGTAAGTAAAAGGGACTTAAAGGGGTTTTGCCTCCACTGGTATCCAAAATCTCAAGGTATCCCCTATCCTATGGCTGAGGAATCACTTAGTGATCGCTGTGTGTCCGAGCACAGGGACCCCCCACTCCATTCACTTTCTATAGGACCCTGTTCTAGGGATCACTGGTGTCCTAGCAGTCAGCTAGTTTCCATATAAACTACGGATATGTGATAACTTGAGATTTGGGGAGAATTCCTCTTTACATTGAGGTTAATGGGACCTGATTGTCAAATTATCAGATGTGATAAATGATGTATGTGCAGTAATGGGACCTGATGGCTGCTGGAGAATCAGACATTACAGAATATTAGAAGGTCAGAGAAAAGTTTATGATTCACATCAGGGCTGTGGAGTCGGAGTTAGTTTTGGTTAGAGTCGGTAGAAATGTACCGACTCCGACTCCAGCTTTAAAAAAAAAAAAAAAAAAAAATGTATTAATATTTCATAATTGAACTTTCATATGAATTTTTTTAAATGTTGCTCAAATATATATGTTCTATCAAACTATGAACAACAGTGATAAGCAGTTCTGCTGGAGATAGAGACATTTCTTACTTCTTGTGTGTCCACTGCCCTTATCTAATCTTATACTTGGTTAACCTCATGCTGCCCCAACCCCCCTACTTACAATGTATGAAACTAAAGGTACCGTCACATTAAGCGACGCTGCAGCGATAGCGATGCCGATCGCTGCAGCGTCGCTGTTTGATCGCTGGAGAGCTGTCACACAGACCGCTCTCCAGCGACCAACGATGCCGAGGTCCCCGGGTAACCAGGGTAAGCATCGGGTTGCTAAGCGCAGGGCCGCGCTTAGTAACCCGATGTTTACCCTGGTTACCAGCGTAAAAGTTAAAAAAACAAACAGCACATACTCACCAGCGCGTCCCCCAGCCTCTGCTTCCTGACACTGACTGAGCTCCGGCCCTAACAGCACAGCGGTGACGTCACCGCTGTGCTTTCACTTTCAGTTTAGGGCCGGCGCTCAGTCAGTGTCAGGAAGCAGACGCCGGGGGACGCGCAGGTGAGCATGTACTGTTTGTTTTTTTAACTTTTACGCTGGTAACCAGGGTAAACATCGGGTTACTAAGCGCGGCCCTGCGCTTAGTAACCCGATGTTTACCCTGGTTACCAGTGTAAAATATCGCTGGTATCCTTGCTTTTGCTGTCAAACACGGCGATACACGGCGACCTAGCGACCAAATAAAGTGCAGACCTTCTAGCAGCGACCAGCAATTTCACAGCGGGATCCAGATCGCTGCTGCGTGTCAAATACACCGATATCGCTATCCAGGTCGCTGCAACGTCACGGATCGCTGGCGATATCGCCTAGTGTGACGGTACCTTAAAAGTAAAAATGTGTTGCAAATTCTTAGTAGTAAAGCTCCTCCTCTAGACTAGATGTTTACTAGGTGTGCGTCTTCCAAGCATCTCACAGCGGCTACTCAGAAGAGGAAGTCTGTAAGAAGTATTATCCTTTCAACAAACTTTGCATCAGTTAACTGTGAGTACATGAGGAATAACAGTATTACTGACCACTATATCAGTTGTACGACCTGGCAATAATTTTGTACAATTGTTTTTAGGAAAAACAATTGTCATTTGGATTGTGAATGCAGAATTAAAAACCTGAGAATGTCAAAGAATCATCACATTAAATCAGCTGTATTTGAACATTTCACCATCACTCAAGATAGAAAACATTATGTCTGTCAGTGTATGACAAATGATCCAGACAAAAACAAATGCTGTGAGGCCAAGATCAGTGCATATTCAGGCAAAGATAAAAATGCTCCTACCAGAGCTTCTAATCTAAAGAGACATTTACAGCGCTTTCATCCAGAAGTACTGAAAGCAGTGGATGAGAGAGACTGCATCCAAACCAATGAACCAGTGCCCAGCTCTTCCAGCCAAACAAAGGAGCAGAGAACTTTGCAGCCATCAGTTGCAAGATATTTTGTCAGTGACAAAGTTACTGTGACAATGACAGTAGATACATTTAAAAAAAAGATCATAGAGCTTGTTGCAAAGGATAGTGTGCCTATTTCATTATTTTCACGACCAGCTTTTATGTGTCTGAATGGGGAAATGGCCTGCAAGCTTGGTGTTTCTCTGGAGAGAGAGTATTAGAAAATTAGTAATCGAAGAAGCTTTTAAACAAAAGGAAGAACTTAAAAAAACTCTCAAGGGACGCTTTCTGTTTCTTAAAATGGATGCCTGCACACGTCACAGAGTGAACTATTTTGCCTTCATGTCCGATTTGTTTGTGACAAAAATGAAATAGTTACCAAGACATTGGCAGTAAAAAACACCAAAGCTCATTACACCAGTGAGTTTCTCCAGGTCTTGGTGGAAAAGGTTCTGCAAGACTATGAACTTAAAGAGCAAGTTCTTTCTGTCGTAACTGACAATGCTTCAAATATGATAAATACTATTAAGCTAATGAATGAGAGTAATGATGGTGACCAGCAGCTAGAAGAACATTCTGGGTCCACAGACACAGAAATGATTGAAATAGATCAACACAGTATTGTAACTGAGGAGCAAACTGAAGTTGCTTCAGATGAACAGCAACATGATAGTTTAGATGATCTTGTTGAAACTGTGTCAATACGTTCTTTCATTCATCACATGCGCTGTGTTGTGCATACGCTACAGCTGGCTATAAGAGACAGTCTGCAAGAAGGACATGCTGCTGCACTGATTGGCAAGGTGAGAAAATTGGCTACCGTTCCCAGAACCCCTAAAGTTTACTCAATTTTGAAGAGACTTGCTGGAAAAGGGGCAATTATGGAACAAGCCACACGATGGGGCAGTACTTACTTAATGATTCAGCGCTTGGTTGAACTGAAAACCTTTCTTGTAGACATGGCTAACCCTCAACTGACGCTAAATGAAAGTCAGTGGAATCAGGTGACTGAGCTGGAAAAATTGCTAGTGACTAAAAAATTACAAGCAGAGGACTTAACTCCAGGTATTTTCTTAAAGGAGTGGAAGAACCTGATGTTTCGCCTGTCCCAAAGAGGAGGGTTAATTGCAAGTGGCATTGCTACATCAATGAAACGGAGAGAGGAGCTACTATTACAAAATAACATTCTTTTGGCAGCTGTTTATGTAGACCCAATGCATCGGATTCTTCTAGATGATCAACAGCTAACTAAAGGAAAAGAAGCTCTGTTTGAAATAGCAGTAAGGATGAAAGGGTTGCAGAACAGTCAGGAGGAACAAGAAGAATTTGGTCGTCCTGCCACATCTTCACCCTCATCAACTGATGAAGAATTTAATTTCGAAAAATATTTGGATCACAAGGACCGTGCAAAGCGTTCCCGCATAGAAGAGTCATCCCCATCAAAGAACACAGCCAGTACATTTCAGCAGAATTTTTCATGTGCACTAAAAGAAATTGAGAAATTTGACCGTTCATCAAAAATAACAGTGCAACAAGCGATTCCTCTGTATCCTGACATTGTCAGAGATGTTGCCCGAGTGGTTACTGCTTTGCCACCAACCCAAGTTAGTGTAGAGAGGTTGTTCTCTGCTCTCAAAATAATTAGATCAGATTTGAGGGCATCCATGAAGGAGGATCTGACAGAGGCAATACTTTTTGAGGACAAATTTATAGATTTCTTCTTATTAACTGCATAACAGTGTTTATTGCATATTTACTTACAAGAGTTTAGAAAAGTTTATAAAAGTTATTTGCTATATTCTAATTGTATTCTAATAAATAGTTTTTGCTCTTAAGTGGTCTGACTACTTATATGATGGTGAGAAACTGAATAAGCACGATGTTAATATTTTACAACAGTAAATTTATTGTTACGAATTGGCCATTTATGAAGGAGTCGGATAAAATCCAGGAGTCGCAACTGTGGCTTACCGACTCCACAGCCACTTACACTTGTCATTGACCATCCTGCAGTTCAGGGCTGGAAATGACTGCTGGATTATCAGACTTTCTTCAGTATTAGAGTAAAACTACAGTGACATTAATTGATCATTATTTTTTTTTTCTCTAGGACGACTCCACGGAGGAGATCCTTTTTGATGAGATCTTCCATTCTCTCTCCCGCTGTTTGCTCGGGCTCCTCAGGCCTTTCCGTATCCCGGGGTCCAGTTTGATTTTCCGACCAGAGATTTTTGTTACCATTCAGGCCTATTCTTCAATTATTGGACTGCAGAGCCATCAGGTAAAATCAGGTTGCCGGTGTCACATGGGTACAGCGCCATCCTCTTATTATTCTCCATTTTTTTGATATCACGCCGCCCTTTTTGGTTTTTGCCGCCTCAGGTGCTTGTTCAGGGCTGTCGGTTGGACGAGCAGAAGCTGCCGGCATTTCTGGAGAATGTCTGCCTGCAGCTCGGTGCATTCGAGAATAAGATCGCGGAGATGCTCCAGCAGCAGTATCGTCCATACACTCAGGTGGGTGATAAATGCACAAACGATAGACTCACAACTTCCAAGATCCCCAGCCGTAATGACCTAGTGGGCGAATAATGGCAGCCTTGCAAACTGGGCTCCATTTATCTCCTGGAAAAAGTAAGGTGGTGAAATCTGATCACTAATCCAACTGCAGCCTAGGTTTTGTTTGCTTGCAAGATTTCATAATGACATGCTTTGCACTGATAAATTTGGGGAGGAGGGTTAGCTAGAATTGCGCCTAATTTACTTATCCAACCACTGGCTGCAGTACTCACAGTTGTATTGGGTCAGTATCTGTGTGCTGAGAGGGATTCAGGCAGTGTCATCAAGGGATCAGGTAAGCGTAATTAATGATGAGCGAACTTACAAAACTGTTTGTTACGCAATCACTGCATGTGTTGCAGATGTCGAACAGCCGCAGGGACTCAAACATATTTTCCGAGCACACTGAAGACACTTGGTTAGCACCTGAGCATGCGCAGAGAACACCTTCTCCCCACACGTTCGCTCATCACTAGTGATTTATATGTGCATTTACGTCATTCTGAACTTTTTTTTTTTTAAATCTTTTTTTTAGGATTGCCTACCTCAATATGGAGACCACCAGCCGGGAAGAAAGATGGGTGTTTCCATGGTCCCAGCTGACATTGGATTAATCAGTATGATCCGGCAAGGGATCTTGGCTTTACAGCTGCTACCGGCCAACTCCAGTGCAGGTAAGTGGGTCTCTCATATTGTCAGTTCATAATGGATCCCAATGCAGGACACAGAATATATTTTCTTCTCCTTCTAGGAATAATCGTCATCACGGACGGAGTCACTAGCGTCCCGGACGTTGCAGTGTGTGAGACATTACTGAATCAGCTGCGCAGTGGAACAATCGCCTGCTCCTTCGTGCAGGTAAAACCTGCAAGGGGTTCATTGTCTTTGGCAAGGACAGTCTATTTTTCTCAGTCCTTAGGTTCACCCATGGTAGGATGAATGTATACATGCACGATTACACACGAAGCTCCTGTTTCTTATGATAGGCAAGTGCTACACCGTGCCTATGGAAATAATAATTCAGCAGGGAGCTGTTTAATGCTCCAATATATGCAAAATGCATGGGGTTCTAATTAGGGGAACCCTTCTGTGTTGCACTTATAGAAAGGGCTTGTTTAAACCAGACCCTCCTTTTTAAAGGGTTTGTCTTACGCCGGTCATTTACATATTGGGAGGTATCGCAGATGACGTCGCCTCTACACCCTCCTGCCAGGACACAGGCATCCTTTACCTCTCCATTAGGAAGTATCCTGGCAGGCAGGTGTAGATGCAAAATTCTACTGGCATCCTGACGTAAGAGTTAGCACTGGACAATTCCTTTAATTTTAGACTTACTTGTGTTCATTGCTCTTGCAGGTTGGTGGTGTGTACTCCTACGACTGCAGCTTCGGCTACGTCCCCAACATTGAGCTGATGAAGTTTATTGCCATGGCCACTTTGGGATCCTACCTCTCGTCCTGTCCAGAAATGGAATCCGGACAGATGGACATGAACGTTTATCACAAGGCGTTCCTGCTGTATTCCTTCCTGCGCACAGGGGAGGCCCTGAATCCTGAGTATTACTGCGGTGAGTGGCGCTTATCTCTTGGTTTCTGGAAGAGTGAACATCGTCCTGTTTTAGTCTCTTTAGTTTTGATGCACGTTTCTATCTTTTCAGGCTCTCAGCACAAACTATTCAACGAGCACTTGGTGTCGGCAAGCAGTAACCCGGCCCTTGCCATGCGCAGGAGGAAGCATACCGAAAAGGAGGTACACGCCGACATCATTAGCGTGGTGTCCGTGCGGCTCAGAGAAGGATACAGCATTCGAGAGATTCGCATTATAAAAGGTGAATCTCTCTGACTTTTTTTTAATTGCAGCCATATTGTTTATCACCCGGCTTTTCCACCTTTACATAGAGCTAATGACAGGTGAATATAAATTGTGTTATAATTACTAGTGGATATGAGTTTCGAGGAAACTGCTCTTAATTATAAGGTTAATCATTGCTTTTTGTGTTAACATATTAGCTCCTCTGCACCACAGATGCATTTATATATGAAGCCGAGTTCACTTGCTTATTGTGTTGTCCCATTCTCAGGGATGCTGGAGGTGAAACTGGTTCTGCTCTGGAAGCACAACATGCGCATTGAGTATCTTGCAGTCGCCCCGTGGCCTCTGGATTTTGTCAAGCGCATTACTAGGGTGGAAGTAGTGATGGAAGGAAGTTATGATATCCTGCACGACATCAGCTGCACATTGAAGAAGCCCATCACCAGCATGTATAGGACCAGCGTTATACGGCGCTTCTGGAACACCCTGCAGAGGTAATGATGCCGCCTATGGCAATAAGAGGTAAACCAAGAGCACTCCATCATTTCATTACTTTTTAGAAAATTACAGTACTTGATTTAGTAATTTGGCAAATATGGCATCATCCTAGGTTACATCCAGAGTTGCACTCCCTATTCTGCTGCTGCAGTCACTATGTGCATACATATTACACCCTGCATTCTACCCCAGAGGTGCACTCACTATTCTGCTGGCACACTCACTGTGTACATACATTACATTACTGATCCTGAGTTACATCCTGTATTATACTCCAGAGCTGCACTCACTATTCTGCTGGTGCAGTCACTGTGTACATTACATTACTGATCCAGAGTTACATCCTGTATTATCCTCCAGAGCTGCACTCCCTATTCTGCTGGTGGAGTCACTGTGTACATACATTACTGATCCTGTACGGATCCTGAGTTATATCCTGTATTATACCCCAGAGCTGCACTCACTATTCTGCTGGTGCAGTCACTGTGTACGTACATTACATTACTGATCCTGAGTTACATCCTGTATTATCCTCCAGAGCTGTACTCACTATTCTGCTGGTGCAGTCACTGTGAACATACATTACTGATCCTGTATATTCTACATATCTGATTCTCTTGTTCTGCAGCATCAGTCAGACGGATCAGATGTTGGTCCACCTGAAATCGTTTGACAACGTCCCGGAGCATTTCACAATCCCAGAGAGCACCAAAAATGGGGTTCCCCTCTTCTACATCCCGCCAGGTTCCACCACTCCGGTAAATCTGGTGTGTGAAGGTGCAGGATATTTTGTACTGGACATGAACTTTACGACTGCCTCCACTTTCCTACATTTTCTCTATAGGTGTTGTCCCTGCAGCACAGCGACCCGGACTCCAGCCATTCTCAGTTTGCATCTTACTGGAAACCCATCCTCTCAATGGACGCCAGCGTCTGGCAGCGTTGGTTACACGTGCACCGCATTGTTTTATTACTGGAGCATGACTTGTAAGTGTATTGTACAGGGAAAAGCCCTTTATTAATGTTTTAGAAATATGAGTGACTTGCAATATGGACTCCTAACTTTTCAAGAGTTCTATATGACAAATCTCCATTATTACGCAGCTGTATGAGATGGAGACCTGTAAATTTAACTCCATTAACACATGTTTTTTTGTGGGGCGTATGATATTTTTGGGTTACCTTTTTCTTATTTTTGCCCACTATGGAAGATCCAAGTTTAGTTTGACCAAGTATGACCAGGCAGAATTATACAATCAGGTCGAAAAAGTTTTCACTTCAGTCTTTGATGAATCCATGTGCAGATTTTGTAGCACGTTGAAGGGTGAAACGTTGCCTCCTGGCGTTTTCCTGTCTGCTATTATGAAAAAAAAAAAAAAAAAAATACATTCAGTCAGAAGTCGCCCTATTTCTGCAACAGGTTAATTACTCCTTTTTCCAGTCCACCACCTGACAGCACCATTGGAGGACGTCCTTCTTATCCGCAGTGGGACAGGAACCACAAGTTAAAAGGACCCTCCCCACTCCACCCACCAGTGTTTTTCCTGTCCCACTGCGGATAGGAACTGCAAGACGTAGCCTCCGACGGTGCTGTGCAGATGGTGGGGATCGGGGGGCCCAGCCTTTCCCTTCCCCGCCGCAAGATATCTGCGGCTGATACCTGCGATGGGGGGTCCCTCAGCCTCCCCCAGTGTAGCGCTGCTCCTGGGGCCAAGGTCCGTTTCTCCTTGCTGGGGCTCTCGGCCCGGGCGCTGTCTGCTGCAGCGGCGGCTGTTCCCGCATGCGGCTGCAGCCGTTTCGCCGGGGGCTCTCTGTGCAGCAGCCGCTGCCGGCTCCAGGACACGCGGCCGCGTCACTTCCGGTCGGCGGCCGCGTCACTTCCGGTCGCGGCAAGCATCGGACCGGAGGACGCCAGCGGCAGCGCCGGCCTTCAGGAAGGCCTTTTCTCAGCATGGTCGACCGCGCGGGGCGCGGTAAGGAGGCAGGATCAACCAGGTAAAACCTATATAAGCATACAATGGGGGTCGTTGTTCCGCCGGCTATCCTGACAAAAGGTGCACACGGCTGTATTGTAATATTATCCTCATCATGGAGGACACTACCAGACCTGAGGGGACTGACCAGCTTCAGGGGCACGTGAGTAGGCTATGTAAAGCCATACCACAAAGCCCCCCCCTCCCCCCCCCCCCCCCCGCTTCCCTACTTACGGTGCCACGTATGTCTATTTACCCTAGGCTGAGCCTCCCATCCCCACAACTGAAAGGAAAAAATCGGGGAAGAATAAATGCCCGATTTGTGCCACTAAGTTTCCAGAAAATTGGCGGAAACCATTGTGCAGATCGTGCACATCCAAAATTGTGGGTGATGAGCAGACGGCACTACTATCCAGCATGAGGACCATGATTCGACAGGAGGTTCAGGCTTCTATCTCAGGCTTGAATCTTCCCCAGACTCAGTCAGAACCACAGACTTCACGGAAGAGGCCAAGGGAGTCTAGCCCTTCTTCCGAGGGTGAGGTTTCAGAGGATTCTGACCAGGAAGAAAGAGATGGATCTGTGGGCAAAGGGAAGAGATATCTCTTCGCCGCAGCAGACACAGATGAACTTCTTTATGCTGTACGTAACACCATGCAGCTACAAGATACACCAGAGGAAACCTCGATCCAGGACGAGATGTTTGGCGGATTACATGCCCAGGTGACAAAAGTCTTCCCCGTCAACAACCACATCCGTTCCATGATCCTGGAAGAGTGGCAGGAAGCGGAGAAGAAGCTAGTGATTCCCAGGGACTTTAGACTTCATCTGCCCTACAACCCTGAGGACATTAAAGTGTGGGATGAAGTTCCCAAGATCGATGTCCCACTAGCAAAGGTGGCGAAGAAGACCTCAATTCCATTTGAGGACTCTTCCGCGTTAAAGGATCCTATGGATCGTAAAGCGGATGGTTTGCTAAGGAGAACTTGGGAGTCCTCCGCGGCAATAATACGGGCCAATATAGCGGCAACATCCGTAGCCCGGTCAATGCATTTATGGATTGACGACTTAGAGGATCACCTCAAAGCCAAGACTTCTAGAGAGGTTATCCTTAAATCATTGCCTTTGCTCAAACTCGCAACAGGCTTTATGGCAGACGCTTCTGCCGAATCTGTACGGTTTGCGGCTAGAAGCGAATCCCTGTCTAATGCGGCCAGAAGAGCCATATGGCTAAAGACCTGGTCGGGGGATCTCCAGTCAAAAAATAAATTGTGTGGAATCCCATTCTCAGGAAATAAAGTATTTGGGCCGATTCTAGACGATATTCTAGAAAAAGCCTCAGATAAAAAGAAGGGTTTTCCTGAGGAGAATACCAAAAAATATCAACCCTTTCGTAGGTCCCGACCTGGTCAGAGGACAAACTACAAGGGGAAAGGGAAGACTGGGAGGTGGTCTTATCCCAAGGGTGGAAAGGGTAGAGACTCCATCTTCCCTAGTGCAGGCACACCAAAGTCAAATAAATGACATAAAGGTGGGAGGTCGATTACAGAAATTTCTAGGGGGTTGGCAGAAGGTATCCCAGAATCCTTGGATTCTACAAGTAGTTGCACAGGGATACAAATTAGAGTTCTCCAGCAGTCCCCCAGAAAGATTTGTAGTGACCCGACCTTGCCCGCTCTCCGATTCTTCCATGTGGACAAACATTCAGGAGCTGTTAGAATTAGAAGCGATTGTGCCAGTTCCCATCTCAGAAAGAGGCAGAGGCCATTATTCCCATTTGTTTTCAATAAAGAAACCATCCGGAGACTCCCGGACGATTATAAATTTAAAACCATTAAACAAATGGGTCCGGTACAAAAGATTCCGGATGGAATCTATAAGATCCACGACGCCTCTAATAGACAAAGACATGGTAATGTGTACCCTAGACCTAAGCAACGCATACTATCATGTCCCGATACACCTCTCCTACCAAAAGTTCCTGAGGTTCGCCATAATGAACAGGGGGATTGTACATCACTTCCAGTTCAGATGTCTCCCCTTCGGGCTTGCTTCAGCGCCCAGGATCTTTACCAAGCTGATGTCGGAAGTTGTGGCCTATCTAAGGAATCAGAATGTGACCATAGTCCCATACCTGGACGACTTCCTGATAATGGCGAAATCACAGAAACTCCTCAAGATAGACTGCACGTTCACTCTTTCCATCCTACAGGAGCTGGGGTGGATCGTGAACTGGAAAGTCCTGCCTGGTCCCAAATTCCAGAATAAAATTTTTGGGAGTGATCTTAGATTCCAATCTAAGAACATCTTTTTTACCAGAAGACAGACAAGAGACCTTGATCAGGCACATCCACCATTTCAGAAGAAGTACCCCCTCCATAAGAGAGGCAATGAGGATACTCGGTTTCATGACAGCATGCATACCCTGTGTGAGATGGAGCCAATTCCACTCGCGGAAGTTGCAAAGAGAAGTCCTAGGATCTTGGAACAGAAAACAAAGTTCCCTAGACAGGAAGATGCTTGTGTCTCCTTCGGTAAAGAAATCCCTAACCTGGTGGACCACACCAGCGAACCTGAGAGAGGGAGTTCCATGGATACTCGATCCCTGTGTTACGGTTACCACAGACGCCAGTCAATACGGATGGGGCGGTCATATAGGGAGAACATACTACCAGGGAGAATGGACTCCTCAAATTGCCGCAAGATCGTCGAATTTCAGAGAGCTGTACGCGATCTGGAAAGTGTTGTGCCAGGCCCAGTCATTGGTCCGAGACAAACACGTGAGAATACTGTCCGACAATGTCACAGCAGTGGCATTTCTGAGACACCAGGGAGGTCCGAGACATCCACCACTGCAACACTTAGCAGACCAGATTTTCAGGTGGGCAGAAAGATCTGTCAAATCCATCTCGGCAGTTCACCTGGAAGGTGCCATGAATCAGGTTGCAGATTTCCTGAGCCGAAAGTCGGTACATCCCGGAGAATGGGAATTGAACCCGGAAGTATTCAGCAGTCTGTGCCAGAAATGGGGAACGCCTCAGGTGGACCTCTTTGCCACCAGGTCAAACACAAAGGCCAGAGCATTTTTTTCTCTGAATCCTCTAGATGGAGCCACAGGAGTAGACGCCTTGTCTCAGTATTGGGGAGAAGGTCTCCTATACGCTTTTCCGCCTCTTCCTCTGATACCGAAGACACTCAGGAAGATACGAGACGAAAGAGCAACCGTAATCCTGGTGGTTCCCTTCTGGCCAAAAAGGAGCTGGTTTTCTCTATTGTCCAGGATGTCAACAGAAGAACCAGTCTTTCTACCGAACAGGCAGGACCTTCTACTTCAAGGTCCAGTATTCCACAAGAATCCAGACTCTTTTCACCTATCTGCTTGGATCCTGAACGGCAAACCCTAAGATCTAGAGGCCTGTCAGAAGATGTCATTACCACACTCCAGGCAAGCAGAAAGCCGGTGACTTCGGCGATTTACAACAAGATCTGGAAGCGGTATTGTTCCTTTCTGGGAGAAGGTCATGTGGATACTTCAAAACCAGATATCCCCAAAATCCTCGATTTCCTGCAACTCGGATTTGACAAGGGCCTTCGGCCTAGCACTCTAAAAGTACAGATTGCAGCACTTAGTGTATTTTTTGATACATCACTAGCCTCCCATCCCTGGATAGCCAGATTTTCCAGGGCCACACAGAGAATGAGGCCACTTGTGAGGAAATCAACTCCTCCTTGGGACCTAAACTTGGTCCTTAACACTTTGTGTAAAACCCCTTACTTACTGTCAGAAGATATGGACATAGCCAATCTCTCCTTTAAAACCGCCTTCCTGATTGCCATCACATCGGCTAAAAGGCTAGGGGAGATGCAGGCTCTTTCTATCCAGAACCCATATCTTCAAATCTTTGACGACAGAATAGTCTTCAAACATAACCCAGCTTTCCTCCCCAAAGTAGTATCATCTACCAATATCAATCAGGAGATAATCCTTCCTTCTTTCTGCCAACACCCTAAAAACGCAAAAGAAGGGGTCTACCATAACCTTGACGTTAGGGAGACTGTTCTAAAATACCTGGGGGCGACAAAAAGCTGGAGACGGGACACTAACTTATTTATTCAATACGGTGGTCCAAATAGGGGTTGCAAGGCAGCAAAATCAACCATTGCTAGGTGGATTAAAAACATGATTAGCCTAGCATATACAAACCAAGGGAAAGATCCCCCGGACACTCTTAGGGCCCACTCAACACGAGCCATTTCTACATCATGGGCAGAGAAGGGGGGTGCCTCAGCTGAGCAGATCTGTAGGGCGGCGACTTGGACTAGTCTTTCTACCTTTGCTAGACACTATAAATTAGATGTCGTATCAGACCAATTAGCCTTTGGTAGAAAAGTCTTACATGCAGTAGTCCCACCCTAGTTAACATCCTTTGGTATTCTCCAATGGTGCTGTCAGGTGGTGGACTGGAAAACGGTAATTAGTTCTTACCGGTAATTGTATTTCCAGGAATCCACCTGACAGCACTACTAGTTCCCTCCCACTGCAAACTTTTACTACTGACTAATGTGATGTAACATTGGTGTGTAATTGTAAATAAACTCTCTTTTTTGCATCCATCCAGATGTGGTACTTAGAAAATCACTGGTGGGTGGAGTGGGGAGGGTCCTTTTAACTTGTGGTTCCTGTCCCACTGCGGATAAGAAGGACGTCCTCCAATGGTGCTGTCAGGTGGATTCCTGGAAATACAATTACCGGTAAGAACTAATTACCGTTTTTTTATTTTTTTGCAGGCCGGTCCCTAAGCATCTCCACACTCCCGGGAATAATGGTCGCTATAGTACGGTTTTGTGCCGCATTGCTCACACCGCGCTCACCTCCCTCCTCCGAGACTGGAGCAGCTTTGTGTTGGTGGAAAGTTATTCCTACGTCAAGTTAATGCTGAGGTAACGTGAATTTTTAGTAAAGGGAGTAACGAAAAGTTCAATAACTTTTTAATAAACTTTGCGTTCCAATCACTTACCATTTTCAAGATCTCTCCTTGCCAAGGGATCGGTATTCTGCTGTAGTTGGTTCTCGAGGGTCATTGCCTACACTGACACGTGAGGTTTTCAGCCTTTGCATTTCATAAGGAATGTTTCCATACTTTCACAGCAAGCAGTGATATCGACATTGAAGCGATAATGAAACCTACTGAAGATTTGATTAGTCATTAACCTTGAAACCTCTTCCATTTTCGCAGCGATGTCGGTCAGACCCCCTCCTCTTTCTGTGTGGTACGAATTATCTGGAAAGCCCCGTGCATGGTTCTTCGGCTGGGATTTCCACTAGGAACGCCTGCAAATTGCAGAATCAAGGTAAAATGCATAGGTTTTTTTTTTTTTTTTTTAACATCTAAATCCAGACATTTTCTGCAACTATATGCAATCGTTTATGCTGCCGAAAGGAGACATTGTAGCTTTAATACTGCCCAGGCAAAAGTGTCCTCCGGTCTCTTTCCTGGTCAGATCAGCTTAATTAAAGGGGATGTCTACTACTTTTTATATTGATGATCTATCCTGGTGATGGGTCACTAATATCAGATTTATAGGGGGCCTTATATCCTGCACCCCATGATCTATTGCTAGCACCTCGGATGTAAAATGTGTATGGGGCAGAACGCCTCGGCTCCGCACCCTGTTTAGTGCAGATCAGCTTTTATTGCGGTACTTGACGCTCGACTCTTTGTGCGGAAATGTGGGGTTCTGCTCTGTACACATTTTACTTTTGGCTGCCAGAGGAGGTGGTAGAATCTGATCATGGGGGGTGCAGGGTGACAGACCCTACCAATCTGATATGGATGGCCTAGACTATGGATAGACCATCAATTTAAAAGTAGGCTTGTTAAAGGGATTGTAAATAGTTCTATACAGAACTGGCCGGGGAGACACTCGAGAACAGCCGCCCTGTGGTCACTTCTTCCCAGACCCTTCACTAAATGCTCTGAGCTAGTGTGAAACATTACCGCACTTTAGACTAAAGCGGCTTAATAAAATTAGGGCAGCGTGAATCATATTTGAGTAGGTTTAGAGCTGCAGTCATTTTTCTTCCTGCATCTGTGATGAAATCTCACAATATTCCCTGCTTGTTCTGTGTTTGCACACACAAGTGTCACCTGTTCTCCTTAATGTAACTGACCCCATACATTTTAGGAACTGAGGGGCTGACTGTTCCCACTGACAGCAAGCAGAATTGTAAATGCAGCTCTGAAGTAAATAGGGTGTCAATGTGACCTGACCTTTATCACTAGTTTTCTGCATCAGTGGACCTTTTCTCATTGATATAAGTTGTTAGGTTATTTTGTGCAGAATTTATTTGCTATATTTATATTAAACTCTAAAATGACCTGAAATCCTCACAGATCTTGGGGGAACTAAGAGACCGGATCCTTCAGCTGCGATTCCCTCACAGGGTGCAAAGCAAAGAGACCACCCCTCGAGTCAAGAGAAAGATGTTTGGGATCCGTTCACCCTCCAAATCGCCGCCTCCTCCTCAAGTCTCCCCTCCTGCCTTCTCCAACCGCTGCTGCCTCGTCTTACTGCACAAACCCCTGGAGAAGCTGCTCATCAAGTAAGTGTATTTGGCCCAATTTTTTTTTTTTTCTTCTTCTTTAGGTCTCCACTTACTGGGCCTGTGAGCGCTTGGCCTGTCCAGGCCTGGGTACTTCTGCTTTCTTTCACTGACAGCAAACATAGCTTTTAATGAAAATTGTATAACTTAATATCACTTACTCTGTCTCCTCATTGGGGGACACAGGACCATGGGTGTTATGCTGCTGTCCACTAGGAGGCGACACTATGCATAATCTGAAAAAGATTAACTGTGGCTCCTCCTGTGCAGTATACACCCCTGGACGGCATCAGCCTTCTCCAGTTTTTGCTTAGTGTCGCAAAGGAGGCACACCTAAAAGATTTTTACTTCGTTTTACTCCGTTTCCCGTTTTCCGACGGGATTACAGATGAAGAAAAGAGGGTCTCCTGTGAGACTCCCGGCATGGCTCCTTCCTCGGCCCCCTATTATGGGGTGCCCAGTTGAAGTTGAGATGGCTATTCCCCATGCTGCTCCTTCCCCAGCCCCTCGGGTGTTGGTTCGAAGTCGAGACCCCCCCTCCTTCCCCAATTCCTTTTGGTTTCTGGGTTGAGGTCGAGGCGAGGATAAAGGCCCCTGAAGGTGTGACAAAAGCACCCTCCCTATCCCCCTCTGGGGGTATTAGGTTGAGACACCTCAGGTAGGGCCTGTACAGGCAGCATCCTACAGCTCCCAGCAATGGGCCAGCATACTGCGCCTGCATCCAGGGACCCCAGCCCAGCTGCGGGCTCCTGTTGGGGCCGGGGGGAGTGCAGGCAGGCATGGCACATACAGACACAGGGCTCCCTGTCTCTGCGGCAGCACCAGCTCTATACTGCCTCAGGGGGACCCCAGCCGGGCTCCCCCTTCCGCTTATAGCCCCACCGCCATCCTGCCTTCAAATCCGGAGGGGTCCGGTTCAGATCCGACCCCCTCCCGGACTTTCGCGCCGGCCTGGAGCCCTTCTGGGCCTCAGGCATCTAATTTAGGCCCCGGCTTCGGCCTAGCTGAAGCAGCAGCCTCCTCTCCGCCCCCCGGCCCGCCCCCCGGATGACAAATATGACACTCTACAGTGTCATACAAGGGGCGGATCGAGACAGAAAGGGCGGGTTTTTTATAGCCTTGCCGCCTTTTTCCAGCTCTCCGCCCCCTTCTCCTCCTCTCTCCTCTGTCTCTGCAGCCATTTTCGGCTGCAGATTAACCCTGCATCTCCCGGTCTGCAGGACCAGGACCAGGCAGCCAGTCTCCGGGGGGCACAGGACTGTGGATTTTCGGCGCTGGACCTAGGGGTACACTGGTGGGGTAAGATCACAGCTGGGTTATCTTTACTCAGCTGTGAATCCATATTACCTATAAGGCTCCCCTGTAGGTTCTCTACCCCTGTAAGGTCCATCTGCTGGTAGCACTTCTGCACTTTGTGCACTATGCCGGGCTCAAGGTCTAAGAGAACCAGGCAGAACTGCTATTATGCATTCTGCACAGCCTGCGGGACCGCTCTCCCCAGTAGTAGCACGTACCCGCATTGTCAGAACTGTATACAAACTACTGTGTCACAGCCTCAAGAAGCCCCTGCCAATGCCTCGGTGTCTAATGCCACACCGGAATGGGCTACTCAGATATCGCAATCTATGACGCAGTCTATAGATAACCTAACTTCCACATTGCTTCAGGCTCTGCAGGGTCATGCCCTGGCTATGACCGTTACCCAGCAAAGGGAGAGCTTGACTCAGGAACAAGATGACCCTGGCACATCCACGTCTAGGTCACGACGCAAGCGGATCCATAGATCAAGTCCATCTGCGTCATCCCATAGCACACGGTCATCCCCCTCTAGGGAGAGACACCGTTGCTCCATGTCATCTAGACCGTCCCATTCCAGGGACAGACAATGCAGATCTCCGCAATCCCCAACCAGAGAAGGCCTCCTCCCCAGCTCACCCAGCAGGGGACGCCTCAGTGATACACAGGATTCGGAAGGCATCTGCGACTCTGACTCAGACAGAGAAACGGAGGGGTCCCTGATCCCAATCCCTCCTAGCAATACAGCGCTAGTTGAGGACATAATATCGTCCATCCATCGGGTGCTGGACATTTCTGATCCGCCACCAGAGGCCCCAGAACATCAGATTTCCTTTGAAGGACCTCTGAAGCCGCCTAAGGTTTTCTCTAACCACCCAGAGTTTAAGGCGATCCTTAAAAAAAAAAAGACACCAAGGAATGGACAGATCCACCTGAAGTGGATCCCCCAGTCTCCAGGCTAGCAGCACAGACCCTCCTTTCACTGCCAGATAGCTCAACCCTAAGGGACGCAGCAGACCGGCAGGTAGAACGCATGGCTCGTTCAATTTTCGAGGCAGCAGGGGCATCCCTGGCTCCCGCGTTCGCCTCAGTTTGGGCTGCCAAGGCCATCCTGGCCTGGGCAAACAATTTACAAGCCTTTCAAGCATCCGCTCCTGAACTTTCGGACCAAGCGGTTCAAATTGCTGTTGTAGCAGATTACATGCTCCATGCAGCTCTGGGTTCAGCAAGGGGAGTCGCGGGGATAGCATCAAACGCCATCACGATTCGGCGTATCCTCTGGCTGCGGGAATGGAAAGCTGACGCAGCCTCAAAGAAGTCCCTCACGCACCTCCCCTACCTCAGTGGGAGACTTTTCGGTGAACAGTTTGACACTATGATATCCAACGCCACAGGGGGTAAGAGCACTTCTCTTCCCCAACTGAAACCTAAACGCACCTACAAGAAGCGTAACCAAACTCGGTTCCGATCCTTTCGGAATTTCTCCGGCTGGTCCGTCTCATGTCCAGTACAAAATCGTAACCGTTCCCCACGCAGGGACAACTCACGATCGACGCAAAGGTCGGACAAGACCTGGCAGTCAAAAGCAGGCCAGTCTAAGCCCAGAGGAGGAAAATCTCAGACTTTCTCCTCCTCATGACTCACGGACTCCGGAAGACACCACACCAGTAGGCGGCCGACTTTTGCTCTTTCATCAAGTCTGGCTGCCTATTACAGAAGACAGGTGGGTCACGGAACTAGTGTCTTCCGGATACAAAATAGACTTCACCTCCAATCCACCGGACCGGTTCTTCCTCTCTGTCCCCCCAAAACTGCCAGCCAAGGCTCGAGCCTACCACCAAGCGGTCTCCTCGCTTTGTCAATCAGGAGTCATAGTACCGGTACCCACGACCGACCGCTTCCGAGGGTTCTACTCCAATCTGTTCGTAGTTCCCAAGAAAGGAGGCAGCGTACGGCCCATACTAGACCTAAAACAGCTCAACAAATATGTACGGGTCCGTCATTTCCGCATGGAGTCCCTTCGGTCCATCATTGCGTCCATGGAGAAGGGAGAATATCTCGCCTCCATAGACATACAAGACGCATACCTGCATATACCCATTGCACCTGCCCATCAGAGGTTTCTCAGGTTCGCAATAGGCCAGGACCACTACCAATTCGTGGCTCTCCCCTTTGGACTCGCCACGGCTCCCAGAGTGTTCACCAAGGTCATGGCAGCCACCATGGACGTCCTGCACTCCAGAGGCATAGTAGTCGTTCCATACCTGGACGATCTACTCATCAAGGCTCCCACCTTCAAGGACTGCGAGCTCAGCGTCTCAATCACAACCGATACTCTGTCGCATGGGCTGGTTAATCAACCTACAAAAGTCATCACCAACCCCGAGTCAGTCCCTGACCTTCCTGGGACTGTTATTCAACACCTCCAGGGGTCTAGTGCTCCTTCCCAAGGACAAGGCACTGGCTCTCCGACTAGCAGTTCGCACCCTCCTCCGCAAACCCCCTCGATCTCTCCAGTTTGCCATGAGAGTCCTCGGCAAGATGGCAGCGGCAATAGAAGCTGTCCCATTTGCCCAGTTTCACCTCAGACCTCTCCAACTAGCCATTCTCAAGTCCTGGGACAGGAATCCCTTTTCTCTCGACAGGGAGTTCCAGCTAACGTCGTCAACCAGGAGGTCCCTGCACTGGTGGCTCAAGCCAACCTCGCTAGCAAAGGGGAAATCCTTTCTCTCAGGTCAATGGAAGGTCCTGACCACCGACGCGAGCCTGACGGGTTGGGGTGCGGTGCACCTACACCACAGGGCACAGGGCAAGTGGTCCCCAGCGGAAGCGACCATGCCCATCAACATCCTGGAAATTCGTGCCATCCTACTGGCATTGAGGGCCTTCCATCACTTACTGGCAGCCTCTCACATCAGGATACAGTCGGACAATGCCACGGCTGTGGCATATGTGAATCATCAAGGGGGGACCCGCAGTACCCAGGCGATGCGGGAAGTGTCACATATCCTCCGCTGGGCGGAGGACACAGGGTCGGTTCTTTCGGCGGTCCACATTCCGGGTGTGGACAACTGGGAAGCAGACTTCCTCAGCCGACAAGGAATAGACTCGGGAGAGTGGTCTCTCCATCCCGAAATTTTTCAACAGATCTGTCTCCGCTGGGGGACCCCGGATGTGGACCTCATGGCATCCCATTTCAATGCCAAGGTCTCCAACTTCATTGCCAGAACACACGATCCGCGGTCGCTCGGAGCAGACGCTCTGGTTCAGGACTGGACCCAGTTCCAGCTTCTGTACATTTTTCCACCTCTCCCCCTGATATCCAGAGTGGTGAGGAAGATCAAACAAGAGGGAGTTCCAACCATCCTCATTGCATCGGACTGGCCCAGACGCACATGGTACGCCGACATCGTACAACTCACAGCAGACGCCCCTTGGCGTCTCCCCGACCGCCACGATCTTCTATCACAAGGGCCGTTCTACCACCAGAACTCAGGGGCTCTCAATTTGACGGCGTGGCCCTTGAGACCTGGGTTCTAACCCAGGCAGGGCTCTCGGCAGATGTCATTGGAACCATGATCAGAGCACGGAAACCAGCCTCTGCCAAGATTTATTACCGTACCTGGAAAGCTTTCTTTACCTGGTGCGAATCTCGTGGCCAGATCCCACTCCCTTATTCCATACCCAAAGTATTTGGTTTTCTCCAATCGGGTCTGAAGGCCAGGCTGTCATTGGGCTCGCTTAAGAGCCAGGTGTCAGCCCTCTCAGTGCTTTTCCAAAAGCGCATTGCTACCAAGCCGCAAGTAAGGACTTTCCTTCAGGGGGTTTCCCGATTGGTTCCCCCCTACAGACGACCACTAGAAACGTGGGACCTCAACCTGGTCCTGACAGCATTGCAGGAACCACCCTTCGAACCTCTTAAGGAGGTCCCGCTCCGCCTTCTTTCCCAGAAGGTGGTTTTCCTGGTGGCAATCACCTCGCTACGCAGGGTGTCTGAACTGACAGCACTCTCCTGCAGACGGCCTTTCCTGGCATTTCACCAGGACAAGGTAGTTCTTCGTACGGTCCCATCCTTCCTCCCGAAGGTTGTGTCCGACTTCCACCTCAATGAGGAAATTTCACTACCATCCCTTTGTCCGGTTCCGGTTCATAGAGTGGAGAAGGCTCTGCATACGCTTGACCTTGTCAGGGCTTTGCGTATATACGTGTCTAGGACTGCGTCCTTCCGGAGGTCTGATTCCCTTTTCCTCCTTCCGGAAGGCGGCCACAAGGGTATGCCAACTTCCAAAGCTACTCTTGCCAGGTGGATCAAATCCACCATACAAGAGGCGTACCGCCTTAAGAATTCTCCTCTTCCAGCCGGTATTACGGCACACTCTACACGGGCGGTAGGGGCCTCCTGGGCCATTCGGCACCAGGCTTCGGCACAACAAGTGTGTAAGGCGGCCACTTGGACTAGCTTACACACGTTTACTAAACACTACAGGGTTCATACCCAGTCCTCAGCGGACGCGAGCCTGGGTAGACGTGTCCTGCAGGCGGCGGTGCCCTAAGTGTACGGGCCTGTCTGCACAATATTCGTCCATTGCTTCCCACCCAGGGACTGCTTTAGGACGTCCCATGGTCCTGTGTCCCCCAATGAGGCGACAGAGTAAAGGAGACTTTTGTGTACTCACCGTAAAATCTCTTTCTCTTAGCCTCTAATTGGGGGACACAGCTCCCACCCTGTTGCCCTTTCCGGGCTGTTGTAACTGAGTTCTCATATTGTTTCTTGAGCTCGTACATAGTTGCCTTCTTACAGGCATAATTATGTTATTCATGTTACGTTCCTCCTACTGCTTTTGCACAAAACTGGAGAAGGCTGATGCCGTCCAGGGGTGTATACTGCACAGGAGGAGCCACAGTTAATCTTTTTCAGATTATGCATAGTGTCGCCTCCTAGTGGACAGCAGCATAACACCCATGGTCCTGTGTCCCCCAATTAGAGGCTAAGAGAAAGAGATTTTACGGTGAGTACACAAAAATCTCCTTTTTTCATCCCTTTTTCTTTTCATCACTGTTTTTTGGATCTGTTTGCTGTTATTGAATGAGACCCAAATCCGTTGAGACTCCGTGTTTCTCAGATAATTCCCTGTGAGACAGACACTTCAGTGGCACAAATCTTCTCTACTCATAGTTTATGATGTATCCGTGCAGGGAAAGGGTTTTGGTCTGTATTCACTCTGTGTGGGTATTTTAAGCAGAAATATTTATACGTTGACAAAGACTGAAGCCTTGTTTAGTATAAAGTTTCAGATCTTTACATTGTCCCATGATTACAGGTTGCATAAGGCGGACAGGACCGGCCCTTCAATGTCAGGCTTTGGTCGACTCCAGATCACGAATTCTACCATCCTGCTAACACACGTTGTTGTTTTTTTTGTTTCCCTCTCAGGTATGACAAGCTTCCTCTGGATTACAGAACTCCATTTATCCTGAACCTGGAGAGCCTGGCACAACACACGTCTGTTTCCGGACCTCTTATCGCCAATCGCTCGGCCTCCTCCACCTTGGCCTCTTTATCCCGCTACTTCTATCATCAGAGGTGGATCTGGTCTGTGCAGTCCAGTTTGGCGCCTGCTGTACCCACTACTGCCTTGGCACAGATCCTGTCCACTCTGACCGAGTAAGTGTTTTTCCCTGAGCATTTAAAAATGGAGTCTTGCCTTAAAATACTTAATACCAATCCCCGTTGGCCCTGTATCCACGTGTGAAATCTTCTGCGCAGTTTATCCGTGTCTCCTTCAGAGTTGTCAGTGTTCATTAAACGGCACGGAGTGTGGTCTTTGGTCGCCTTCATTTCATCAGCGGGTTGCCCGGGGTGGTCCTCTCCTGTCCCTCCTAGTTTACACCCCTTTTGCTTCCTATATCAATGCATGTAAAGGGAGGAAAGTGAAGTCCAAACCCATATATTTATCTACAAAAAAAAAAAAATGATTTACTGGTGGAAACCATAGTTCTGTGCTATTGTCACTGAGGAGGAAGGTCCTGGCAGGGCTGTACCATGACATCTCCTATAATATTGGCCTTAGATTGACACTTGTTGTCCACAGGATGTGTTACATGCCCGATTGATAGATCTCTGACTGATCACTGATACCCCGAGGGCTATGCGAGAACACTGTTCTTTGGCTGTGTCCGTCAGCTCCTCACACAATAAATGAAGGGCTGAGCGAGCACATGTGACCGCTTCTCCGCTCAGATGGCAGATTTGAGACCCCCTGCTCCTGGGATCGGTGCATCAGTTTTATAGTGCTAAGTGTTAATCATGGGTCAACCACATAGAAGTAAATAATAATAATGTAATTGTGTCTGAGGTTCAATTAAAATACTCTTCAAATAGAGGGGAAAAAATTCAACCTTGTTAGGCTCAGTTGAGACAATGGGTAAGCTTTGAGGACGTGCGCTCGTCTGTGTGCAGCTCCTGCTGGTTTTGTGCACAAGTCTGGTCAGTACATTTGCACTAGAATAGCACAGATTGTATTTCTTAACTCCCCCCCCCCCCCCCCCATTAGCTTGTGTGCTTTCTTGCAAATGCGATCGTCTGATCTTGCTTTTTTTTTTCCTGACTTCCACTCTGGTCAAGAAGTATTTTAATTCCTGTAAGAGCATATTATCCATTCTTGGATTGGCATTACCTGCTTGAACATCACTTTACTTTATGGGATTGTCCCGTTCATGGTGACCACCGAAGAAAGGGACAACTTCATTCTTCAAAAAAAAAAAAGAAATGTTGCCGTTCAGGGTCCTGTATCTTTAATGTAAAAAAAAAAATGGTGAAAATAAGAAACTTAATCAAACTTGTAAAATGCTGAAATACAGGGTTTACATGTGGCCCAAAGTATTTCACTGTAGGTGAAAATATTTCCCAAACCCTTCCTATCACGAGAATCATTACTGTCAAGTTTTTCATTTTATTTCTATGACCAATGAAGGTATTGCTGACCCTCATTTTCCTATTCTCTCGTGCAGGATCCGACTCTCTGAAGGTTTCCATTTTGCATCCAGTGGTGAAGGCATCATTAACATGGTGTTGGAAGTCCCCATTCAGGTGAGCATCTTCCTAAGACGTTCATGTTTGCCGGAATACTCAAGTCCTCACCGACCCATAAATCTGCGAGTTCAGTTCAGGTGATACCCTATTATTATAACACCGAGGGTAAGATAAGCAGCTTCTACACAACTCTGCCGCCGCTTATTTCCTTTGGGTCGCAACTCCCAATGTTGCATCGGCTGATGGGGGGGGGGGGGGGGGTGTATCCCAACACTTCCACCATTATGTGCGCCATTTTTATGCAAAGTGATAGAAACCACCAGTAGGTTTTTCTCTTGGCTCTGCAGTATTCGCAGTAATGGAGTCTCCATAAAAAATGCTTAAAAAGGCCACAGCAACCATCCCAAAAAAGCAACCGTTTTGTAAATCGGTCACTTCTCGCAGTGGATGGTTTGTTACAATACATCAGTGTAGGAAATCCTCTGTGAGCTACACAGTCTGGGTCCCGGGATCCTACTTCTTTGCTTTATTGCAAAAAGCTGCACTTTTGTAACATCCAACTCCAAATCTCTGTGAAACGCGGAGTATCACCTTGATGTTGGTTCCTGTGCCTGATTCTTGTACTCTCCTTCTTGCAGAACGATTGTGCAGGTGAAGGCAGCATAGAGAAGCACAGCTGCATCATCCAGTACATTCTCTTTCCACCACATGTGACGTCCACCAAGGACAGGTAAGTTATCTCTTACCGTGCAGACTGTTTTCTTTCTATCTATCTATCTATCTATCTATCTATCTATCTATCTATCTATCTATCTATCTATCTATCTATCTATCTATCTATCTATCTATCTATCTATCTATCTATCTATCTCTATCTATATCCGGTTGCTTCCACAATGTCGCTTTATGATAAGGCAGATTAATTTCTCACATTGACTGAGGCAGAATTTTTAACAGATCACTAAGCGGGTTTGCTTTTTTTTTTTTTCCCCAGCATGTTATTGGCAATATCAGATTTTTTTTTTTGATTTTTTTTTTTTTTTTTTTATCCCTTTTTTTTTAAACCGTTTCCTTTCGCAATTATGCAGCTTTTCAACGGATGAAGACAATGACACGGAGGTGGAGGCCATCGAGCAGGACTCGGAGCTGCATCTGGTGTCTGAATGCTGGGTGGAACCTCAGAGCGGATATGTCACTGGGACCTCCGAGAGCTGGAAGCATCTTCACGGACTAACGTACTCTGAGATCCCTCAATCCGTGAGTATCTGGCAGCAGTGAGGCCTCGTTCACACCATGCCTCATCGTTTTTGCTGACACCGTGCATATCTGGGAAGTTATTGGCTTTCAGTGCTTTTTCTCCTTTTTATCTTTGTTGCTGTTAGGCTCCTGGTTAAATGTAAAGCGGCTATAGACTTTTTTTTTTTTTTTGCAACTTTATAATATTTCAATTGCTCATCATTTTTCTTAAGATCTTTTCTTTCTGTCAATAAATAAAAACATTCTCGATTTGACTCTAGAGGTTGAACACTTTAACAGATCTAATATTTCTGATTTTGTTTCCATTTTAAAAAGCAGAGAAAATGGCAAGGAATTGACAGAGGGCAAATTACTAATCACATGCCTTATACAGAAATCTTAAACTGAAGCACAGGGGCGTAAGATGCAATGGATATTAAAGGGGTTATCTGGTGAGATGAGTGGTGCTGATGACATTATCACCCCACACAATATCCATGCACAATATCTACCGGTCATACATGCTTTTCGGTGTTTGGGGTCATAAATTCATCGGCTCTGCTCAGTTCCAGTGCAGAAGTGAGTAATGCCGGGTAACCCGTTTAGGAGGTGCTTCGCTCTTTTACTCTGTCGCCTCATTGGGGGACACAGGACCATGGGTGTTATGCTGCTGTCCACTAGGAGGCGACACTATGCATAATCTGAAAAAGATTAACTGTGGCTCCTCCTGTGCAGTATACACCCCTGGACGGCATCAGCCTTCTCCAGTTTTTGCTTAGTGTCGCAAAGGAGGCACACCTAAAGATTTTTACTCCGTTTCCCGTTTTCCGACGGGATTACAGATGAAGAAAAGAGGGTCTCCTGTGAGACCCCCGGCATGGCTCCTTCCTCGGCCCCCTATTATAGGGGTGCCCAGTTGAAGTTGAGATGGTTATTCCCCATGCTGCTCCTTCCCCAACCCCTCGGGTGTTGGTTCGAAGTCGAGACCCCCCTCCTTCCCCAATTCCTTTTGGTTTCTGGGTTGAGGTCGAGGCGAGGATAAAGCCCCCTGAAGGTGTGACAACAGCACCCTCCCTATCCCCCTCTGGGGGTATTAGGTTGAGACACCTCAGGTAGGGCCTGTACAGGCAGCATCCTACAGCTCCCAGCAATGGGCCAGCACACTGCGCCTGCATCCAGGGACCCCAGCCCAGCTGCGGGCTCCTGTTGGGGCCGGGGGGAGTGCAGGCAGGCATGGCACATACAGACACAGGGCTCCCTGCGTCCCTGTCTCTGCGGCAGCACCAGCTCTATACTGCCTCAGGGGGACCCCAGCCGGGCTCCCCCTTCCGCTTATAGCCCCACCGCCATCCTGCCTTCAAATCCGGAGGGGTCCGGTTCAGATCCGACCCCCTCCCGGACTTTCGCGCCGGCCTGGAGCCCTTCTGGGCCTCAGGCATCTAATTTAGGCCCCGGCTTCGGCCTAGCTGAAGAAGCAGCCTCCTCTCCGCCCCCCGGCCCGCCCCCCGGATGACAAATATGACACTCTACAGTGTCATACAAGGGGCGGATCGAGACAGAAAGGGCGGGTTTTTTATAGCCTTGCCGCCTTTTCTCCTTCGCCTCATTGGGGGACACAGACCATGGGTGTATGCTGCTGCCACCAGGAGGCTGACACTAAGTATTACAAAGAAAGTTCGCTCCTCCCCTGCAGTATACACCCTCCTGCTGGCTCCCAGCTAACCAGTTCTTGCTTAGTGTCCGTAGGAGGCACACGGACTGGTCTGCTATTCAGACCCGAAGAATCTTTTTACTTTTACCTTTTACCGGACGAAGGGGGTGACGGATTCTTTCATGTTCCGATCTCCCCCGAACCAACAACAGGCGAGCACGGGAGTTTCACCTCTCCGTATCCTCTCCTGCGACGTGGGAAGCCACTGCCTGAGCTGATTCTAGGGGCGACGGGCCCTTTCATGGGACCGATCTCCCCCTCACTTATCAGACGAGCACTGGAGTGTCACCTTCAGTATCCTCTTCTGCAGCCAGGCCTATTGCCGGACATTCAGCCCTGCCCACCAGGTTTTACCCTCGGCTGTACAGAGGCACAATCCAGCGTGGCGTCCGAGCAGCCCCCACTGCACCACCACTATTAAGAGCGGATGGTACAAGGAGGCGGACGGTTCCTCTCCTCCTCCCTAACAAACGGATGATGGATTGAGGTTTATCCCTGCACCGTCCACGCTGCACAGAACAGCGCTGAAACCCACATCCGCGGCGGCTCCATGCCGGGACGCGCACCGATGGTGAGTGGATCCATCTTCAGAGGGATATCCATAAAGGCGCAGGCAGCCTTAGCCACTTTCCTGTGGCCCACCTCTCTGAGGTAACGCTCTGGCCGGCTACAAAAATTTAGCCCCTGGCTTCGGCCGATGTGTAGGCCGCATCCCGGAAGTCTCCTGAAACGCCCTGCTGGTGTCGCCTGCCTGCTACAGAAATTTAGGCCCCGGCTTGGGCCTATTCAGCATCGTGTCCGTCGCTCCGCCCCCCGAGTTGGCGCTTCTCGCTCTCTGCGAGATTTTATCTACTCTGCAGCTCACAGTGGCCATCTTGGTCCACCCGGCCGGCTCACACTGAGGCAACGATTTTTAGCATTAAGGGGGCACAACCACTCTACATCAAGGCATTAAACGCGCAAGTATTCTCTGTTCTTAAAGGCGCATGTCCAGTATTGTCTGGTCTTAAAGGCGCATGTCCTGTTTTGGCTGGTCTTAAAGGCGCATGTCCCGTATTGTCTGTTCTTAAAGGCGCATGTCCAGTATTCTCTGTTCTTAAAGGCGCATGCCCAGTATTGGCTGGTCGTAAAGGCGCAGGTCCAATATTGTCTGTTCTTAAGGGCGCATGTCCAGTATTGTCTGGTCTTAAAGGCACGTGACCAGTTTTCCCTGGTCTTAAAGGCGCATGGCCAGCATACCCTGGTCTTACGCACATGGCCAGTATGCCCTGGTCTTAAAGGCGCATGACCAGTATTCCTGGTCTTAAAGGCACGTGACCAATATGCCCTGGTCTTAAAGGCACGTGACCAATATGCCCTGGACTTAAAGGCACATGACCAGTATGCCCTGGTCTTAAAGGCACGTGTTCAATATGCCCTGGACTTAAAGACACATAACCAGTATGCCCTGGTCTTCAAAGCATATGACAAGTATGTCCTGGTTCTTACAGGCACATGACCAGCATGCCCTCCTCCTAAAGGCACAAGACCAGTATACCCTGGTCTTAAAGACGCACGACCAGTATTCCCTAGTCTTAAAGGCGCATGACCAGTATTTACTGGTCTTAAGGGCACATCATCAATCCGAAGCTGTCACCCTAACTGAGCTCTGGAGCCTTCGCCACTCATCCCTTAACCGCATGGTTTTCTCGGACCAAGAGATTGAATCCCTCTGTGAACCCTCTGTGGCTCGGAGTGCTCGCAGGACCGAGATACATGGTCCCTCTCCTACATGGGAGCGTCCGCTAGCAGGGGCCGCAAGTGTTCTAGAAAAACGTACAGGCGTCTGCAAAACGGAAGTTTTCTCTAGTCACCTTCCACGACGGCATATGGAGGTTGTCTCTTTGCCCTAATGGGGAACAGGAAACACAGAGGTTAAAAGGACCTCCCACCTCCCACTTGCCAGTGTCTTTCCTGTTCCCCATGGGACAGGGAGAGGTTTCCTCATGTGCTGTAGTGGCCGGTGGCTACGGTACCTTGCAGGCGCTGCCTGTTTAGCCGGGCAGCAGATGGTCGCCTCTGGCCTCCTCCTCATGCTGCTCCCGTCGTCCTGCTTGCAGGTCCTCGGGACCCCCTCCCGGCCTTCCCGCGCCCCCACGAGGGCAAAGCAGGCCGGGGTTCCCTGACCGGGCTCCTCCTGGAGCTGCCCGGCGTCCTCCTCCTCCATGCTCGGCGTTCCGGAAGTGACGTCAGCGGCTCTCGCGCGTCACTTCCGGTTTCTTCATGCATTCAGAAGCCGGTACTTCCGGGTTTCGCCGGCCGGCGTGTCGGACCGCACAGCTCCCTTACCAGGATTCCGGAGGGGGAGGGGGATTAATCGCTGGAGCAGGTGCTTGGACGGCGTCCATAAAAGCCTGCTGAACCACCACTGAGGTAAGGCTATCTCCTTCAGTATGGAAGGTTCTTCATGCCCCGTATCTGCGGAGCCCAGCGCCACCCCTGCCTCTGTAAGTGTTCGCAGGGATGGGATCCGGGAGGAGTGTAGCAGGGGTTAGAAGTCCTCACCCCTCTCTCCCTTTATATATTTCAGGGAGAAAAACCTGCCCCTAAAGGTGCCCTATCTGTTCCTCTAAATGTCCTCCTAACTGGGACAAGAAACTCTGTCAGTCATGTACAGACAAGATAATAAGAGCTGAGCAGCCATCACTATTGGATGAGATTCGCTCATTAGTAAAACAGGAGGTACAATCTTCTCTGGCAGCCTTTACACCTCCACCCCCACCTCCATCTCCGCAGCCACAACCTCATTCCCCGGCTAAAAAGAGGAAAATTCAGGTTGTGGAATCTGACTCTGATTCGGACCTCTCTCATGCCTCATCTGTTGGCTGGGAGGATCCAGTATCTCCTAAAGCTGAGGTCAGGAAATACCTCTTTTCCTCAGACTATATTGAGGATCTAGTCTCTGCTGTCCGTAATACCATGGGACTAGAAGAGGAACCTGTACCGCAGTCCATACAGGATCAGATGTTCGGTGGTCTTTCATCGGAGAAGAGAGTGGGCTTCCCAGTTCATGCCAATATCATCAGTATGATTAATCAGGAATGGGAACTACTTGAGAAGCGTCTCAGTACCCCTTCAGAAATGAAGCACAGATTTCTGCTTGAGGATGACCTTAAATTAGATATTCCCAAGGTCGATGTGCAAGTGGCTAGAGTCGCCAAGAGAACTGCACTCCCCTTTGAGGATTCTTCTCAATTGAAGGATCCCATGGATAGGAAGATCGAAAGTCTCCTCAGAAAATCATGGGAAACTTCTGCAGCTGTCCTTAAGGCTAACGTCGCCTCCACCTGTGTGGCAAGAGCTCTCTCCTGCTGGCTTGAAAAATTAGAGAATCACATATCTCAAGGTACCTCAAGAGGCGAGATATTGGATTCCCTACCCGTTTTGCATAAAGCTACAGGGTATTTGGCGGACGCTTCTCTGGAATCTGTAAGAGTCGCCGCCAGATCCCTCGTACTTTCCAACTCTGCCAGAAGAGCCCTCTGGCTTAAGCTCTGGAGTGGGGATATCCCCTCTAAGTCTAAGCTCTGCACCATACCCTTCAAAGGAGACTACGTCTTTGGTCCTGCCCTAGACGATATTCTCGATAAAGCCACCGACAAAAAGAAGGCGCTCCCTGAGCAAAAACAGCCTAGGAAACGTTTTTTTCGTGGCCCACAACCTCAGTCCTCTCAAGCAAGAGGCAAAGGAAAAACCGGCAGGTGGAGCTACGCAAAGGGTAGGGGAAAGAATATCTTTGTCCCGCAACAGCAGCAGCAGCAACAATCCCAGCAGGACAAACAATGACTCCGACCCGGTGGGGGGAAGACTCTCGAAATATGTGGTTCAGTGGGAGGATATTACCAGCTCCCACTGGGTTCTCAATGTCATCAGAGACGGCCTGTTAATAGAGTTAATTTCTCCCCCACCTCAGGGTCTAAAAGTCACTTCCCTTCCATCATCAAGGGATCGCAGTCTATTGTCCTTAGGTCTCAAAGACCTTATCAGATCAAATGTAATTTCCCCAGTCCCACAATCAGAGTGGGGAAAGGGACACTACTCCCGACTCTTCCTGGTTCCCAAACCTTCAGGAGACGTCTGGATTATTATAAACTTAAAGGGTCTGAACCAGCACGTGAAATATCGCAAGTTCAAGATGGAGTCCGTAAGATCTGCGATTCCTCTGATAGAACATCACTCTTTTATGGCTACCATCGATCTCAAGGATGCGTATTTCCACATCCCTATTCACCCGAGACACAGAAAATATCTCAGGTTTGCGATACAGGGGAATCATCGGGTGGAGCACTATCAGTTTGGAGTCCTTCCCTTCGGCATTTCATCAGCACCGAGGGTGTTCTCCAAGGTGATGGCCGAAGTAGTGTCATTTATCCGAAAGCAAGGTGTCTGTATAGTGCCCTATCTGGACGATCTTCTGATAGTTGCTTCCACCGAGATAACCCTGATAGCACATGTCTCTACCACCCTAGACATTCTGAGATCCCTAGGTTGGATTCCGAACCTACAAAAATCTCAGCTTCAACCCGCAAAAACCAGGAGATTTCTGGGAGTAATGCTGGACTCAGCAAGACAAATGTCCTTCCTCCCGGACGATCACAGGCTTCCCCTACTAACAAAAATCAGGAAGTTCAAAGAAATGAGATCCCCTACTCTGCGAGAGGGAATGTCGCTGTTGGGTTCCATGACAGCCTGCATACAGTCGGTGGCTTGGGCTCAAGCTCACTCAAGGACTCTGCAAGCCCACATTCTACACAATTGGGATGGTCGACCTGGCACTCTTGCCAAGAGGATCCACACTCCGGGCAGAGTGAAAGCCTCTTTAACATGGTAGATGAAGCCCAGGAACCTTCTGAAAGGAGTATGCTGGATTCAGTCTCCTCTAACCACCATCAAAACAGATGCCAGCAAGAGAGGTTGGGGAGCCATAGTGAACCATGTCCCCTATCAGGGCCAGTGGAGCCAATCGATTTCCGAGAAATCATCAAATTTCAGGGAGCTCAAGGCTGTGGAAGAGACTCTACTAGCGGCAAGGCATCAGATTTCGGGTCATCATGTACAGATATACTCGGACAACATGACCACGGTGGCCCATATCAGGCACCAGGGCAGTACAAGAACCCTCAGTCTAATAAAAATCTCCGCTCGAATCTTTTCTTGGGCCGAAAAGCACTTACTATCCCTGACGGCAATCCACCTCAAGGGAACTACAAATATTCAGGCAGACTACCTAAGCCGCCAGGAAATCCATCCTGGCGAATGGAGCCTGGATCCTCAAACATTCAGCATGCTAGTTCACAGATGGGGTCATCCAGACGTCGACCTCTTTGCCTCTCACCAGAACGCAAAGGTCGAAACCTTTTTTTCCCTGAACCCGAGAGGCAATCCCAGGGGGTTGGATGCCTTAACCCAAGATTGGCCGTTTCATCTAGCTTATGCTTTTCCGCCAATCCCCATCCTTGCCAAGGTTCTACGGAAGATACGCCTAGAAAGGACTCCAACTATCCTGATAGCTCCATTGTGGCCCAAAAGGAGTTGGTTCAACCTAATTACCCAACTACAAGTGGATGGACCAGTAATGTTGCCGATAAAACACGATCTTCTTTCTCAGGGTCCCATTCTCCACCCAGACCCTCAGAAGTGGAGCTTGGCGGCGTGGTTGCTGAAACCCAGGTTTTAAGAGCTAAAGGGCTATCAATTCCTGTCATAGCTACCCTACAAAAATCGAGAAAACCGGTGACCAACGCCATCTACAACAAGATCTGGAAAAAGTTTTCTTCATTCTGTCTGCCTAACCTTCCAGACCCCCTCAAGCCTAATATACCCATCATATTGGACTTTTTGCAAAAAGGCTTGGAAATAGGTCTCAGGCCCAGTACCCTCAAGGTCCAGGTCTCTGCACTTAGCTCGGTCTTTGATCAAGATTTAGCGAGTCATCGCTGGATTAAAAGGTTCATGACATCGGCTACTAGAATGAATCCTAGAAAACAGGTCATAGTTCCCCCATGGGATCTCAATATAGTTCTGCAGGGTCTGACAGGTCCACCCTTTGAACCACTATCATCTTGTTCTCCACAAAACCTAGCCTATAAAGCCGTGTTTTTGGTTGCCATTACTTCAGCCAGAAGGATTGGTGAATTACAGGCCTTGTCTACACGAGAACCTTATCTCCTGGTAAGAGATGATTCAATTGTGCTTCGTCTTGATCCGTCCTTTCTTCCGAAGGTTATCTCTGACTTCCACCGTTCTCAAGAGATTTTTCTACCAACCTTTTGCCACAATCCAACAAACTCGGAAGAAAGAAGATTCAACACCTTGGATGTTCGACGTATTCTTTTACAATACTTGGACCACACCAGTACATTCCGAATTGGTCATAACCTGTTTGTCCATCTCTCAGGACAAAACAAAGGGAAAAAAGTAGCCAAAAGTACCATCGCTACATGGATCAAGAAGGCTATTACGGAAGCCTATCTCGCTCAAAACAAGTTACCTCCAGTAGGTATCAAAGCCCATTCAACAAGATCCACTTCGGTTTCCTGGGCAGAAAGAGCAGGCGCATCTCCGGAGCAGATTTGCAGGGCAGCAACGTGGTCTTCACTCCATACCTTCTCTAAACATTACAGACTAGATGTATTGTCCAACAAGGACTTAGCCTTCGGCCGCAAAGTACTCCAGGCCGTTGTCCCTCCCTAGTGCCAAAATTAGTTGGTATTCCTCCATATGCCGTCGTGGAAGGTGACTAGAGAAAATAGAATTATTCTTACCGTTAATTCGGTTTCTAGGAACCTTCCACGACGGCACTAATTTCCCACCCGATATATATTCCTGGATTAGTTCTGGGATTTTAAAGGTAAACCAGTGCAATGGTCTCAGTTGTAAGTCACTGGCAAGTGGGAGGTGGGAGGTCCTTTTAACCTCTGTGTTTCCTGTTCCCCATTAGGGCAAAGAGACAACCTCCATATGCCGTCGTGGAAGGTTCCTAGAAACCGAATTAACGGTAAGAATAATTCTATTTTTCATTTCCTAATCTCTCCCCCATGATTTGTTGAGAACAACGCTGAATATGGATCGCATATTGCGTTGGATTGCAAGAGCTTCAGAAAAGGAGGGACTCTCCTATTTATACCATCAACAAATCGACGAGCAATTCACTGGACAGAAGCCGCTAAGTAGGTTGCCATACCTGGTCTGATTTTTATGGGCGACGGGTCCTTTTAAGGGCACCGATTCCCCCCACATCTTCAACAGACGAACACATGCAGTGTCGCCTCCATGTATCCTCTTCTGCATCCAGGCCTAATGCCAAACAACCTGCCCTGTCCACCCGGGGACCTCAACTCTGGGGATGTACAGAGGCACACATCTTTGGCGTCCGAGCACCCCCCTTTGTATCAATTTAGGGGATGATGCAAGAAAGCGGACGATTCCTCTCCACGTCCCTGTTAACAGAATGGTGGATCGAAGGTTCCTAATTTTCTACTCTGCACGAAGATGGCAAGAGGCCTGCTGGTTGCAGCCCTGCATTCTGCCACTTGGCAGTCTAACCGGGTGGAATTTCTTGTGGTATACCTACCAGTATCCCTGCCCGATGTATCATCAATTAAAAAACCACAGACGGTCGGATAGCAAATCTGGTTCGTTCCGTCTTGTGGCTTCGGGTTCAGCGCTCTACCCTTCTTTAGCGCCACATGATGTTGCTTGACCAATAGTCTCCTCGTCAGAGACCTTATCTACTTCAATTCAAATCAAATCTTCTGAGCGGGAGACTAACAAGGGATCGTATTTTTTCTACAGACCCATCCAGCAGTAGAAGCATTGTCCTGGACAGTCTAGATCTAAGAGATCTTGGTTTCACGAAGGAGAAAATGAAAAGTATGATCATTCCTGGACCTCAAACTTCTAACAACCTTTGACAAGGCCCTCCTTTTTCAGATGCAGTTCCTCCGCTCAGCCATTACTTCAACAACAAAACAAAAAAAAAAAAAAAGTGGAGTTTAATGGCATCCATCGACATTCGGTTTTCTTACCCTCACATGCCTACTTTTTTCCCCTCTACAATTATCTCTTCTCCTTTCCATTCGCGAACAGCATTTTCAAGTCACGACCTTGCCCTTCAGCCTGGCTACCGCACCACAGTGGTCGCAACGCTCATAGCAGTTGTCATGTGCTTCTTGCACCCTAGAAACATGGTCGTCCTGCCCTACTCGGTCGACTTTCTAGCCGCTCTACAAGGACTACGCTAAGTCGTCTATATCACTTGCAATACCCTCTCACTTGGGCTAGCAGCTCAACTTAGACAAGTTTTTTCCTCATTCCAAGCCCAGCAGATCCTCTTTGACGATGATCCTGCACAAGAAGGATGGTAATTCTCTCTCTCGAGTCAAGGTCGTGGCCCTTCAACACGGAGCTTGTGCACTTGATCACTCATTCCCTCGGTTCATTCAATTAGCTAGGAGGGTTGTGAGCAATAAGACGAAAACGGAAGTAGTTTTCTTTTGCTCCGCTCGTTTTCAGCAAGTCAATCAGGCTTTCAAAAGGTAGTCTCTAAGCTCCTTCCTCATCCAGAGCCTTCTTCTGGTCCAATGGTTATTAGGGATACCAATGCCCGTCTTCTTCTCCCGATCATTTCTCTGGGGATCCGAACAGTACGGCTAATCCTACAGCAGGTCCACTGCCCTTAGGCGGGTCAACCATCCGTCTTCAATTTGGATAATGCCACGGCTGTGCCATACGTCAATCATCTCGCAGGTACCCACAGTCAAGCGCCATGGCCGAGGTACCTCGCACTCTCTGATGGGCCGAGATCTATCATTCGGTGATCTCAACAGTACATGTCCCTGGAGTAGAACACTGGGCGGCTGACATATTCAGCCATCAGGGTTTTCTCCTCAAGTGAGTGGAAACTTCACTCGGAAGTCTTCCTTCACATCTGCCTTCACTGGAGTACTCCAGATGTAGGTCGGATGGCGTCCAAGCTGAACGCCTATGTACTCCAGTTCATGGTTTGGCTTCAAGATCCAAGTCCATCACAGTGCATGCTCCGTTTCTTCCACGGTACCAATTTCCATAACTCCTCTTCCACTACGTCTTGAGATCTTTTTGGAAGCAGAAAAGGCCCCCAGTGATCCTGGGAGACCCGCACTGACCATGTCAGGTTTTCTCGCTTGCGGTACTAGTATTTCTCCGTCTTATTTCATCAAAACTGGAAATATGGACCTTCTCGCAGGGAGCCTTCACCTGTAGTTCTTCCCTACCGCGTACCGTTAGATCTGGGGGACCTTAATGGTCCTGGGGATCTTACAGTAGACTCCTTTTTCGATCCAGAAAGACTTTACTATCAGGGAACGTCACTCCCCTTTTTTCTCTGCGTTCTTGTCATCCTGATGAGTCTTCAGAGCTTGCCACTCTGTTCCTTTCAGTCTTTTTTCCTTATTACCATCAATGCATCGTTGCCCTCAAGCCATCCCCTTCCCTCATTGCCAAGGTGGTTTTGTATTCCCACTGTTGCAGGGGCATCGTCCTCTCATCTCTTTCGGCTCCAGTCCACACAACGGAATGGGTTCTCCATAATCTGGAAGAAGTGAGTGCTCCAAGTGGGTACGTATCGAGGACGGCGTCCTTCCGAAGGTTGGACACTTTGCTTGGGCTTCTCGATGGTAAGTAGGCTTCCCGACGGTCACAGGAAGGGTTTAGCCATGTTCATCGGCCACGTTAGCCTGGTGGATTCTTTTCACCATCCAGGAGTCCTTCCGTGCTAGATGTCAGCCTATCTCCCTGTCTCAGGGCTCTAGGCACCAGGCGTCGGCAAGCACGACCGCAAGCTTGCGAATTCCTCCAGTCCGCATGCATTGTTGAAGCACTATAATTCACACACTTCCACAGATGTGAGTCTGGGCAGGCGGACTTTGCAGGCCGCCTTGGCGCACTTGTAAGTAGCGGTTACACGGCCTGATCTGATGTCCCCACCCAGGGACTGCTTTGGGACGTCCCATGGTCTGTGTCCCCCAATGAGGCGAAGGAGAAATAGGGATTTTTGTGTACTCACCGTAAAATCCTTTTCTCCGAGCCAATTATTGAGGGACACAGCTCCCACCCTATTAGCTTGTGCTTGTTTTTATATTCTGACCTGCTATACTCTCATATATAATATGACATGCTATACGCTCATATGTTGTTATTGATCTCCTACTGCTTTTGCACCAAACTGGTTAGCTGAGAGCCAGCAGGAGGGTGTATACTGCAGAGGAGGAGCTAACTTTCTTTGTAATACTTAGTGTCAGCCTCCTAGTGGCAGCAGCATACACCCATGGTCTGTGTCCCCCAATGAATGGCTCGGAGAAAAGGATTTTACGGTGAGTACACAAAAATCCCTATTTTCCAGCTCTCCGCCCCCTTCTCCTCCTCTCTCCTCTGTCTCTGCAGCCATTTTCGGCTGCAGATTAACCCTGCATCTCCCGGTCTGCAGGACCAGGACCAGGCAGCCAGTCTCCGGGGGGCACAGGACTGTGGATTTTCGGCGCTGGACCTAGGGGTACACTGGTGGGGTAAGATCACAGCTGGGTTATCTTTACTCAGCTGTGAATCCATATTACCTATAAGGCTCTGTAGGTTCTCTACCCCTGTAAGGTCCATCTGCTGGTAGCACTTCTGCACTTTGTGCGCTATGCCGGGCTCAAGGTCTAAGAGAACCAGGCAGAACTGCTATTATGCATTCTGCACAGCCTGCGGGACCGCTCTCCCCAGTAGTAGCACGTACCCGCATTGTCAGAACTGTATACAAACTACTGTGTCACAGCCTCAAGAAGCCCCTGCCAATGCCTCGGTGTCTAATGCCACACCGGAATGGGCTACTCAGATATCGCAATCTATGACGCAGTCTATAGATAACCTAACTTCCAGAAGGACCTCTGAAGCCGCCTAAGGTTTTCTCTAACCACCCAGAGTTTAAGGCGATCCTTAAAAAGCAGCTCTCACAGCCTGAGAAAAAATTCGCTAATCGCAAATATCTGGAGGCGAGGTACCCCTTCCCACAGAAGGACACCAAGGAATGGACAGATCCACCTGAAGTGGATCCCCCAGTCTCCAGGCTAGCAGCACAGACCCTCCTTTCACTGCCAGATAGCTCAACCCTAAGGGACGCAGCAGACCGGCAGGTAGAACGCATGGCTCGTTCAATTTTCGAGGCAGCAGGGGCATCCCTGGCTCCCGCGTTCGCCTCAGTTTGGGCTGCCAAGGCCATCCTGGCCTGGGCAAACAATTTACAAGCCTTCCAAGCATCCGCTCCTGAACTGTCGGACCAAGCGGTTCAAATTGCTGTTGTAGCAGATTACATGCTCCATGCAGCTCTGGATTCAGCAAGGGGAGTCGCGGGGATAGCATCAAACGCCATCACGATTCGGCGTATCCTCTGGCTGCGGGAATGGAAAGCGGACGCAGCCTCAAAGAAGTCCCTCACGCACCTCCCCTACCTCAGTGGGAGACTTTTCGGTGAACAGTTTGACACTATGATATCCAACGCCACAGGGGGGTAAGAGTACTTCTCTTCCCCAACTGAAACCTAAACGCACCTACAAGAAGCATAACCAAACTCGATTCCGATCCTTTCGGAATTCCTCCGGCTGGTCCGTCTCACGTCCAGTACAAAATCGTAACCGTTCTCCACGCAGGGACAACTCACGATCGACGCAAAGGTCGGACAAGACCTGGCAGTCAAAAGCAGGCCAGTCTAAGCCCAGAGGAGGAAAATCTCAGACTTTCTCCTCCTCATGACTCACGGACTCCGGAAGACACCACACCAGTAGGCGGCCGACTTTTGCTCTTTCATCAAGTCTGGCTGCCTATTACAGAAGACAGGTGGGTCACGGAACTAGTGTCTTCCGGATACAAAATAGACTTCACCTCCAACCCACCGGACCGGTTCTTCCTCTCTGTCCCCCCAAAACCGCCAGCCAAGGCTCGAGCCTACCACCAAGCGGTCTCCTCGCTTTGTCGATCAGGAGTCATAGTACCGGTACCCACGACCAACCGCTTCCGAGGGTTCTACTCCAATCTGTTCATAGTTCCCAAGAAAGGAGGCAGCGTACGGCCCATACTAGACCTAAAACAGCTCAACAAATATGTACGGGTCCGTCATTTCCGCATGGAGTCCCTTCGGTCCATCATTGCGTCCATGGAGAAGGGAGAATATCTCGCCTCCATAGACATACAAGACGCATACCTGCATACCCATTGCACCTGCCCATCAGAGGTTTCTCAGGTTCGCAATAGGCCAGGACCACTACCAATTCGTGGCTCTCCCCTTTGGACTCGCCACGGCTCCCAGAGTGTTCACCAAGGTCATGGCAGCCACCATGGACGTCCTGCACTCCAGAGGCATAGTAGTCGTTCCATACCTGGACGATCTACTCATCAAGGCTCCCACCTTCAAGGACTGCGAGCTCAGCATCTCAATCACAACCGATACTCTCAGTCGCATGGGCTGGTTAATCAACCTACAAAAGTCATCACCAACCCCGAGTCAGTCCCTGACCTTCCTGGGAATGTTATTCAACACCTCCAGGGGTCTAGTGCTCCTTCCCAAGGACAAGGCACTGGCTCTCCGACTAGCAGTTCGCACCCTCCTCCGCAAACCCCCTCGATCTCTCCGGTTTGCCATGAGAGTCCTCGGCAAGATGGCAGCGGCAATAGAAGCTGTCCCATTTGCCCAGTTTCACCTCAGACCTCTCCAACTAGCCATTCTCAAGTCCTGGGACAGGAATCCCTTTTCTCTCGACAGGGAGTTCCAGCTAACGTCGTCAACCAGGAGGTCCCTGCACTGGTGGCTCAAGCCAACCTCGCTAGCAAAGGGGAAATCCTTTCTCTCAGGTCAATGGAAGGTCCTGACCACCGACGCGAGCCTGACGGGTTGGGGTGCGGTGCACCTACACCACAGGGCACAGGGCAAGTGGTCCCCAGCGGAAGCGACCATGCCCATCAACATCCTGGAAATTCGTGCCATCCTACTGGCATTGAGGGCCTTCCATCACTTACTGGCAGCCTCTCACATCAGGATACAGTCGGACAATGCCACGGCTGTGGCATATGTGAATCATCAAGGGGAGACCCGCAGTACCCAGGCGATGCGGGAAGTGTCACATGTCCTCCGCTGGGCGGAGGACACAGGGTCGGTTCTTTCGGCGGTCCACATTCCGGGTGTGGACAACTGGGAAGCAGACTTCCTCAGCCGACAAGGAATAGACTCGGGAGAGTGGTCTCTCCATCCCGAAATTTTTCAACAGATCTGTCTCCGCTGGGGGACCCCAGATGTGGACCTAATGGCATCCCATTTCAATGCCAAGGTCTCCAACTTCATTGCCAGAACACACGATCCGCGGTCGCTCGGAGCAGACGCTCTGGTTCAGGACTGGACCCAGTTCCAGCTTCTGTACATTTTTCCACCTCTCCCCCTGATATCCAGAGTGGTGAGGAAGATCAAACAAGAGGGAGTTCCAATCATCCTCATTGCACCGGACTGGCCCAGACGCACATGGTACGCCGACATCGTACAACTCACAGCAGACGCCCCTTGGCGTCTCCCCGACCGCCACGATCTTCTATCACAAGGGCCGTTCTACCACCAGAACTCAGGGGCTCTCAATTTGACGGCGTGGCCCTTGAGACCTGGGTTCTAACCCAGGCAGGGCTCTCGGCAGATGTCATTGGAACCATGATCAGAGCACGGAAACCAGCCTCTGCCAAGATTTATTACCGTACCTGGAAAGCTTTCTTTACCTGGTGCGAATCTCGTGGCCAGATCCCACTCCCTTATTCCATACCCAAAGTACTTGGTTTTCTCCAATCGGGTCTGGAGGCCAGGCTGTCATTGGGCTCGCTTAAGAGCCAGGTGTCAGCCCTCTCAGTGCTTTTCCAAAAGCGCATTGCTACCAAGCCGCAAGTAAGGACTTTCCTTCAGGGGGTTTCCCGATTGGTTCCCCCCTACAGACGACCACTAGAAATGTGGGACCTCAACCTGGTCCTGACAGCATTGCAGGAACCACCCTTCGAACCTCTTAAGGAGGTCCCGCTCCGCCTTCTTTCCCAGAAGGTGGTTTTCCTGGTGGCAATCACCTCGCTACGCAGGGTGTCTGAACTGACAGCACTCTCCTGCAGACGGCCTTTCCTGGCATTTCACCAGGACAAGATAGTTCTTCGTACGGTCCCATCCTTCCTCCCGAAGGTTGTGTCCGACTTCCACCTCAATGAGGAAATTTCACTACCATCCCTTTGTCCGGTTCCGGTTCATAGAGTGGAGAAGGCTCTGCATACGCTTGACCTTGTCAGGGCTTTGCGTATATACGTGTCTAGGACTGCGTCCTTCCGGAGGTCTGATTCCCTTTTCCTCCTTCCGGAAGGCGGCCACAAGGGTATGCCAGCTTCCAAAGCTACTCTTGCCAGGTGGATCAAATCCACCATACAAGAGGCGTACCGCCTTAAGAATTCTCCTCTTCCAGCCGGTATTACGGCACACTCTACACGGGCGGTAGGGGCCTCCTGGGCCATTCGGCACCAGGCTTCGGCACAACAAGTGTGTAAGGCGGCCACTTGGACTAGCTTACACACGTTTACTAAACACTACAGGGTTCATACCCAGTCCTCAGCGGACGCGAGCCTGGGTAGACGTGTCCTGCAGGCGGCGGTGCCCTAAGTGTACGGGCCTGTCTGCACAATATTCGTCCATTGCTTCCCACCCAGGGACTGCTTTAGGACGTCCCATGGTCCTGTGTCCCCCAATGAGGCGACAGAGTAAAGGAGATTTTTGTGTACTCACCGTAAAATCTCTTTCTCTTAGCCTCTAATTGGGGGACACAGCTCCCACCCTGTTGCCCTTTCCGGGCTGTTGTAACTGAGTTCTCATATTGTTTCTTGAGCTCGTACATAGTTGCCTTCTTACAGGCATAATTATGTTATTCATGTTACGTTCCTCCTACTGCTTTTGCACAAAACTAGAGAAGGCTGATGCCGTCCAGGGGTGTATACTGCACAGGAGGAGCCACAGTTAATCTTTTTCAGATTATGCATAGTGTCGCCTCCTAGTGGACAGCAGCATAACACCCATGGTCCTGTGTCCCCCAATTAGAGGCTAAGAGAAAGAGATTTTACGGTGAGTACACAAAAATCTCCTTTTTTGCTTTATAATTTTGCTGTGTGGTTACTCTTTTCGGTCTCCTGACTTTGTATTTTTACTGTTATTGTCAATCTTCGTTGCTCGTGCTCTCGCAGATCTGTGATTATTTTTTTTTATTTATTATTATTATTGCAGCTTTTTCCCAGAGATCAGAGCTGTATAAACATCATGCTGACATTCGAGTACATTGTACAGCTCTGCCAAAACAAAGACGGCAGCTCCCCCATCCTGACGAAAACTGACCGGACAGGTGAGGATATGCAAAATGTCCCCACACACCTCCGATACCTGTCGGCATGTTCGGCCATTGACCCAACATAAGCTTGCTCGCTGGTCTCCTGCGTTGATATTGTTTCGGATTCATTGTTACAGATCCCCCGGAGAGCAGCGGCCATTGCATTAGAGAGGTCCCATTTCACTTTGACCTGATGAAACTTCTGTCCAAATGTCAACAGATTGAAATGTTCTACTTAACGCTCAGCAGAGGTAATGACCGAAGTGCCGGCTCCAGAATGTGCTGCCTCTGGAAGTGATGCAATATTTTTTTCGGGTTTGCTTTTCTGATATAAATTTCCAAATCCTCTTTCTATATATTATATATATGGTAATATCTAGTTATGGCTGCATGCAGACAGGATTTTATCGTTTACCTTTTTATGGGGGGGAAAAAGCAAGCGCTGACTGCGATAACTAACTATATGTTAAGAAATTAGCAGTGTAATAATGTTTTATGGTGGACGCGCTCTAGAACTTTGACTCTTAAGTGAATATATACTTCTTTTTTTTTTTTTTTTCCCCCAAAGCGGATGCAGAAGGTTCCCCTGCGGAGTCCTCTCTGCCGAACGACATGCTGCTCAGCCTGTTTCACAGCTGCCTTCAGGGCGAACTTAATGACCAAGAGATCCCACTTGATGATCAAGACCACCTGAATTTTATGGATCAAGTACTTCAACGTGACCGTGACGGGCATCCGACTCCCTTCACTTACTCACGAGGTGGGTTCACTACTATCGTCCCATCCCTCCTCTCCACCAGCGGCTCTCGGATTCCTGCATGAGTTTATATAGGGGCTAACCTCATTGCTACACTTTATAATTATCCTGCCTTCATGCTTTAGTGCCTTGTTGAGTTTGCACTTATACACAGCCATTTATCTGAACTAGCCATGCTGCAGTGTAAAGCAAAGGGAAGGACAGGAAACCCTTGTAAGCCTCTTTAAATTGAGACTTTCGTAGACTATTGGTGACTGATCTTGGCTCTCATGTAGAAGAGTTAAAAAGAAATTAATTTATACAAGCAGAGCTGCAGTGTAAAGCACAGTGTGACTAAGTCTTCCTGGGTCATTTGATGAGACCAATTATCAATTTAGCTGCAGTCTTATTTGCAAAGTGCAGAACATTTGACCTATAGAGAAAAAAAACTAGATTATAGGATAACTGCAGGAGTGAGGGGTTTATATGGGGTACAAGCAGGTGGGGTAAAAAGGAGACGTCTTTTTGTACTACAGCCTTATTATGCTGTCTATTGATATCTTACAGAGGAATCCTCAGGAAGCATGATCTCTGAAGAAGCTGCAGACTCTTCTCTGACTGCTCATAATAACAGTCACCACGACGCACCAAATTCAGTCAGCGCATTACAGGTATGGCAGCTTTCTGACTGTCTCCGGCTCATTAGAACAGTCATACGGAGTCGGATCCTTATTGCAAGGAGGGGTGCATCAAACTGCAGACTACTTCCCCAGTCTTCTCAGCTCACAAACCTGTGTGACGACATCGGCATCCTCCTCATCTTTCCTCCGATCCCTGTCTGCCGGGCCATTGTGATTTCCTGGTAATCGCTGATTTCCCCCCGCTTCCTCCACCGAGCAGAGACTGCGGTCCCCAAAACCAATGATTGCAGGGCGGATCAATCACTAGGACCGGACTATTGCCAGAATCGCTGCACCAGTATAGTAGGAAACTGCAATTCCCTAATATACTTATAGTACCTGGATTACTCCCTTAAAGGGTGGAAGCTTTGCGTGATATATATATAATATATATATTCTACATATATATTATACTATACCATTTAAAAGAAAACAAAATGCAGTAGACTAGGGTGATGACAGTGAGTGACCAAAGGATAGCACCGTAGTTACGCTTGTCTCATATTTACTTCATTAAGCCCAAATGGCAACGTTCCGGTTCATAGAACCTTTTTCAAGAGATATCTATCAATCTATTATCTATTTATCTCCATATCCATCTATTCCGCAATGTTGGCACTTGCTCTCCCCGGGGCTCCCGTGTGGGCGCCTTGATCACAACTCCAATCCGCAACGGTGTCGCTGGTTCCGCCTTCAGACAAATCGAACATGAAGAGGAAGTCTGGTATCAGCTGCCGCCAGGACTTCCTATTCATGATCGATTTTGCTCGAAGGCGGAGACAGTGACGCCAACGCTGACTGGGTGCCGGCATCAGTTACCGCAACCCCACATGAGCGCCCCAGGGATTGCGTATGCTGATACTGTGGGAACAGCGCCAGCACAAGAGGGGAGTATAAGCTTTATTATTTTTGGGGGGCCAAATATTTTGATCAAGAAGGGGTTGCCCTAGTAGTGGACAACCGCTTTAAGGAAATATGTATATGGTAGTACAAGTATAGGTCTTGCAAAAAGCATACGTGTATTGTTAAGGAATGAGTTACCTTAGTCTTATATTGCATTGCCACTACCCCGACGCACGTTTCGGCAGGCTTGCCTTAGTCTTGTATTGCGGTGCCTTATTTCTCCTACGCCTCATTGGGGGAAACCAGGACCATGGGTGTTATGCTGCTGCCACTAGGAGGACACTAAGTAAACACAGAGAATAGCTCCTCCCCTGCAGTATACACCCTCCTGCTGGCTCTCAGTGAACCAGTTCTTGCTTAGTGTCTGTAGGAGGGACTTGGGTCTGTTTCAGACCCCACCGTTTTTATTTTAAATTTTGATTTTTTTGTTCTATTTTTTTCCTTTAACGGAGCGAATGGGGGCGACGGATCCTTTCTAGGTTCCGATCTCACCCGAACCATCAACGGGCAAGTACGTGGAGCGTCCCTCCCGTATCCTTTCCTGCAACGTTGTATGCCAGCCCTGAGCTCATCTTGCGGGCGACGGTTCCTTCGCGTTCCGATCTCCCCCCTCCATAACAGGCGACCACATGGAGTAGCCCTCCATCTAGCTCTCCTGTAGCCAGGTGCATAGCCGGACATATTATGAATGGCGTCCGTGCAGCCCCCCTCTGCATCACCACTGATATAGCGGATGACGCGAGGCGGCAGAAGCTCTCAACCCCCTCCCTTACTATGGCGACGGTGGATTGAGCACCGGCCCACCGCATCTACCGTGAGTACACTGCGGGGGCCGAGGCGCTGGGGGGTCCTGGTCCCCGGGGTATGGGAGGTCTGCACCTTAAAGCCCGGGTCCGTGGGTGGTCTGCACTGCGGCAATTCCTTCAGAGAGTGTGGCTTAAGAATGGCGCTAATAGCGTTTGCGGCGCTGCAGGCCACAACCACAGGTTTAAAATTTAGCCCCCGGCTTTTCCCTTTCATACAGGCCGGAGTTTTGGCCACGCCCACCGGCAGTTACCGCCGCCCACTCTTTCTGGCGCTTCTCGTTCCCTGAGAGAGACTTTCACTCCATCTTGGTACACCCACAGGGCTGATGCTGCAGCGCTGCTCCAGCATTTTCAGTCACAGCCTTCAGGATTAGCGATTCCTGTGCATAACTCCCGTGGCATCACACTGCGGACCTCCCCTGGGGACTCAAGACACAGGACCATGGGTAAGCTCCAGAAACATAACTTAACCCTTCCCCTGCTAGTAAGTGCTTTCCTCCAGGCTTTACTGTGTCTCAACCAAAGCCTCACAAAAAGTCTGGGAAAACCCACACTGTATTTTTTGCTGCATGTACCCCTTGTAAGGTATCATTACCCCGGGGTCACAATACTGCATTATGCACAGCTTGTGAACCGCTGACGGCTCGGGAATCACCTGTTGCTGATACTGAACCCAGCGAGCCTAGTCCCCCTGAGTGGGCTACCTCCCTTTCCCGGTCTATGGCATCCCTGGCAAAAGCGTTAGACTCGTTCCGAGACCCTTCCTCTAACCAGGGCACTAATACGGACGACGTTTCCGATGGTCAGAACCCCTCGTACTCCAAGGGTCATACCTTGCCAAGGAGTTCTCACTCTTCCAGGAGAAGGACTCATGCCATATCCCCAGACCATCACCGGTTTTCAGGTTCTGAGAGCTCCATTTCTCGCTCCCCTTCCATTGGGGCTAGTAGAGAACCTGTTTCAGAGGACGATTCTGATACGTCCCTAGATCAGGAATTTCATCACGTTCAGGAGACTCTCGACACTCTAATTGAGTCAGTGAATAAGGCTTTGAGACTTGAGGAGGAACCCTTATCTAAAACGGATCAGGCCGTGTCCTTTAAGAGGACCAAGCGAGCTCACAGAGTGTTCGCCACTCATCCCGAGTTTAAGCAAATTGTTGAATCTCACAGGATCCGTCCAGATAAACGATTCACAGGGCAGAAGCCCATGGAGTCGAAATATCCCTTTGCCCAGGATCTAAGAAAAGATTGGTCACGATCTCCCCTGGTAGATCCTCCGGTATCGCGCCTGGCTGCGAAATCTGTTTTATCCTCCTCGGAGGGCGCCTCTATTAAAAATCCAACCGATCGACAATATGGCGCGCTCAGCTTTTGAAGCCTCAGCGGCCGGACTCTTTCCATCTTTTGCCGCTACGTGGGTGGCTTTAGGCTATGACCCACTGGGCTGAGGTCTTGTCTTCAGCAGTACTGGATACCAATCTCACCCTCCTGCTGGCTCTCAGCTCCTCCCCTGCAGTATACACCCTCCTGCTGGCTCTCAGCTCCTCCCCTGCAGTATACACCCTCCTGCTGGCTCTCGGCTCCTCCCCTGCAGTATACACCCTCCTGCTGGCTCTCGGCTCCTCCCCTGCAGTATACACCCTCCTGCTGGCTCTCGGCTCCTCCCCTGCAGTATACACCCTCCTGCTGGCTCTCGGCTCCTCCCCTGCAGTATACACCCTCCTGCTGGCTCTCGGCTCCTCCCCTGCAGTATACACCCTCCTGCTGGCTCTCGGCTCCTCCCCTGCAGTATACACCCTCCTGCTGGCTCTCGGCTCCTCCCCTGCAGTATACACCCTCCTGCTGGCTCTCGGCTCCTCCCCTGCAGTATACACCCTCCTGCTGGCTCTCGGCTCCTCCCCTGCAGTATACACCCTCCTGCTGGCTCTCGGCTCCTCCCCTGCAGTATACACCCTCCTGCTGGCTCTCGGCTCCTCCCCTGCAGTATACACCCTCCTGCTGGCTCTCGGCTCCTCCCCTGCAGTATACACCCTCCTGCTGGCTCTCGGCTCCTCCCCTGCAGTATACACCCTCCTGCTGGCTCTCAGCTAACCAGTTCTTGCTTAGTGTCTGTAGGAGGCACATGGGTCTGTTTCAGACCCCAACGTTTTTATTTTATTTTTTACATTTCTGTAAATTTTATTTATTTTTTTTTAATTAACGGAGTGAAGGGGGCGACTGTTGTTTTCAAGGTTCCGATCTCCCCCGAATCATCAACAGGCGAGCACGGCGAGTATACCTCCCCGTACCCTCTCCTGCGACGTGGGAAGCCATGCCTGAGCTCACTTCAGGGGCGACGGTTCCTTCACGGTCCCGATCTTCCCACACCAGCAACAGACGACCACATGGAGTGTCGCCTCCATGTATCCTCTCCTGGAGCCAGGCCTACAGCCGGACAACTGGCCCTGTCCACCCGAGGGCTGAACTCCGTGGATGTATAGAGGCCCCTCTCTATGGCGTCCGAGCAGCCCCCACTGTCCCACCACTGTGAAAGCGGATGGCACAAGGAGGCGGACGGTTCCTCTCCACCTCCCTAACAAAGGGATGGTCGATTTGAGGTTTATCCCTGCACTGTCCACGCTGCACAGAACAGCGCTGAAACCCACATCCGCGGCGGCTCCATGCCAGGACGCGCACCGATGGTGAGTGGATTCATCTTCGGAGGGATATCCACATGCTGACAGGCAGCCTCAGCCACTTTCCTGTGGCCCACCTCTCTGAGGTAACGCTCTGGCCAGCTGCAAAAATTTAGCCCCTGGCTTCGGCCAATGTGTAGGCCGCATCCCGGAAGTCTCGCCTGGAACGCCCCGCTGGTGTCGCCCACCGGCTACAGAAATTTAGGCCCCGGCTTGGGCCTATTCAACATCGTGTCCGTGGCTCCGCCCCCCGAATTGGCGCTTCTCGCTCTCTGCGAGATTTTAGTAACTCTGCAACTCCCGGTGGCCATCTTGGTCCACCCGGCCGGCTCACACTGGGGCGTTTTTTGTTTTTTTTTTGCATTAAAGGGGCACATCCACTTTACATCAGTACCCGTGTAAGGAAGTACCTGACCAGTCCCTTAAAGGCACACGACCAGTATGCCCTGGTCTTTAAAGGCGCATGACCAGTATTCCCTGGTCTTAAAGGCGTATGACCAGTATTCCCTGGTCTTTAAAGGCGCATGACCAGTATTCCCTGGTCTTAAAGGCGCATGACCAGTATTCCCTGGTCTTAAAGGCGAATGACCAGTATTCCCTGGCCTTAAGGGTGCATGATCAATCCGAGGAGCCCTCCACCGCCAACCCCAGCTTATCCTCTAGTTCCCCTCAGTGGACTTCGTCACTGACCGCAATCCATGGTTCTCTGACCAAGAAATAGGGTACACGAAGGGATTCAATGTGGCTCGGAGTGCTTGCAGGACCGATATACATGGTCCCTATCCTACATGGGAGCCGTCAGCTAGCAGGGGCCGCAAGTATTCTAGAAACGTGCAGGTGTCTAGAAACATACAGGCATCTAGAAAACGGAAGTTTTAATTTCCTGCTCCCTCACCAATGATTCGATGACAACAAGTCTCTGAATATGGATTAGATATTGCCTGAACTTGCCAGAGCTTCAGAGAAGAGTAACCAATCTCGGTACATTGACGAAGACTCTGGTTCTGCTCTAGACTACGCAGTGTCCCTCAGAAGGAGACTAAACTCCCTTGTAGAGCATTTGCCATTCAGTTCGGATAAGCGATTCACTGGACAGAAACCTCTACGTGTGATGCCATGCCTGGCCTGATTTTTAAGGGCGACGAGTCCTTTAAAGGGCACCGATCTCCCCACACCCCCCTCTGCATCACCACTATTTAGCGGATGATGCAAGAAGGCGGACAATTCCTCTCCACTTCCCTGTTAAGAGGTTGATGGATCAAGGGTTCCTAATTTTTATATCTGCACCGTCAAAAGAGAGCGGCGATGGCAAGAGACTATGACCTGCCGGATGCAGCCGCACATTCTGCCACGGGGCAGATTAACCGGGTAGAATCTCCTGTGGTATACCTACCAGTATCCCTACCCGATGGGTCATCAATTACAAATACCACGGACTGTCAGATAGCAAATCTGGTTCGTTCCGTCTTGCGGCTTCGGGTTCAGCGCTCTATCCTCCCTAGCCGCCGCATGGATTGCTAGAGCAATGGTCTCCTAGCTGGAGACCTTAACTACCTTGATTCACACCAGTAACAACTGGCCAGTCAAATCTTTTGAGCAGGAGACTGACAAAGGATTGTATAAGGATTGTCCAGCACAGTCTAGATCTAACGGATCTTGGTTCCAAAAAGGGGAACGAAAAGTAAGACCGACCCTGGACCTCAAACTTCTAACAACCTTTGACATGGTTCTCCTTCTTCGGATGGAGTTCCTCCCCTCAGTCATTACTTCAACAGAACAAGGTGCAGTTTCTGGCATCCATCGACATTCGGGATGCTTACCCTCTTCAAAAATTCCTTCGCCTTTCCATTCGTGGACAGCATTTTCAAGTAACAACCTTGTCCTTCTGCCTTGCTTCCGCACCCCGAGTGTTCGCACGGGTCATGGCTGATGTCATGTTTTCTCTTCCACCCTAGAGGCGTACTCGTCCTGCCCTGTTTGGTCAACTGTCTAGCCGCCCTTCCAGGACTACGCTGAGTCATCTATATCACTTGCGATACCCTCTCACCTGGGCTGGCAGCTACACTTAGACCTCCTCATTTCCAGCCCAGCAGTTATCCTTTTTGAGGATGATCGTGCACACTTCTAGAAGGATGGTAATTCTCCCTCGAGACGAGGTCATGGCCCTTCAACAGGGAGCTCGCGCAAGGAGAGTTCTGAGGACTTGTTTACTCTCCCCCTCATTTCATTCGATTTGCTAGGAGAGTTCTGAGGAAATATGGTGACGACAATGGAAGCGGTTTCCTTCTCTCCGCTCGTTTTCAGCAAGTCAAACAGACTTTCAGACGATAGTCTCTGAGCCCCTTCTTCATCCAGAGCCTTTCTCCCGGTTCAATGGTTATTAGTAACTACCAATGCCAGTCTTCTTCTCCCTATCATTGCTCTGGAGATCCAAACAGTAGTCCTACAGCAGGTCCACTGCCCTCTGGCGGGTCACCCTATCCGAATTCAATCGGATAATGCCACGGCGGTGCCATACGTCAATCATCTAACAGGTTCCCACGGTCAGGCGCCATGACCGAGGTACCTCACTTTCTCTGATGGGCCGAGATCTATCATTCGGTGATCTCGGCAGTATATATCCCAGGAGTAGAACTCTGGACGGCAAACATTCAGCCGTCTGGGTTTCACCTCAAGTCAGTGGGAACTTCTCCCCGAGGTCTTCCATCAGATCTGCCTTCACTGGAGCTCTCCAGTTGTAGGTCGGATGACGTCCAGACTGAATCACAATGTACTCGTGTTCGTGGTTCAGTCTCAAGATCCAAGAGCCATCGCACTCCATGCTCTGGTTCTGCCGTGGTACCAGTTTCCATTCCTCCCGTTCCACTACTTCCGAAAGCCTTTCGGAAGCAGAAAGGGGCCCCAGTGATCCTTCGAGATCCGCACTGACCACATTAGTTTTTGTTTGCGGTGCTAGTATCTTCCCGCCTTATCGCAGCAAAACTGCAAGTAGGGACTTTCTCACAGGAAGTTTTCACATGTAGTTCTTCCCTATCGCATACCGTTAGATCATTGAGACCTTAATGGTCCTAGGAGCCTTACAGTAAACTCCTTTTTCATTCGTGCAGACTTTACTATCAGGGAAAGTCACCCCTTTTTTTTCTCTGCGATATCCTCACTCTGACGAGTCTTTGGAGCTAGCTGCTCTGCTCTTTCAGACTTTTTTCCCTTATTGCCTTCAAGGCAAGGTTGTCATCAGGCCATCCCCATTCCTTGTTACCAAGGTGGTAATGTATTACCACTGTTATGAGGGCATAGTTCTTCCCTCATCTCTTTCGGCACCAGTCCACAAAATGGAATGAGTTCCCCATATTCTGGACGAAGTGAGTGCTCTGAGTAGGTACGTCTCGAGGTCGGCGTCCTTCCGACGGTTGGACGCTTTATTTGGGCTTCCTGATGGTAGAGGAAGGCTTCCTGACATTTCCAGGAAGGGTTTAGCCGTTTCATCGGCCATGATAACATGGTGAATTTGTTTCACCATCCAGGAGTCCTTCCGTGCTAGAGGTCAGCCTATCTCCCTGTCTATCGAGGCTTCTAGGCACCAGGCGTCGGCAAGGCACGCCTGCAAGCTTGCGGATTCGTCCAGTCCGCATGCATTCCTGAAGCACTATAATTCCCACACTTCCACAGATGTGAGTCTGGGCAGGCGGACTCTGCAGGCACTTGTAAGTAGCGGTTACACAGGGCCTGATCTGATGTTGTCCCCACCCAGGGACTGCTTTGGGACGTCCCACGGTCTGTGTCCCCCAATGAGGCGAAGGAGAAATAGGGATTTTTGTGTACTCACCGTAAAATCCTTTTCTCCGAGCCAATTATTGAGGGACACAGCTCCCACCCTATTAGCTTGTGCTTGTTTTTATATTCTGACCTGCTATACTCTCATATATAATATGACATGCTATACGCTCATATGTTGTTATTGATCTCCTACTGCTTTTGCACCAAACTGGTTAGCTGAGAGCCAGCAGGAGGGTGTATACTGCAGAGGAGGAGCTAACTTTCTTTGTATCACTTAGTGTCAGCCTCCTAGTGGCAGCAGCATACACCCATGGTCTGTGTCCCCCAATGATTGGCTCGGAGAAAAGGATTTTACGGTGAGTACACAAAAATCCCTATTTCTTCCACAATAGAGACCCTCTCAGCCTTTTCGGAACCTGCAACCACAGGCTCGGTCCCGATTTTATTTATTTATTTTTTCGTTACAACTCAAACTGGTCCTCTACTTCCACATCTCCCGGTTTCGGCCGGGCACAACGCGGAGACAGAGGTTCACAGGCCTCTTTTAAGCCTTCCCCTTCATGGAGAGGCAGGTCAAGGCAACTGGGATCCAGAGGCGCCAGAACGGGCAGACCTTCCACACAATGACTACCTGCGGTATCCGGGGGACACCCTCAAAGTAGGCGGCCTCCTGCTTTCCTTCAGTGCCGCGTGGCGCTCGGTCGTTCACGACGAGTGGGTCCGCGATCTAGTGTCCTCCAGATACAAGATAGATCTCATCTCATCCCCCAAACCGTTTTTTTCTGTCTTCTCCTCCCAGGGCAAAAGCATCAGAGTTCTTCAAAGCTATAAGCTCTCTGAGAAAAGACAGAGTTATTATTCCGGTCCCTCAAAGTGAAAGGTTTCAAAGTTTTTATTCAAACCTCTTCATTGTTCCAAAGAAGGACGGTACAGTACGGCCCATAATTGGACCTAAAACTGCTGAACAAGTTCGTCAGGGTGTGACTGTTCCGGATGGAATCTCTTCGTTCTGTCATCGCCTCCATGGAAAAAGGCGAGTTCCTGGCGTCTATAGACATCCAGGACGCATACCTCCACATTCCTATTTTACCTTCTCACCAAAGGTTTCTTCGCTTCACAGTTCAGGAAGATCACTTCCAATTTGTTGCTCTGCCCTTCGTCCTCGCCACCGCTCCCAGGGTATTCACCAAGGTCATGGCAGCTGCTGTGGCCATACTCCACACCCGAGGAGTGGTGGCGCTCCCGTATTTAGACGATATCCTCATCAAATGCCCCTCTTTCCGCTCCTGCAAGGAAGCCGTGGCCATCACAATAGGTACCCTTTCTCGCCTGGGTTGGAAGATAAACTTCAAAAAATCTTCCCCAGTGCCGGCTCAGCGAATTTCCTTTCTAGGAATGATACTTGACTCGTCCCGGGGGTTGGTTCTTCTTCCCCCGGAAAAGATCTGTCTTACAGCGAGAAGCTCAGAAGCTCTCTCAGCCTCGCTCTCACTCTCTGCGCTTCAGTATGACAGTACTCGGCAGGATGGTAGCAGCTATGGAGGCGGTTCCATTTGGCCAACTACACCTCCATCCTCTACAGCATGCCCACCTGGCTGTTCGGGACAGGAACCCATTCTCCCTAGACTGTTGGTTCCTCCTTCCCCAGCGAGTCAGACAGTCTCTCAGGTGGTGGACATTGAAATCCTCCCTGAATCAAGGGAAGTCTTTTGTTCCAGTACACTGGCTGGTTGTAACGACAGACGCCAGTCTTCTAGGCTGGGGTGCGGTGTTCCTTCATCACACTGCTCAGGGCCGCTGGTCCCCCCCAGGAATCACGCCTTCCAATCAACCTCTTGGAAATCCGGGCCATCAGGTTGGCACTTCTCCTGTTCCATCCTTCCTAGCAGGTCGCCCGATCAGGATTCAGTCCGACAACGCCACTGCAGTGGCATACATCAACCGCCAAGGGGGAACCCGCAGCAGGGCGGCCATGACAGAGGTAGGCCACATCCTCTGATGGGCCGATGAAAACCGCTCAATGATCTCTGCGGTTCACATCCTGGGAGTGGACAATTGGGAGGCAGACTTCCTCTGTCGGCAATGCCTCGACTCCGGGGAGTGGTCTCTCCATCCAGAGATCTTCCACTAGATCTGCTGTCGTTGGGGAACCCTGGACGTGGATCTGATGGACTCACGGCTGAACTCCAAGGTTCCAGACTTCATGGCTTGGTCCCGCGATCAGGCAGCCATCAGGGCAGACGCTCTTGTACTCCCGTGCATCATTTTCGGCTTCCGTACATATTTCCCCCGCTTCCTCTCCTGCCGAGAGTCATCAAGAAAATCAGAGCGGAGAGGGTACCAGTAATCCTGATTGCGCCAGATTGGCCGCGCCAGGCGTGGTACGCGGAACTAGTTCAACTAGTTGCTGACGTTCCCTGGCGATTACCGAATCGCGTAGATCTACTATCTCAAGGCCCCTTTTGCCAACAGAACTCAGAGGCCCTGTGTTTGACGGCATGGCCGTTGAGTCCTGGGTCCTAACCCAGGCAGGTTTCTCTCCAGAAGCCATAGCTACCATGATCAGCGCTAGAAAGCCTATTTCTATGCGTATCTATCATCGCACTTGGAAGACTTCCTTTTCATGGTGTAGCGACCGAGGACGTTCTCCTCTACATTTTTCCATCCATTCCATTCTCCAGGTCTTACAAACGGGTTTGGACTTGGGTCTCGCCCTTAGTTCTCTCAAGGGGCAGATCTCAGCCATCTGTTCTCTTCCAACGCAGGATAGCCAACAGATTACAGGTCAAGACGTTTATTCAGGGAGTCTCCCATCGGGCGCCCCCCTATAGGATGCTGTTGGAATCATGGGATCTTAATCTGGTCCTCGGAGTTTTGCAACAGGCTCCTTTCGAACCTCTACAGGAGGTTTCCCTGTCTTTCATGGAAAGTTGCTTTTCTAGTTGTGGTCACCTCTATCAGACGAGTCTCCGAGCTGGCGGCGCTGTCCTCTCAAGTTCCGTTCCTGAATTTTCATCGGGATAGGGTGGTTTTGAGGACATCCCCATCTTTTCTACCGAAAGTTGTATCCTCTTTTCATCTCAATGAGAAGATTGTCTTACCGTCACTCTGTCCGGCACCAGTCCATCGCATCGAGAAGGCCCTTCACACACTGGATTTAGTGAGAGCTCTTTGGAGATACATCTCGCGGACAGCGTCTTTCCGCAGGTCAGATGCCCTATTCGTGCTCCCGGAAGAACCGAGGAAAGGATTTCCCGCTTCCAAGGCGACAATAGCCAAATGGATCTGTTTGGCTATTCAAGAGTCCTACCGAGTCAGAGGTCTTCCTGTCCCAGTAGGGATTAAGGCTCACTCCACTCGGTCAGTGGGCGCGTCTTGGGCCATCCGGCACCAAGCTTCGGCAGCACAAGTTTGTAAGGCTGCGACTTGGTCCAGCCTGCATACCTTTACAAAACGTTACCATATTCACTCTCAGGCCTCGGCAGATGCGACCGTCGGCAGACGAATTTTGCAGGCGGCCGTGCCGCATCTGTAACTTGTGTGTACAAGCAGCAATTGCAGTTAATTGTTTCTCACCCAGGGACTGCTTTAGGACGTCCCATGGTCCTGTGTCCCCCAATGAGGCGTAGGAGAAAAGGAGATTTTTGTGTACTCACCGTAAAATCTTTTTCTCCGAGCCAATCATAGGGGGACACAGCACCCACCCTGTTAGCCTATTGGCTTTGGTTTTGTTTTGAGTTAACTTGGTTTTGACATAGTTCATCCTTGTTAAATATTAAGCTCCTACTGCTTTGTTACCGAACTGGTTCACTGAGAGCCAGCAGGAGGGTGTATACTGCAGGGGAGGAGCTATTTCTGTGTTTACTTGGTGTCCTAGTGGCAGCAGCATAACACCCATGGTCCTGTGTCCCCCAGTGATTGGCTTGGAGAAAAAGATTTTACGGTGAGTACACAAAAATCTCCTTTTTGCTACCCCTGGGTTCTTTGTGCAAGCTTTTTATAGGCTCTCATGTCTATTCTTTGCGTTGTCTTCTGCCCAATATTAGGTACATTATAAACTTGATCTATTAGAATGATAGCGCTATTGATTGCGTACATATATGAAGTCTGTTTTGGATTATTTCTCTTATTCTTGCGGGAATATGGGGCATTGCTTATGTAGTAATCCCCTATACCATGTTATTATTGGAATAGCCTCCTTTCTCTGCAGCCCGCACCCACGTTGAGGACCTGCTTTTACCGCACCCCTGGCTGTTCTGTGATCACTCGGCTGACTTATCGATCTGTAATATTTCTCAGTGATTGCACACTCTGCCCCTTTCCCGTATTTTATTAACTATGCAGATATATTGTCAAATAAGCAAACGTCGTCACCTTGTTTTACCCCCACGTGTCATGCGGCCGTGGATAGTATTACGTGGTCTGGTATTTGCATGGAGCGATTTGCATGCTTTTATCAGAAATATCAGATTATGTAGAGATTTATCTGAACGGAGACCAAATGCCGACAGTTTCTCTATAAGTTTATACAAAATGTCACAATGTGCAGGTACGTATTCCTGTATGGATTTGGATTTCCATCATAAGTCCTCCCACATCTATAGTGATTACGCAGAATTCTGAGCGCAGCTCTGGAGATGACTGGAGTGTAATGCATTATCACTGTAGCCGTTCCTACATAGATGCTTCTATTTGCAGGGTCCAAGCGCCATAGAGGAGATTGAGGAAAATGCAGCATCGTCCCACTCCCGGGAGCCGCCGCGGTGGTGCTGCTACGCGCGATTGGTGAATGCACAGCACCTGCTCCTCACCTTCCTGCCAGCAGGTTATACAGGTACAGAAAGCCGCGGGCTCCTTGTTATCATACAGCAGCCGGAAACAAATTTGCTTATTTCGAGGTTTTGATTTGTCAATGATAATGATTCATTTTCACAACAGACGTCCAGAAGTTGATGACCCCCTCAGACTCCGCCATGTCCTCAGAGGGAAACTCTTACCAAGAAAGTCTCCTGTTCAATCCTGGTATCCCTACACTGAGCATCACTCCTGCAGGGGGTAAGAGGTGCAGGGTGCGAATTTATATCACAGGGAGCAAATATTTGCGTGGACATGGGTCACCTATTTAATTGTCCACCATGGCTGGGTATTAATGTATGTACACAGTGACTGCACCAGCAGAATAGTGAGTGCAGCTCTGGGGTATAGTACAGGATGTAACTCAGGATCAGTAATGTATGTACACAGTGACTGCACCAGCAGAATAGTGAGTGCAGCTCTGGAGTATAATACAGGATGTAACTCAGGATCAGTAATGTAATGTAGGTACACAGTGACTGCACCAGCAGAATAGTGAGTGCAGCTCTGGAGTATAATACAGGATGTAACTCAGGATCAGTAATGTAATGTATGTACACAGTGACTGCACCAGCAGAATAGTGAGTGCAGCTCTGGAGTATAATACAGGATGTAACTCAGGATCAGTAATGTATACAGTGACTGCACCAGCAGAATAGTGAGTGCAGCTCTGGAGTATAATACAGAATGTAAATTTTAGTGTAGATTCATTCTTTACATAATCTGGATGTTTTAATTTTAAAATTCTTCTTTTAATTCTTGCCTATTGTATTTGCTGTTTGTTTATAGTGTAAGAGAAAGTGACAATCTATCACTTCTTCTGTTATTGGCCATTTCTCTCCAGGGATAGACTATATAATATTCTTATACAATGATTAAGCTTTTACTGAAAAAGAAAAATCCCCTTGAAGGGTTTGGTCTCGTGTGCGTCCTCTGAGACTGATGAGGAGTAATTGCAATAATGCAGCGCTCAGTAAGTAGCAGTAATTCTTACTTTGTGCTTCAGGTAGCGGACACGAGACAGATCACAAGAGGGAACTGCACATCTCCATCAGCCGCCAGTCCTCCCTGCAGGACGTGATCTCCAGCCGGCGTCTCCGCTGCCCTGTCTATGTGTATAACTGTCCATTGGAGATGCTGCGAGAGCAGTTAGTCAGCTCCCGGCAGCCGAGGATGTCTGGGGACGTGTTCTTCAGGTGAGTTATGACTTATCCCATCCATGTGTGCATAGAGCGGCCAGAAACAAATGTAAAAAATAAATCACATTTTATGCTTATTGTTAGTTTAGTAGTAATTGCTCATCTCCTCCTATGTGGATTTCATATAACCATTTTTATTGATCTAGCGCTGACCTACACCTCTCACTGAGAACGATCATATGGTTCCTTTTGTAGTGTGCTGGGGTTCCCACATACTCAGTGTAGCAGGACATGCTTTAATTTTTTTTTTTTTTTTTGCAGCAGTTTTTCCCATTTTACTTCAGTAGGAAAGCTCTACATTTTTGTTTTTTCTTTAGAAGTTGTGTTCCAGCAGCTATCATGTGCTCTGGTGCTTCAGAGAATTCGAAAACAAGACTTTCTTTCAAAAACAGCGCCACCCTTGTGCACAGGTAGCATTGCGCTATTGCAGCTCAGCACCATTTGCTTTAGTGGATCTGGGCTGCAGTAACAGGCATTACCCTGGAGTCCTCACGAGAGACTTTTTAGCATGTGTCCTAGATAGTAAAAAAAAGAAATGGGGAAATGGGATGACTTATTTTGTGATTTTCAGTAAGCAGTCGGATTCGAGCAATTTGATTTGCAGGACCCTGGTCCAGCGGCCATGTCTGTACTCAGCCGGATCAGACCACTGGAAACTTCCCGCTACCTGTGTGCATCCTAGGCGCCTCTCCTTATTAGTACGCCCCTGTGGGTCTTGCCGCAACGACCAAGGTCCGGCACATCCATTTTGCTGGATTCTCTTCCCAATGCTGTGATACAGTGCGGATTGTGCATTTATTCCTTACACTGCGGCGGTGGCCGCTGTTGTGTAGCCAGGCGGCTGCTAACCCCCTGCTCTCTCCTTCAGTGAGTTTAAACAGGAGTCTGTCTCGTGGGGAATCTTTCAAGAATTGAACACCAGGTAGTATCGGTTGCCAGCCATGCTTTGCCTGAGCAGGAGAGGGTCTTGGGTTGCTGGGTGTGGAGTCTGGGGTGTGTGGAGGGACGGTGGGGCCTAACAGTGCTTGCGCTGCATGTGCGGGAATGTTCTCCATGTACGACGTCTGTTGTGTTCATATCGGCCCAGAAGTTGGGACTTCGTCTTCTTGTGCAGATCGCTAATAAACCAGTTCTGCTTGGAGCACCGTAATAAAATGGTCAGTAGGGGCTACGACACCCGGGGCCACCGCCGATGTGATCAGTTGTGGATCTGCACATCGCCATCAACTGCATAGTAGCCTGCAGCCGGTAACTTCATATCTGAATGCATAGTACCCGGGTACTATACACTTGACGGAGGAGTTCTGTACACCTGATAACATCCGTTGGTACCGGGAACAGCAGCTCGGCCGTGATGCTGAATATCGCAGTCACCCACCAATATGATATTTTATGACCTGTCCTGCGGATAGTTCATAAGTGTAAAAGTGCTGGACAATCCCTTTAACGCCTCTCTAGGCCTGATACTTCTCACATCTGAGGGTTTGCTGCAGTTCATGCAGTGTGCACAATGCTCTGTGAGCTACAGACTGCAGAGGGACACATGTTCTGCACTGGTAGCCATCGTGTCTTGGACCCTGCCTTGGTTTATGCGCGGTCCTGGCCGGCCTCTGAGGTCTTTCTCGGACTGGATGTGGACCATTCCTTAGTGCGATCGCTACTCGTTTTGCTTCGCTGCCCCTGGACCTCCACGGTAAAATTAATATAGTCGGCCTTGGTTCAGCGGACATGGTGTGATGTGTGGCGCCTCTATCACTGTCCTGATCTTTGGGGGAGGAGGTGTCGGCGCTCTATATACTAAGCCAATCATAAACTGCACTTCTCTGTATGGATGTGATATTATGCGGTGCCATTGCTGTGTGCATTGTGATGTGTAAGCCATCTGCTTAAAGGAATCGTCCTTTCCTGGGAGATCGCTAAACGCTGCGCGGACTATAGATAAAGTGTGGGTGTACTGTCATCTCCGCCATGTTTCGCCCCTCCTGAATCCCCCAACACAATGAATGTCCTGGACCAATGTGACTGCGATGCCGCTGGGTTTCTGGTGCTGCGGATCCTGAACTATAGACATTTCTACTGTCCCGTCTTCAAGACGCCGTTTCTGCATTTGAATTGTCCTGCATTATAAAGTCTGTTTTCTTCCCAGGGCTCAGTCCCAGGAGCGGCCATCGACAAACCCATTCATCCACCACAGGCAAAAGGAACTTGTGAACTACTGCAACCTGCTGCAGGAGCACTACCACCAGTGCTACGTGAAAGGTGAGAGCCGGGCGCTGCGTGGGCACTGCATGGGCTCTGCATGGGCGCTGCATGGGCAGGGAGGGGTCCTACAAGCCTCTGCCTTCACTTGTGTTTTGCTCCGTCTCCTGCGCTCTTCTAGGATTGTTCAAGGCTCTGCAGCAGTCCCTCTGGGTGTCCCAACACGATCTGCTGTCGGCCATGGATTATTGTGAGGAGCAGCTGCAGGAGATCGATATCACCAACTTTCTAATGACCCTGTGCGGACATCTGCGCAGCTTCCGAGAAGAGCAGACTGACACCGGGTCCTCCCTGAACAGGCAGCTGCGTAAAGCCAGCTTCTGCATAGGCAGCCTGGAGCAGGAGGATGAGCCGAGTGTACGGGACTGCGCCGTGCTGCCCTCCGAGCCCAGGTAAAGAACTTCTCCTCTACAAGTTCACGGAGTACGGCGGCCTCGTGCTCGCTGACTGGTAGTCCTGAGCTTGTCATGCAGTTTGTATGCAGCCGGGATTATAGGCTCATTCCATGTATCATGAGCTTAACCAGTGCCCGTGGTAAACTGAAAGACCCTTTACCCTGAGACCCTTTACCCTGAGACAGTGCGTGGTAAATATTACTGGCTAGTCCTACACCTTCCGTATACACCTGGAGAACAATCCTGTACCCCATTTCCTTTGCTGCAGAAGTTCTAGCTTTGACAGGGTCTTCTGCTGAATTGCAGGCTTGAAAACCTAGTCTTACCAAGTGTCACAATTTTCTCCAGTGGATGGTGGATGGTCCATGCTACTGCCTCCAAGAGGTTTACCCGAGATATGTTCTCATATAATACTGATCACAGGGGCTTCGTCTGCAGGGACCCTCAGCAATCCCAAGAATGAGAACAATTGAACATGCGCCCCTTCTCTCCTATTATTGTCTATGAGTCTGTGGGAGATGACCACAGCCAGTGCTCACCTTATTCCTGCAGTTCCATAGTTCTAAATTATTAATTATTTCATAATATATAATTTTAAAGCCGCTGTAACTCTGCTTATCTAATACGGAGTTCCAAGTCTCCAACTTATCTTCCCTAACCAATAGAATTGCATGGTGTTATTGTGGCTGCTTAGCTCACTGCATTCAAATTTATACAGCCACCACTAGGGGGAGCTCACTATATACATATTTATACAGCCACCATCGGAGGGAGCTCACTGCATACAGATTTATACAGTCACTACTAGGGGGGGCTTGTTGCATACAGATTTATACTACCACTACTAGAGGGAGCTTACTATATACAGATTTATATATCCACCACTGGTGGGGAGTTAACTGCATACGGACTAATATATTCACTATTATAGGGAGCTCACTACATACAGATTTATGCAGCCACCACTAGACAGAGCTATGTACAGATTTATGCAGCCACCACTAGACAGAGCTATGTACAGATTTATACAGCCACCACTAGAGGGAGCTCACTGGATACAGATTTATACAGCCACCACTTGGGGGAGCTCACTGTGCATATTTATGCAGCCACCATTATGGGAACCTACTGTATTCATGCATATATCCATTTAAACCTGGGCAGAAACAACGATTTTTGTGATTTCGTGATTGCAAAAGATTTTGAACTTGACTAAGAACATATTTTACAGGGAGTACTTGTAATTCTTTTTTTATACTTTGCCTTAGTGTGGATGCAGAAGAGTTTGTGGAACAAGAAGATGTTGAGGTGCCGATCCCTGAGCCGAGCAGCCAACTGTGCTCAGTGTTTCCGCTGTCACACCTGGAAACAGGACAGGCTTGTGAGGTGTCTCCGGACCTTCACCGAGTCATACAGGTACCATCTTACCTTAAAGCTACTTATTAGTCTGTCTGGCCTTGGGCTGGGGTCCCATGTAGGGGTCCGCACCTGGCTGCCATGCAGTGTGGCCGCTCTGTTAGACCCAGAGGCTGCAGTATTTGCAGTATTTACATATATTGCAACTAGTTTCTAATGATACAGCGAAAAGCCATTGCAACTCTAGGAATTGTCTTAAACACCAGTTTTCGGCGTGCGATGTGTCGCCCCAGTATCATGTTCACGTCTGTTCACCTTAGATGAAAAATAGTAGAGCTAAGAGCATGTAGCCGACGGCTCTGATCCTACAACTGTTGCTCAAATCCATGTTGTAGTTTCCCCAACGAGTTGTCGGCAGACAGATATCTAATGATCTTTTATCCGTTGGCTTTAGGATAAATTTCTTGCCATTGGAAGTCTTCATTTTAAGACTGTGCCATCAAACCCCCATTACTTCTTCTATTACCCGTCTTCTCAGAGAAGAGAGGTAAGTGTCTTATACATGCACTAAATTATTGTCATGCACCGCCTAATCATTACATTTAAGTTTTGGCCTCTCTGGGGTGTTGGGCGGAGCCTCTGTGCTTTGGTGGGGCGGAGCCTCTGTGCTTTGGTGGGGCGGAGCCTCTGTGCTTTGGTGGGGCGGAGCCTCTGTGCTTTGGTGGGGCGGAGCCTCTGTGCTTTGGTGGGGCGGAGCCTCTGTGCTTTGGTGGGGCGGAGCCTCTGTGCTTTAGTGGGGCGGAGCCTCTGTGCTTTTTTTGGTGGGTTAGTGGTAACAATGATTACTGGGACTGATATTCCCATGCACCGCCTAATCATTACATTTAAGTTTTGGCCTCTCTGGGGTGTTGGGCGGAGCCTCTGTGCTTTGGTGGGGCGGAGCCTCTGTGCTTTGGTGGGGCGGAGCCTCTGTGCTTTGGTGGGGCGGAGCCTCTGTGCTTTGGTGGGGCGGAGCCTCTGTGCTTTGGTGGGGCGGAGCCTCTGTGCTTTGGTGGGGCGGAGCCTCTGTGCTTTGGTGGGGCGGAGCCTCTGTGCTTTGGTGGGGCGGAGCCTCTGTGCTTTGGTGGGGCGGAGCCTCTGTGCTTTTTTTGGTGGGTTAGTGGTAACAATGATTACTGGGACTGATATTCCCATGCACCGCCTAATCATTACATTTAAGTTTTGGCCTCTCTGGGGTGTTGGGCGGAGCCTCTGTGCTGGGGTGTTGGGCGGAGCCTCTGTGCTGGGGTGTTGGGCGGAGCCTCTGTGCTGGGGTGTTGGGCGGAGCCTCTGTGCTTTGGTGGGGCGGAGCCTCTGTGCTTTGGTGGGGCGGAGCCTCTGTGCTTTGGTGGGGCGGAGCCTCTGTGCTTTGGTGGGGCGGAGCCTCTGTGCTTTGGTGGGGCGGAGCCTCTGTGCTTTGGTGGGGCGGAGCCTCTGTGCTTTGGTGGGGCGGAGCCTCTGTGCTTTGGTGGGGCGGAGCCTCTGTGCTTTGGTGGGGCGGAGCCTCTGTGCTTTGGTGGGGCGGAGCCTCTGTGCTTTGGTGGGGCGGAGCCTCTGTGCTTTGGTGGGGCGGAGCCTCTGTGCTTTGGTGGGGCGGAGCCTCTGTGCTTTGGTGGGGCGGAGCCTCTGTGCTTTGGTGGGGCGGAGCCTCTGTGCTTTGGTGGGGCGGAGCCTCTGTGCTTTGGTGGGGCGGAGCCTCTGTGCTTTGGTGGGGCGGAGCCTCTGTGCTTTGGTGGGGCGGAGCCTCTGTGCTTTGGTGGGGCGGAGCCTCTGTGCTTTGGTGGGGCGGAGCCTCTGTGCTTTGGTGGGGCGGAGCCTCTGTGCTTTGGTGGGGCGGAGCCTCTGTGCTTTGGTGGGGCGGAGCCTCTGTGCTTTGGTGGGGCGGAGCCTCTGTGCTTTGGTGGGGCGGAGCCTCTGTGCTTTGGTGGGGCGGAGCCTCTGTGCTTTGGTGGGGCGGAGCCTCTGTGCTTTTTTTGGTGGGTTAGTGGTAACAATGATTACTGGGACTGATATTCTCACCTCAGCCGTATATGACTTTAATTGGGTTAATCACAATTCCTAATCCAAATTTCCGGTACGTCCAATCACTGTTGCCCCTTTAGCCATTTTCTTGATTTTTTTTTTTATTTTTGGATCCTAATTTCTCTCCTCCCCCTTTATAATAGGAGGACAGCACTCAGGAAACAGGAGAAACAAAGCCCAGCGATGATATGGAAGTGTCGGAGGCAGAACAGGCCACAGAGGAAGGTGAGGACGGTGACGGGCCGGACCCCTGACACTTGTAGGAACCTCGTCTTCCCGGTGCGCTGTAATTTCCTCATCCATTCACAGGTAATATGTCTGTGGGGGGCATCACTACCGAGAGTGACCCTGATCTGGAGGTTGAATATCGGGAGCATTCAGATAACGCAGAATCTATGTCTGGGTCCGAGACTGTAAATCAGGACGATGATTCCTTCAGTGTCCTGGGTGCAGACTCGCTGAACGGTCAGGAGATGTCGGAGCTGGAGATGCCCCCTCTGTTTGTGCACCTCATCTGTTCGGTCACACACAAGAACCAGCACGGCTCCATGCCAGTCCTCGCACTGCCCACCTGCCTCGGTAAGTCAGCAAATCATGGAGAGACCAGTGCGACCTGCTGCAATTATCCCACCCCCCCCATTATTAAGATCTCTGCTTGCCGTTAATTAAGTGGGAAATCGATTGCATCCAAAAGCTGTGAACCCCCCCCCCTCCACCCATACTGATTTAACGCATTTCACAGCTGAGGGTTTGTTACAGTTGGATTTACCCCATAGAGGACTGTGTACACGGGCCGACGAGTACTGATAGGGGCAGACTGATTGTTAACATGATGGTAAGCTGGGGACAGTGATATAATCGGCAGCACATGTCCTGTGTACACTGGGTGATGTGCTGCCGAGAACTATGGGTTTGTGTCAACACAAATGACCTGATCTCTCAATGATCAAGCAAGATGATCATCTCCGGATCGCTGGTATGTTCACTTGGGACCATAATTGGGAACTCGCATTCTTACCGACACTCGGCTGGTTATTGACTTGTCTAAATGGACTTCCCCTTTAAGGAAGCAATGAGGTGACCATATCCGCTGCATTCTGCTGTTAGGATTAATCTCGTGCTCCTTCTGGAGGAGAAAACTATAGAATCTCATGTTTTTGTCTTTTCTAGGTGAAGTTATCAGCTGCCTTGAGAACAGTGAGAACCTGCAGAGCATCTCGCTGGTGGATCTGAGCATCATGCTCGATATCTATGTCCTGACTCTGCCCCTGGAAATCGAGGGAGCGAGCGAAGACTCCCAACATACCCGGTAAGAAGAAAGCAATGCAAAAAGTTCTTGATGTGCTGCTTATACAAGACGACGTCGGAGGAGTCCGCACTACTCAGCGTGGACTGTGCACGTCGTATTATGGGATCTCTTCAGCATTGGGAAGAAATAAAAGAAATAAATCCCAGTGATGAACCCGTAACTATTAGGTTTATTTTTAAAGTAATTAATTAAATTTTTCCCTGGACGCTAAATGAATTCACATCCCAGACTAGTGCTCCATATACACTTGACCCCTGACCTCTAAATAATACGGAACACAAAATTTATTAGGACCTCATGTTAGGACCTCAGATCAGCCAATAATTGGGGTATCAGAACTTTTTTTTTTTTTTTTTTATGGGTGAGTCAGGGTCCCAGCCTCAACGGACACCCTTTTTGACAGTTCCCTGAAAATAAGGTAATGCAGTTGTTGTCGTTCTGCATCCCGCAGGATCTGTGGTGGAATCCAGCCGCAAGGCCGGGTGCACACGATCCGGAAGTGGCAGCACTTTGGACGCGGCACATGTTCACTAAACCATGCGGGTTCACTGAACCATGCGGATTCACCGCCTCCAATACATCGTATGGGTGAAATTTCTCTTTTTGCAAGAGAAATTGACATGCTGCGGTCTGGAGAGACGCGCTGCATGTCAGTCTCCGCGGGCGTCTGTGAACGCATAGCAGACATAGGATTTCTTGAAATCCCATCCCCTATGCTGTAACATCTGGACGCTGCTCAAGTGCACAGTGTCCGACCCGCAGCATTTACTGATCATCTGCACATAACTGAACATTTGGGTATCTTGCAGCGCCACCACAGGACTGATAAAGAATTACACAGGACTTGTAGAAATTACCTATAATGTGGGACTCTGCCAGGTTCTCTCCTATCTGACTTATTGGTAGCTGGAGCCCCCTTTATCACTGATTTACCCTATAGTGGATTTAAGATGTTTGACACAATATTATAAATTCTTGTTACTTTAGCAGGAATTAGATGAATTGCCAGCAGCAGATATTAGCAACTTTACAAATATATATATTTTTTTGTAAAGTTGCTAAAAATTCTATTTGGGTAGATGAAGTTGGGTGAGAATGAATACAGAGTTGCCATTACCAATATCAGATGGTCACCCAGCTTTCCAAGAGTCCTGAATGGCAAATTAAACCATAAGAGTTCCTATGGGAGCTGTGCTGGTGGCGGTGCTGATTGTAGGGATCTGTGCTCTGTAACATCTCCATATGCTCATGATGAGGTGTGTGACTGTTTGTTCCTGGTTTCATCAATGCTGTGATTCCCCGTCTTTCCCGCTTGCACTTCCCGCTTTCCCTTCCATTGTGCCGTGATTTTTACTTTGCTCCATATCCTCTCCTTTACCCCAGGTACACCTCCGAGAGCAGTGTGTCCTTCCCTCGTTCCCCTGCACAGCCATCCTCATACCGCTCCGACGACGAGGTACCGCCAACGCTAGAGAGATTCCCATCCAATGTGGACCAGAGGTGAAATATTGGTGCTGCCGCCGCCATCGCTCCGCGCAGCGTCACTGAAAGATCGTAAAATTCCTTTACATCACATTATCAGACTGAGGAACAGCTCCCCCGTAATCCTCACATACACAAAAGTTACTTTTCTGTAATTAATTTGAGAAATCTTGATAGGTCCTATTTTGGATCTTGTAAGCTTCCAGATGATCAGGCAGCTGAGGGTAGATTATTGGGATTTCTGGGCCATTGCGTATAAAGTGATAAAGGAATTTTACTGTATTATATCATTATTTAAAGGGAATCTGTTAGCAGATAGTTAGTTATGTAATCTGAGAACTGCATAATATAGGGGCACAGACCCCGATTCCAGTGTTTTATCAGCAGGAGATTATTGCTACACGACTAAGTGTCTCGTGCCTCATAGTCCAACTATGCTACTGCCAATCACTGGTGTGGGCGGATTTATACATGGCCCAGCATTCTGAGCTCTGCTATATCTGCAGCAGAGAAAACTGTGATTCTTTGACAAGTGCTGCAGCCAGTAAACTAAGTGACACATCACTGGAATCGGGGTCTCTGTTATGTAATCTGACAGCAGCATGAGATAGTGACAAACACCTACTGACCATTACCTTTTAAGCAGTTTCCGTGATGCCTGAGGCAAGTTTTACAGTATGTATCTACGTGAACAGGTTACATACAGAATTAATGGTCATAAACTACGGTATGTACATAAATTATACTTCAGAGCTGCACTCACTATTCTGCTGGTGCAGTCACTGTGTCCATACATTACTGATCCTGAGTTACATCCTGTATTATACTCCAGAGCTGCACTCACTATTCTGCTGGTGCAGTCACTGTGTACATACATTACATTACTTATCCTGAGTTACCTCCTGTATTATACCTATACCCCAGAGCTGCACTCACTATTCTGCTGGTGCAGTCACTGTGTACATTACATTACTGGTCCTGTACTGATCCTGAGTTACCTCCTGTATTATACTCCAGAGCTGCACTCACTGTATACATACATTACATTTCTGATCCTGGGTTACATATATCTATAATATAATGCTGGGAGCGTCACTCTGTCCGAAGCCTTTATAGACTGCACAAGCGCCGGCGCAGTCTGGACCCCACAGAGTGACGCTCCCAGGTATGCGTAAGCACTGAACGCACACCGCGATCTCCAACGGAGAAGCAGGGACGAGCCAGGAGGCGGAGGGTGAGTATATGCTATATTTACCTGTCCCCATTCCAGTGATGCGCGCTGCTCCATCCTCCGCCTGTGACTGTTCAGTCAGAGGGCGGTGCGCATTAACGCGTCATCGCGCCCTCTGAACTGAACGGTTCAGAGGGCGCGATGACGCGCCTAATGCGCGCCGCCCTCTGACTGAACAGTCACAGGCAGAGGACCTGGAAGATGGAGCGGAGCGCAGCAGTGGAACGGGGGACAGGTAAATATAGCAAGTGCCGAGGGCCTGAGCTAGCGGCGACTCCGGCACCTGACCCCCCAGCGCGCCGGTGTCCCCGCCTGCTCAGGCCGCCAGCACTCGGCGCCACGCACAGCCGCCCGCACTCACCGGCGCCACGCACAGCCGCCCGCACTCACCGGCGCCACGCACAGCCGCCCGCACTCACCGGTGCCACGCTCAGCCGCCCGCACTCACCAGCGCCACGCTCAGCCGCCCGCACTCACCGGCGCCACGCTCAGCCGCCCGCACTCACCACCGCCACGCTCAGCCGCCCGCACTCACCACCGCCACGCTCGGCCGCCCGCACTCACCACCGCCACGCTCAGCCGCCCGCACTCACCACCGCCACGCTCAGCCGCCCGCACTCACCACCGCCACGCTCAGCCGCCCGCACTCACCACCGCCACGCTCAGCCGCCCGCACTCACCACCGCCACGCACAGCCGCGCGCACTCAGCACAGCCGCGCGCACTCAGCACAGCCGCGCGCACTCAGCACAGCCGCGCGCACTCAGCACAGCCGCCCGCACTCAGCACAGCCGCCCGCACTCAGCACAGCCGCCCGCACTCAGCACAGCCGCCCGCACTCAGCACAGCCGCCCGCACTCAGCACAGCCGCCCGCACTCAGCACAGCCGCCCGCACTCAGCACAGCCGCCCGCACTCAGCACAGCCGCCCGCACTCAGCACAGCCGCCCGCACTCAGCACAGCCGCCCGCACTCAGCACAGCCGCCCGCACTCAGCACAGCCGCCCGCACTCAGCACAGCCGCCCGCACTCAGCACAGCCGCCCGCACTCAGCACAGCCGCCCGCACTCAGCACAGCCGCCCGCACTCAGCACAGCCGCCCGCACTCAGCACAGCCGCCCGCACTCAGCGCGCAGGATGGGAGCACATGACAGGATGAGGACGCAGGATGGAGCAGCACATGATAGGATGGGGGCGCAGGATGGAGCAGCACATGACAGGATGGGGGCGCAGGATGGAACAGCACATGACAGGATGGGGGCGCAGGATGGAGCAGCACATGACAGGATGGGGGCGCAGGATGGAACAGCACATGACAGGATCGGGGCGCAGGATGGGAGCACATGACAGGATCGGGGCGCAGGATGGGAGCACATGACAGGATGGGGATGCAGGATGGAGCAGCACATACCAGGATGGACACCAATATAAATGCTCGCCACCCGGGCGTAGAACGGGTTCAATAGCTAGTAATCTATATAATGACGCTGGTTCCTAGATCTGTGGATCCAGAGGAGCTTTTGTGCGGTTGTGTGACCACAGGAGCAGGATGCATGGTCTTCGCTGTGTATTTGAGGTCCTTTAAATAAACCTCATTGGACGGACCCTTTGTCTCTTCCCCGGGGGGCAGAGTTCTGTCTGTCCGGGGTCCGTGTTATGTAATATGAATGATGCGAGCACCGCTGACTCTCTCCGCCATGTAATGGCCACAGGTGCAGCAGTGACAGCGGCTGATCCATATCGGGGACGTCCTCCGGCAGTTGTCACTTTCTTTCCCTCTGGAGGATTGAAGGATAAAGGTTTTAAAAATGCTGCTGACTCTGATTGTATAAAGCTCGGAAATCCTCCTGTCGCTCCCATCAGGGGCTGTGATCTGTACTGTTCAACCCTTCGTGTGCCGGACCCTCACACACGTCCCATATTATATACGAGAACACAGACAGCTCCACTTAACAGGCTGTGTAACCTACATTATAGAAATAGAGGGGAAAAGAATACAACATTCCCCCCAAAAATGGAAAAATATATGGACATTGCTGTAATGAAGCGTGCAAAGTCTGAAAAGAATAGTAAAATATACTAAATCTTTTATGAAAATCTCCTAAAGGCTGGACATATTATGTGAGCACAATACAGCGTCAGCCCGTGTCTTTAAAGGGGTCCTACCCCTAAGCAGTAGTGAGGACGGGCGCAACACATCCTCTGGGCATGTCCTAGAACAACGGAGGTTCAATGTCTTCCCCCTACCCCCCCCCCCACTGCCGAAATCCACTCACGAGTCCCATTATAGGTATTTGGAGGAGGGGTGCGTGAGCAATTTTGCATCCTAACACCGTTACTGTGATGTTTTAGGAAAGCACAGGACGTTGTTAACTGGGTTGTCTGTATTTGAAAAAAAAAATGTATGTGTGTGTATGTATATATATATATATATATATATATATATATATATATATATATATATATATATATATATATATATATATAATTTTTTTTAATATTTCACTATTTTCTATTACTGTATGTACGTAATTGGCCATCAGTTAGAATTTTGCCCTGTTTGCCTTCTTTAGCCTCTGTAGCACTGTCTACTGCTGGTTACAGAGTGAGTTAACTGAGGATCCGTCAGTGAGCTGTATCACAGGCCGACTTCTAGCCTGCTACTCTTTTATCTGTCTCTCTATACTCCTTGAAGTCACCGATTTACCTCCTTTTTGTCATCACCATTAGGTTTTCGGCTCTCTCCAGGCTCCCGGCAGAGCACAGACAGGCCATTGAGGTTACGATGAATGAGGTAGGTACTGCCCCTTTAAGACTTCTTTCCTTGCAGCCGGCTGTCGCCTTCCTCATTGTAAATGAACCCCTCTCTGATTTTTATTGTAAGATCCGCTGGCTGCTTGAGGACGAGCTGGTATCTGCCTTGCGTCACTCGCGTGTAATCACCCGCTCCATCCTAAGGAAGGTGCTGTTGCACGTGTGCGAGTCCGACGGACGGCCTCATTGTCTCAGGGAACTGGTGCAGCTGCAGTTCGTATTCGGGCCAGAACATTCTTTGCAGAAATTCAAAGAGGTGTGAAATTCTTCCCCCAAAGTGAACACCACCAAATTCTTTTTACAATATACTTTTCTTTTTTTGTAGAGATTGGAGCTTGTGAAGTTACATAGCAATTTTATCTGCAGTGACCACTAGGGGGAGCCCACTGCATACAGACATTCACAGCTTGCAGTCACTGGGCTCCCTCTAGTGGCAGCTGAGAATAGTACAGTTGTAGGTGGAGATTGCAAATGTACAAACCCTAAATCTGTTGCTCCATAGTAGCATGGGGAGAGATTTGTAGGGGTTTTGTTAGTGTAAAAAATGGTTTCCTACAGGCCCGTGCAGCGCACAGGTCTCTAAGTGATACTATAATGTAATTATGCAGTGTCTGTCCCTACTGGGAGCTTGAGACTTCCTAATTATTCCCATGAAGAATTATATTAATCATCCTTCACATTTTGCAGCTGTTTTTCTCCATCTTTAAAAAAAATAAAATAAACCTCCTATCGTGTGTTTTTTGGCTTCTCTGTAGCCCGTGAGGGATGGGCTGTTTGTGGAATGACTGAGCTTGCATTTCTGAGCGCCTAGTCTCCGGAGCGTGGGGCCGTATTTTTAGAAACAATTATCCTTTTATGGTTCATTCTCTGCTAATGTCAGCCGACGTTCAAGTCGGCGAGTTTTTGTCCCGCAGAACGAGCCATTAATGATCCCAGGAGAGGGTTTAAGGGCTGTAAAATAGTGTTTGCTTTTTTTGTGCATTGTCCTTAGTTTATCTTTTTGGCAGCAAAATATCACAAAATCTCATTTGCTGTGAGTGATTTTGCTGTGTTTGAATCTCCCTCTTTATATTCCACCTTATGGACCATTACCCTGCTCTATATATAGGCAGAAAGCCGCAGACTGTACTTACAGGCGGTAAAATAACACTTATCAAATGGAAGAAAAACACCAGACCGACCATGAACGGCACAATTAACCCTTGATATAAAAGGCCACACGCTGGAATATCTCTGTAAGAATGAGAACGATTATCCAGATTATTACATTTGCTCTGCAGCTCTTGCATTGTCCTATACAAAGTGCAGCAAAGTTCCAGCAATCTGGCATCCACTGGGTTGGATGGGAATCCAACATATCTACTATCCAAGAGTGTAGGAACCCTACGTGGCAATGTCATCTGCTTCCTTCATGCCTCTGTTTTCCCCCCATAGTTCCTTACACGTTTCTTCCGTTTTTCTAGGAGTTTCGCCGCCTCTCCCTCCCGGGCTACCAGCTGAACGAGGAAGAAGACGATTATTATTATATCTCCTTGAGCCGACTTCATGCCCAAAGAGTGGAAAACAACCGAGCACAACAACATCTTCACGTGCAGGGAGAGACCCCCTGGGAGGAGGCAGATATCGGTGCAGCCCCTGAGGGTGTAGGGGACGGCGCTGATCCCAAAGTGCCTGCAAAGAATGGCCGACCTGTGGACAAGGTACGAGACAGGGCTGAAAAGTAGCAAAATATTGCAAAGAAAACACTAAAAAAGTTTCATCCAACAGACCGAAGATTATCTTGGTGAATGGGCTCAATCTGCTGTGGAAGTGCCTGCTCTTGACGTGTCTGTTTTGGTGGAAATATCTGCCCTCGATCCCGGGAGTAAAACTACAAATGAAGGTTCGCTGGCTGACAAGTCTCATCCACCACCCAAAACCTCATCTGTGGTCAGTCTTCCCGAGTCGGTGCAGTCCAGCACGGTGACCAGCACAGGTAGCGTCACCTCGTCTGCGCTCACATGCAGAGCAAATGATTAATGCATGATCGCTGGGGGTCACAGTCTCGTTAGGGCACGTGCATCCCCACTAATCCTAGAGCCTGTGAGGTTGCACTACTACTCTTTTTACACCAGGGAAATTTGGGACCCTGTTCTCATGATTGGACCCCCCAGTGATCAGATATTTATCACTTGTCCTGTGAATAGTTTCAATGTCATATGTGGGAGACCCTTTAAAAAAAAAAAAAAAGAAAATTAAAATATTGCTCCATGTCTCCTGCTTATCCCCCACGGGGGGAAAAGAGGGAGTCAGTTAGGAAGAACAGCTCTGAAAGCACAAACTACAGCTCAGATCAAGTGAGATTCTGTAAGGAAGATGACTGGAACATCTTATGAGAAGTATGGATGTGCCTTGATGGAATTGCACCCTAATGCTCTTTCTTAATGTCCTAGGAGGGTCTCGGCAGCGTCCCAGTCGTGTCCAGAGTCTGGTTTCCAGTCATGGCAGTATGGATTCTGATCACTTAGGTGAGCTCGGTTTTGACATTCTTAAAAGATTAGTGAGGGTCTCTGCACCCTGTGACTCCCGCCATTCAATACTCCTAAACAGGCACGTGAAAATGTTCTCTTTAACCAAACAATTCCACGTATTCCTGATTCTTCCTCCGCTCTGACATCTGGCAGGATACGACGCCGGCAGCAGCGACTCGGAGTGCGAAGACGCCCTCATCACTGATCAAGACTCGCGCTGCCCAGTCATGCCAAAGTTTTGGCTGATTGTGAAGGTTCACCAGGATCGGGTGGAAGTCTGCACCCATGCCAGGTACCCCACCCGGCTCCTACAGGGCTTGTTACAGGGTCGATATTGACTTGTTGGATTGTTACTTTCAATAGGTGACACTCAAATTCATGTCCTCTTCCTGTCTGAAGAGACCATTTGCACATTTAATTTCCCAGAGGAGCATGCATGGCCTATAAGTCTCCTCATACTGGCATGTCACTCTCCACATGGAGAAACCTTACCCCTCAGATCCCAGGTACCCCACCATTATGTCCCTACAGTGGATGTTGCGCCTTTCTCCTCATTGTTAGTTACCTTTTGGTCCTTGTTTTTACACCTTTTTCCCGCTGACAGTGCCGTAGCCGCTCAAGAAGTGGATGAACTGGGAGAGAGTCAGCGACTGCACCAGCTGGTGGCGAGGAAGGTGGGGGAGATCTGTCGAGTGGTCAACCAGGTAATGGAGCATTCAGATTTTTTTTTTTTTCTTTTTAAGTCCTTGTAGTTGGGTCTAAAAATCATTTTTTTTTTTTTTTACATGTTGCACTGTTTTGCTTTCTGTAAGTTCTGCACTGGATACAGAAGGAGTTAACTGAGAACTTGTCAGTCAGCTCACTATGACAGTCTGATGTCACTTATCTGTCCTTTTCTGAGCTTCTCTCGGCTGATTTATGACCACGTCACAGTTGCATGTGCAGGAGCACAAGAGCCTGTAACACCAAACTGTTGCAAAAGATTATTAAAGCCCCAAATAAACTTATTTTAAAAAGATTAAAAAAAAAAAAAAAAAAACACAAATCTCCCCCTGCAGCAATATAAACATGAGTACAATGTTATAAAATACCTGGTGTAACTAGTTGTAAATAATAACTGTATTACTGCATTCTGGACCCTCCTTGTCCATTAGTCAGTGTCCCCGCCTTGGATGCAGCACACTGAGGGTTAACCAGTCTTCCCCCAGTGGTGGATTATCAGCCGGTTGCTTCCGTCTTTTTTTTTTTTTTTTTCCCCGGCTGCGTTATGCCTTTCGCTGAGGTATTAAAATACAAATGCATTCTCCCAAATTGCAACACTTAAACTTTTGTGCCCGGCATTAAACGGCAATGAGCGTAAAACAAGATAGCGGCGGCCGGCCGATCCATCAGATAAAATCTTGTAAACAGGCAGCGGCGGAATCACCCAAGCGGAAATCGGAGAACAAACCGATTTACCATCCACGTTTTAATAATTTAAGAGCAGATGGAAACAAAAAGGAACAAGAGAAACCGAGATCTCGTCTAGGGAACGGTCCCCGGAGGATAAAGCCCCGCTCCGCCTCTCCGGTTTATAGCCCTTTAGTGGGGGGCGGCCGGGGTGTAAAGCAGAACACTGACATAGCGGTGATTATTAAATGTCTCCAAACGGAGAGTCAATCCTGCACCATATTTTTTTTTCTAATTAAAACCTAATCTTTTGTATAGGGAACTCTCATATATTTTGTTTAAATAGGTCATAATTTTTAAGATCTCTGCTTGCTTTCAGGGAATGCAAACATTTATTATTTATAACTTTTTTTTTTTTTTTACTGGATAAAGAGCTATACAAACCCAATATATTGAAACGCTCCCATGCATAATTTTCCAATTGCTGACGTTCCCACCAATTCCAAGAATGGGGTACCCCATGTGAATGGCGCCATGGTCGATCATGTGCACCTCCACTCCAATCATTCTCAATAGGACCGCCAATTATGAGTGCTAGAAACTGTCGCTCTTCAAGAAGGAATGGGAGAGGGGGGTTCGAATGATCGACCAATACTCAATTCACATTGGGATCTTCGGCGCTTTATTCTCGGAATCAGTGGGCAGCTGAGCTGTCGAACCCCTGTGATCGAAAAGTTATCCCCTGTCCAATGGTATATAATCTTTAACGTCTAGTGCCAGAAGCTATATCCCACGATCTCCGCGTTCCCCAATGAAATGGCTGAGAACTTAAAGGGGTTTATCCATTCTTGTGTTACAAGTCTGCAGTTACTCTGTGGCCGCAGACTTGTTAATCCTCGCATCGTGCACACGGCACGCTGTGAAGATTCTCCTATGTCAGCGCGGAGAGCCAGCGGTCATATGACCACAAGTACAATCTGATAGATCGACAAAATTAACTTGTGCTGGATGATAAATTTGGCGCCGCTACGATCCTTTTTTAACTTTACGTCCCCCACTGGTACTTTGTGTGTTCTCCACAGCGTCTCCTGCTGCAGGACCTGCACGACACGCACCTGTGTAACACTCTGCTGGTGGCAGAGAGCGAGGAGGATATCTGGAAGACAGAGAGTCCCTACACGTCGTACCGGCCGAGGGCGCTGACCACAGAAGGTGAGGATTGTTCTGTAGTCATCTGTGTGCAGATCGTATGGAAGATGACCCCAGAAAGCCCCTCTGGACTCCCAACTACTCATCCATCTCCATCGCAGATTGATTTAAATGAAGCTTTTCCTTTGAAAGATCTGCAACCTTCATTTCTCCTACGTATCATTGGGGGACACAGGACGAATGGGTGTTATGCTGCTGCCACCAGGAGGACACTAAGTTAAACACACACAAAAGATTAACTCCTCCCCTGCAGTATACACCCACAGGCTGGACAATCCAGAGCCAGTTCTTACTTAGTGTCTCAGGAGGCACTTGGGTCCTCAGGACCCCACCAATTTTTGTTTTTAACGGAAGGGAGCGACAGGCAAATTTTCAGCTCTGATCTCTCCCGCACCAACAACGGGCAAGTACATGGAGCGTTCCTCCTGTATCCTTTCCCGCGACGATGGATGCCAGCCCTGGCTCACTTTCCAGTGTGGCGACGGTTCCCTAGCGTTCCGATCTCCCTCCCTCCCTGTCAGGCGACCACGGGGACTAATCATCCACCTAAGTTTCCTGGAGCCAGGGCACAGCCGGACAGAATGCCATGGCGTCCGTGCAGCCGCCCACTGCATCACCACTGAACATAGCGGATGTTGCACGGCGGCAGAAGCTCTCCACCCTCTCCCTACTAAGGTGAAGGTGGATGGAGCATCGGCCCCATCGCACAAGGTAAGTGCGGGGGCCGACCAGCTGACAGGGGACCGCCCGTTCAGGGATCCACTTTCTAATGCGGCGCTGCAGCCGCGGAGCACGGGCAATTCGGCGCTCTGTTAGGGCGGTGGCACTGTTTACCGTCCCTGGTCCGGATTCCACCACGGACATTCTGTGGCAATGGCAGCGTTCCGACGCGCATAGCAGGGAATCCACCGCCCGCCCATGACACGCCCCCCTCCCTCTCTCCCTCTCTGGGCGCTTCTCGTTCCCGAGAAGCGCCCTTCTCACATCTCGGCGGCCATCTTGGACCAGGAAGTGCGCTGGCGGCTCTGCAGCACCACAGCGCACAGGACTTCAGGATCTCTCTGCCAAGCACCGCGGAACTTGGTGAGACGCACTCATTAGGATTGTCTCTTCCCCTGTCAGTACGCTCACTTTATGGCAAAGATGTCACAGTCTAGGCAAAAACGGACTGGAAAGACCCACTCTGTTATTTTTGCTGTGTGCACCTCCTGCAAGGTATCTCTGCCCCGAGGTCACACTACCCCGCTGTGCTCCGCCTGCGAAATGTCTGCGGCACAGGATACTCCGGCCTCTGACCCGGAATGTAGTGAGCCTAGTACCCCCGCATGGGCGTCCTCCCTCGCTCGATCTGTGGCATCCTTGGAAAGGACGATACAGTCCCTCCGTGACCCGTCCCTTACCCAGGGCGCTTCCACGGATGATGTAACGCGGCCTAAAAACCCCTCTCGGCCTAGAGGTCGTACCGTTTCCAGAAGCCCTCTCTCATCTAGAAAGAAGTCCAGGGTAATATCTCCGGTCCGTGATCAGCCCTCCGGCTCAGAGAGCGAAGTCTCTCGTCACTCATCCCCAGCTCATAGCAGGGAATCCTTTCTGGACGACGCATCCAGCGTGTCCTGTTCCCCAGAGTATCGTCACGACCAAGAGACCCTAGATTCTCTCATAGACTCGGTAAGTCAGACGCTACAGTTAGAGGAGGAAACCCCGTCCAAGGCGGTTCATCCCGTGTCATTCGGGCGAACCACAAAGGCTCATAGATTTTTTCCTACGCATCCTCAATTTAAGGACATTGTCGATCTCCACAGGGTCCGTCCGGATAAACGCTTCTCAGGTCAGAAGGCTATGCAATTGAAGTATCCGTTTGCTCAGGACCTTGCTAAGGAGTGGTCTCAGTCACCCTCCGTGGACCCGCCAGTGTCGCGGCTAGCCACCAAGGCGGTTCTATCCTCCTCCGAGGGCGCGTCCATCAAGCATCCCACTGATAGACAAATTGACCAGATGGCTCGCTCGGCTTTTGAAGCTTCCTCGGCTTCTCTCTTCCCTTCTTTTGCCGTCACATGGGTTGCAAAAACCATGACCCATTGGGCCGAGTCTTTAGCCTCTACAGCTCTACACGCCGACTTACCCCCCGAGGTTTCACACCTGGCCACTCAGATTGCCAGAGCGGGGGACTTTGTAGTTTCCGCATCCTTAGACGCGGCCAATTGTGCCTCACAGGCAGCGGCCAATGCTGTCACGATCCGCAGATCCCTTTGGCTCAGGGACTGGAAAGCGGACTCAGGATCCAAAAAATCTCTCACGTCCCTTCCATACCAGGGCGAACGCCTTTTTGGGGACAAACTAGATAAAATTATCGCAGACTCCACAGGGGGAAAGAGCAAATTCCTTCCCCAGCAACGGACCTTTCGTCCCTTTCGCAACCAACAGGGCCAAGGCCGATATTTCCGTTTCGGCTCCAATTGGTCCAATTCTCCCTCCGCGCCACCCGGCGCCGGGAGAGGTCAGCGCAAGGACAGAACCTCCCAGCCATCTTACAAACCTTCTCCCTCTTGGAGAGGCAGACCCAGACAACAGGGGTCCATGGGGCCCAGACCCAACAGGTCTCCACCTCAATGACTCTTGGCAGACGCCAAAGGACACCGACAGAGTTGGCGGCCGCCTACTCTTCTTTCGGGACGCGTGGCTCTCGGTAGTTCCCGACCGATGGGTCCGCGACCTAGTGTCCTTCGGTTACAAGATAGAGTTTGTCTCTCTTCCCCCATCTCGTTTCTTCCAGTCCCCTCCTCCCAGAGCAAGGGTCCGTCAGTATTTTCAGGCCATAAGATTGCTATGGGAAGACGGGGTCATCATCCCGGTACCTCAGAACGAGAGGTACCAAGGTTTCTATTCCAATCTTTTCATTGTACCAAAGAAGGACGGCTCAGTACGTCCAATATTGGACCTCAAGCTCCTCAACAAGTACGTCCGTGTACGTCAATTCCGTATGGAGTCCCTCCGCTCGGTAATTGCCTCTCTGGAAGAGGGCGAGTTCCTTGCATCTCTAGATGTTCAAGACGCTTACTTGCACATTCCCATCCTACCGTCTCATCAGCGCTTCCTCCGCTTCGCGGTCCAGGGGCACCATTTTCAGTTTGTCGCCCTACCTTTCGGGCTGGCCACTGCTCCTCGGGTGTTCACCAAGGTCATGGCAGCTGCCGTGGCCATTCTACATGCTCGGGGCATAGTGGTGTTGCCCTACTTGGACGACATCCTCATAAAAGGTCCCTCTTTCCGGTCCTGTTCAGAAGCGGTAGACGTCACTATAAATACCTTTTTGCGCCTGGGCTGGAAAATCAATTTCAAAAAATCTTCCCCAGTCCCGGCCCAAACCATATCCTACCTGGGAATGATCTTAGACTCCTCTCAGGGTCTAGTACTTTTGCCTCCGGAAAAGGTATCCACTCTTCAGAGAGAAGTCCGGAAGCTTACTCAACCTCGCTCTCACTCCCTACGCTTCTCCATGAGGGTACTCGGCAGGATGGTGGCGGCAATGGAGGCAGTGCCCTTTGCGGTTTTTCACCTCCGTCCCTTACAACATGCCATTCTGGCAGTATGGGACAGGAATCCCGCCTCGCTCGACCGCCGTCTCCTTCTCTCTCGCCCAATCAGACAGTCCCTCAGGTGGTGGACCAAGAGGTCCTCCCTGACTCGGGGGAAGTCTTTCCTTCCGGTGCACTGGCTGGTTGTCACAACGGACGCCAGTCTCTTCGGCTGGGGTGCAGTGTTCCAGCGTCACTCGACTCAGGGTCGCTGGTCTCCGCAGGAGTCCCAGCTGCCCATCAATATCCTAGAGATTCGGGCAATCAGACTGGCTCTCCATCATTTTCAGCCGTTCCTCTCCGGCCGTGCGGTCAGAGTCCAGTCCGACAACGCCACTGCGGTAGCCTACATCAACCGCCAAGGGGGCACTCGCAGCAAGGCGGCCATGGTCGAGGTGACGATAATTCTCCGCTGGGCCGAGACACATCATTCCATACTCTCAGCAGTCTTTATCCCAGGCGTGGAAAACTGGGAAGCGGACTTTCTCAGTCGCCACAGCCTCGATCCCGGAGAGTGGTCTCTCCATCCCGCAATCTTTCACCAGATATGCTCTCGATGGGGGACCCCGGACGTGGACCTAATGGCATCTCGCCTCAATTGCCAGGTTCCCGTCTTCATGGCCAGGTCTCACGACCCCTCAGCCTTCGGAGCCGACGCTCTCGTCCTCTCATGGCAGGGTTTCAGACTCCCATACATCTTTCCCCCAATTCCTCTTCTGACAAAGGTGATCAGGAAGATCAAGGCAGAACGGATCCCAGTACTTCTCATCGCTCCGGACTGGCCGCGCAGGACATGGTATGCCGAGATGTTTCAACTGGTCTCAGACGTACCTTGGAGGCTGCCGAGTCGCGCAGACCTCCTGTCTCAAGGGCCCATTTACCACCCGAACTCAGAGGCCCTGTGTTTAACGGTGTGGCCGTTGAGTCCTGGGTACTGAGGCAGAAGGGGTTGCCCCAGACGGTGATATCTACCATGCTCCGCGCACGCAAGCCTTCTTCTATGCGCATCTACCACCGCGCCTGGAAGGTATACTTCACCTGGTGCAGGAAGCGGGGACGTTTCCCCCTCCGTTTTTCTATCCCTCACATTTTGGAATTCCTCCAATCAGGCGTAGACTTGGGTCTTGCTCTCAGCTCTCTTAAGGGCCAAATTTCTGCTCTCTCGGTTCTTTTTCAGAGAAAGATTGCAAACAGATTGCAGGTCAGGACCTTCATCCAGGGTGTTTCTCATATGGCTCCGCCTTACAAGATGCCCTTGGAACCATGGGACCTGAACCTAGTTCTCCGTGCTCTTCAAGAGCCCCCCTTTGAGCCCTTGCATGAAGTGTCTTTGCTGTTCTTGTCTTGGAAGATTGCCTTCCTCGTGGCTGTCACGTCTATTAGACGTGTCTCTGAGCTGGCAGCTCTGTCGTGCCGACCTCCTTTCCTCGTGTTCCACCAGGACAAGGTGGTTCTGCGGACATGTCCGACTTTTCTTCCGAAGGTCGTTTCCTCCTTCCATCTTAATGAGGAGATTGTCCTTCCCTCACTGTGCCCTGCTCCTTCCCACCGCACGGAAAGGGCGCTCCACACTCTGGACTTAGTGAGGGGTCTTAGACGTTACGTCTCCAGAACTGCGTCTCTCCGTAGGTCAGACGCCTTGTTCGTTCTTCCGCAGGGGCCACGGAAGGGACTACCTGCTTCCAAGGCCTCCATTGCCAAGTGGATTCGTTCCGCCATCCAAGAGTCCTACCGTGTCAAGGGTCACGCCGCACCTCCGGGGATCAAGGCTCATTCTACCCGGTCAGTCGGCGCGTCCTGGGCCATCCGGCACCAGGCATCGGCAGCGCAGGTCTGCAAGGCTGCTACATGGTCCAGCCTGCATACATTCACGAAGCACTACCATGTGCACTCTCAGGCCTCGGCAGACGCGTCCGTCGGTAGGCGAATCCTACAAGCGGCAGTGTCTCATCTGTAGCTCGTAGGCACGCACAGCATTTATAACTTCTTGTTGGCCCACCCAGGGACTGCTTTGGGACGTCCCATTCGTCCTGTGTCCCCCAATGATACGTAGGAGAAAAGGAGATTTTTGTGTACTCACCGTAAAATCTTTTTCTCCGAGTCATCATTGGGGGACACAGCACCCTCCCTGTTAGCCTAGTTGGCTCAATTGTTCTTTTCAGTCTGTGTTTTGACTATGACATGTCGTCTGTTTGTTAACTGGCTTACTCCTACTGCTTTGTTACCGAACTGGCTCTGGATTGTCCAGCCTGTGGGTGTATACTGCAGGGGAGGAGTTAATCTTTTGTGTGTGTTTAACTCTGTGTCCTCCTGGTGGCAGCAGCATAACACCCATTCGTCCTGTGTCCCCCAATGATGACTCGGAGAAAAAGATTTTACGGTGAGTACACAAAAATCTCCTTTTTCAAGATCTCTGCATGCTGTCAAACAATGGAAATGTCCTTGTTTATATCTGGGAGGCCTGTTCCCACAGCTGCTGGTTTGTTGCATTGTGTTGATCTGTAAGATTAGCTGCAGTGTAAATTCAAGACGAAAAAATGAGCGTGACGGCAGTTTCGGTCCGTATTTTAGGTTTCATCTGTCATTTTCATCTATGCTAAAACCCCCCCAAAATTGCTAAACTTCTTCATTAAACGGGTGCAGCACACAGATGGCATCACGTAGACCTCTGGTCCATCTCCCCTACGGAGGTGTGTTGGCTTTTTTGTTTTCTTTTTTGATAATACGCTCACATTTGTCATTGCAGACTTTCCCGGGGACGAGAGTTACCAGCCTCGCGATTATCTTGCTGCGACCATGCAGTTTATACCGGGGCACTTTGCCTGCGACATGGTGTGGAGTACAGTGATTCACATCCACCCCCGACTGAAGATGGGACCCAACATGGGGGTGTCCAGAGGTCGGTGTCCGCTCCCTTATAATCTGAGCTTGTGACGCCATGTGGTAGGGTGGGGAGCATGATATCTTCTGTCTCGTGTCCCGGCAGCCATCCAGTCCCTGCGCTCCGTGCTCAACGCCTTCTCTGTCGTCAACCGCAAGAACATGTTCGTGTATCAAGAACGCGCCACCAAATCCGTCTTCTACCTCCGGTACATATGTCCTTATAATAACCAATATTTACTAGAATAAGGGCCCATTCATCTCTCATGTGATGGAAGAAAATGCTGTAACCGCAGACCTATATTCCATGCACCTAAAAAGTTGGGATCCTGCATTTTTTATTTTCTTTAAAAAAAAATAAATTAAAAAAGTTAATTACTTACGTTAAGTTTATTTGCCTCCTTGAGCTCTCAAATATGAGTTTACTTTCTCCATAGATTATTGCTCCAAATGTCACTGTCCTCGTCTCCTTCTACATCTCAGGCTCTCCGAGACGTCTGGCAATGGCCGGCTGTGGGACCTGGACTCATCCCAGTCTATGATGTCTCGCTCTTTGGCTCTGTCCCGTAGCCAAGAACCGATCTTCACAGAGGATATGACGGTGAGATGGCGTCATACGAAGCCCGACGCTGGAGATCAGATCTGCATGGCCTTTTATTTCTCACACTTGTTTTGTTTTCCAGGGCAGCCGCTTATCACTGGAGCTGCCGTCTTCCCGGAGTACAGACACTACGAGACCTGTGGGACAGATGGATAAGCACATTCTTCTCCTGGTTCATGGCGTCGGAGAAGCTGGTGAGACCAAGATGGAGTGTAAAGAGTGGAGGTTTTCATTATAGTTGTTATGACTATGACCTGGTTCCTCTATAGAAGTATATACAACGTTTATAGAGGGGGGAAATTAAAAGGCATCAAGATGGTATAAAGATATGACCATCCACATTTATCACGTCTGCAGGGTCCGAGATCACGGATGATTTGGTGAAGGTTCTCCGGAAGCGCTTGGACGAGGCCACTCTGGACATCATTACTGTCATGCTGCAGAGGAATTGTAAGCTAACGCCGGCGGATGTAGAGGTGAGGACCCGGGGCTGCAAGTCTTGTTTGGGGCAGGGGCTCCTATAATAACCTTGGTTATTTAATATCCCAGTTTATCCAGCCAAGAGGAACACCTCCGACAGAAGTCCTGCAGTACACCATCCCCCAGGCCTCGCTGCCCTGTCTGCAAGCCATGGCCTATTATCTGCGCCAGAACCTTCTCATCTTCCTCCACACTCCCAAATACACCGATAGTAATGGGGAGCATCATTTCCAGGTGAGGGGAACGTAACTAAGGACCTCCGCTTTTAATTGTATGGGGGATGTATGAGAAGACGTCCAGTGACCGCTCCACCAGGCTACGATACTAATGGGCAGGGGTGAACAAGATGATCCAAACAATGCTGATGTTTCCGCTGTCTGATCCCCTCTGTCACGGCTGATATTGAGTTCTGACTTTGTGTTTGCAGCATTATTTCCACCACTCTCTCCCGGAGCTGGATCTATTCCTGTACAATAAGCCTGGTGGGCAGGGAACCGGAGGGAAAGGTAATACAAGTTCACGTCCCTGTGTAATCACAGCCATCGTCTCCCTGTCCATTATCCTCCGCCAGTCCTAGAATCGTCTGATTTTGTGTTAGAACTTATTCCATGACCTCTTGTGTTATTACGGTTTCTCGTGTTCCTGCCGGACGCCTGCTTTTTGCAGTACAGTTTTCATGTTTCCTCTGCTTGTGGTTTAGGTATCGGCTGCATTGCGCTGTCATTTGTAACTCAGCACGGCGTTCTGGTGACACAGGCCTATGGCGAGCGGGCAGGACCTCCTCTCGTGTGTCCGTCTACTACATCTCATCTGCTCAGCGTCAGCACCTTTGAGTCTCTGACCAAAGTCAGCAGATTTACTCCAGATCCCAGCACCGCCGACTCAGGTAGAGAGCTCTGCAGCTCACTGTGGATGCTGGTTATTTGCTGCATTATGACTCCGTATTCATTTGTTTTACTTTCAGCACCTATGACTTTAGTACGATTCGATGTCTGGGAAAAGGGAAACATCAGTTCTTCCCAGTTGTCCGAGCGTCTCTCCAATTCATTGCGCCATGCGCTCTGCGATGTCATCATCGAGTTTCATATCCTACAGATGCCGCTCTGTGTGGATCCGATGAGCCCGGGAGACCTAGAAGCACCAACGAATGGTAATCTCCTGAATAACCTGCGCTGATTAACCCCCTCAGGTCTGCAGCCAAGTATTTTGGTGTTGCTGCTTTTTAGAAGGGAACTAGTCAGCTGATGGCTTCTCCCCTCCAGGTCTCACAGGAAGAGAAGGACCTGGAGAAACTTCGATTAGTCATCCTAGTCCCTTCATCCCGGCTGCTGTTCTAAAGCATGTTATCTCTGAAATGCCGACTCATAAATCAGCTGACAGGTTTCCTTTAGAAGCCACTTCTATTGGAAAGATGTTCTCCCCAGATGCCCCCCTAGCAGAGCCAGACACAAGCTTTTAAGGTGACACTGTGCTGAAGCTTGTCCTGACCAAGTTATTTTCACTGCACAGTGGTGTACATGGACACTGTCTCTACAGTCTAGCTCCATTGAACCACACATCTAAGCTCTTGCCATCTCCTGTCAACTCTTAAATATTTCCAGAATCCGTCCTTTCCTCAACCCTTAACTTACTAAAATGTTAGTGCCCTCATCATCTCCCGCCTGGACTACTGCAACATCCTCTTCTGTGGCCTCCCTGCTAACACTTTTGCACCCCTCCAGTCTGTCCTTAATGCCACTGCCCAACTAATCCATCTTTCTCCTCGCTACTCCGCTTCTCCCCTCCGCAAATCCCTTCATTGGCTCCCAATTCCACAACGTATTCAGTTCAAACGACAAACGTTGACCTACAAAGTCGTCCATAATCTGTCTCCTCCATATATCTCCGAAATAATCACCCAATATCTTCCAAGATCCAATCTCCAGTCCCCCAAGACCTCCTTATCTCCACATTTATTATTTCCTCATCCAATCGCCTCCAAGACTTCTCCCCTATCCTCTGGAATTCTGCACCCCAACACGTCCGATTATCCGCCACACTTGAAACTTTAAGGTAGAACTTAAAAACCCATCTCTTCAAGAAAGCTACAGCCTGCAATGTCCTCAGTACCACCTCAACATCACCGGAGCTGCCGCCACCCCCAACCTAATGTCTCCTTCCCATTATCCGGTAGACTGTAAGCCCCCAAGGGCAGGATGTCTCCCCTCTCTACCAGTCTGTCATTATTCGTTTCTTGGCTGTAAGTTTATATTTTGTATGTAACACCTTCTCATGTACAGACCATGGAATCAATGGTGTCCTAAAAATAAATAATCTTTGCTTGTGTTTGGCTCCAGGAAAAGGCCCCTCTCAGTCTCTCCCAGATATGAAGGGATTGGTCCAGTCGTCCATCACGCCTCGTCCTGCCCCTGTAAACCTTCCTTCATTAGTGTCTCCCTCCAGCACAGACCCCAGTACCCCTCCTAGCCGGGCCGGGCGCAGGAGCTTCTGGGATATACTGGTAAGGACTCGGCAATATGTCGTCCACCGCAGAATGCTTGAGGTTTTATTAAAGGGCGTGTAGTCTTTATAAATCCAAACAATTGTATGGTTGCAAAGTACGCTGTGCCATGTCTTACCTTTAATTCTAGAGTAAGCCTGACAGTGCGGAGCTGGGACCCCCGAAAACCACAGACGACATAGTCTGTGAACGAACAGAAGAACCACGAACGAGGCGGCGGCACAAGACCGAGAGTGTAAAAGGTCCAAGTTATCCAGACCAGCCCGGGCTCAGCCTGGAGCATGCTCAGAGGTAGTGTCTCTTCTCCGCAGACCCCCAGGGTCTTGTCTGTCCAGAGTCCCCACTATCCTTCTTTCTGTCCCATACAGGAAGCGCCAGACGCAGCTGGATGAGGGTGAAGTGGGCATGCTGCACCCGTTATACAGCCACACCTGCCTGCAGTGGATGAACTTCATGAGTCAGCTGGGTATGTGCACGAGACACTAGATCTTCAGTTTTTTTATTCTACTCCTTTGCAAAATCTCTACCTGATACCAGAGAAGTGATGCCGGTTATTCTTCACACTCGGATGCCAACGCCTCAGGGCACGTTAGTGTATCAGCGCCATCTTGTAGGAAACCCTGGTACCTGCTTTAGTCTGGATTTGATCTTCTTGGGCCTTTAGCCTTTAAGTTAAAGGGGTTGTCCAATACTGCTGAAGTGCCCCACATAAACTAGATACTCGCCACTACCGATGTCTGCACGGTGCCTCCTGGCGGTCACAGCGGGTCAATATTCGTGTGGTGCAGTATATAATCGTATCGTGCATATACAACAGCACCATATAACGAGATCGCAGCCACTCATGGAGGCCCCAATAACCAGACCTCCTGCAAACACTATTTTAAACTACTTTCCTTTTGTTTTTGTCCCTGGTGAGGGTAAAGGCCCCCATACACATTAGTCCAATGTTAGGCGATATTGGCCCATTTTGACCTGCAGATATTGGCCAAAACTGGCCATGTATTGTGTTTTGGGGCTTAGATCTTATTCCTGTCCCCATTCAGGGTGTCCGTCCATGCAGCTCAGCTCCGGACAGACTGTTTCTCGGTTCCTTCTTCCGTCCATTCTGACTGAACTTTTCAGCATCATCACATCCCTGGCCAGCGACACCAGGGTCCGAGTGTTCGAAAAATGCAAGTAAGTTCATTGTAATGGCATGTATGAATTCAGATGGCTCTCATTACTTAGACTTTCTTCATAATAATCACATAAACTTCATCAGGCAATTGCTGAAATCAGTAGATATTATTTTCCTTTTTCAGTGGCCCAGAAGGACCGGCTTTTGTGCCTTTTTGCATCAACCAGAATATCCCTTCTCGACCCGCAGCAGCTCGGGAGCTGATCCTTCTGGGACGTAACTTCCGCCAGTGGAGATACAACACGGAACAAGGTTAGTTTCTCTCCCGATTGTAACCCTGGGGTCTGTCTTTATTTGACCAAGTAATATGTATATATAAAATGAAAACCTACTAATGGGATTTACCTGTGTGTTGCCTATAAAAATAAAGATTATTTATTACCTTACTTATCCTGTACTGATCTTGAGTTACTTTCTGTATTATACTCCAGAGCTGCACTCACTATTCTGCTGGTGCAGTCACTGTGTACATACATTACATTACTGATCCTGAGTTACATCCTGTATTATACTCCAGAGCTGCACTCACTATTCTGCTGGTGCAGTCACTGTGTACATACATTACATTACTTATTCTGTATTATACTCCAGAGCTGCACTCACTATTCTGCTGGTGCAGTCACTGTGTACCAACGTTACATTACTTATTCTGTATTATACTCCTTCACTGTGTACATACATTACTTATCCTGTACCGATACATTCTGTATTTTTTTTTTTTTTACCCCAGAGCTGCGCTTACTATTCTGCACTGTGACCATAGATCATATCAGACACTAAATCCTAAGTGTGGACGATTCTGTTGGATGCTGTAGAATTTAGATGATGACTTTTCTCCTTCGCCTCATTGGGGGACACAGCCCGTGGGTGTATGCTGCTGCCACTAGGAGGCTGACACTAAGTGAAGTTCTCTCCTTCCCTGCAGTATACACCCTCCTGCTGGCTCTCAGCTAACCAGTTCTTGCTTAGTGTCCGTAGGAGGCACACGGACGGGTCTGCTATTCAGACCCAAAACTCTTTTATTATTTTATTTTTACATTTTTGATTGTACCTTTTTACAACGGACGAAGGGGCGATGGATCCTTTCAAGGCTCTGATCTCCCCGAACCATCAATAGGCGAGCACGGAGAGTGTCGCCTCTCCGTACCCTCTCCTGCGACGTGAGATGCCATGCCTGAGCTGATTCTTAGGGGCGACGGGCCCCTTCAAGGGCACCGATCTCCCCACAACCTGTACGGACGAGCACATGGAGTGTCGCCTCCACGTACCCTCTTCCCCAGCCAGGCCTATTGCCGGACATTCAGCCCTGTCCCATCCTAGGTGATTACCCTTTGGATGTACAGAGGCCTACCTCGTGGCGTCCGAGCAGCCCCCACTGCACCACCACTATTGAAAGCGGATGGTACAAGGAGGCGGACGGTTCCTCTTTATCCCTGCACCGTCCAAACAGCAGAGGATGTGCAAGAACTGTCATTTATGCACATGTCTACAGGTCCTTCTCAAAAAATTAGCATATAGTGTTAAATTTCATTATTTACCATAATGTAATGATTACAATTAAACTTTCATATATTATAGATTCATTATCCACCAACTGAAATTTGTCAGGTCTTTTATTGTTTTAATACTGATGATTTTGGCATACAACTCCTGATAACCCAAAAAACCTGTCTCAATAAATTAGCATATTTCACCCGTCCAATCAAATAAAAGTGTTTTTTAATAACAAACAAAAAAACCATCAAATAATAATGTTCAGTTATGCACTCAATACTTGGTCGGGAATCCTTTGGCAGAAATGACTGCTTCAATGCGGCGTGGCATGGAGGCAATCAGCCTGTGACACTGCTGAGATGTTATGGAGGCCCAGGATGCTTCAATAGCGGCCTTAAGCTCATCCAGAGTGTTGGGTCTTGCGTCTCTCAACTTTCTCTTCACAATATCCCACAGATTCTCTATGGGGTTCAGGTCAGGAGAGTTGGCAGGCCAATTGAGCACAGTAATACCATGGTCAGTAAACCATTTACCAGTGGTTTTGGCACTGTGAGCAGGTGCCAGGTCGTGCTGAAAAATGAAATCTTCATCTCCATAAAGCATTTCAGCCGATGGAAGCATGAAGTGCTCCAAAATCTCCTGATAGCTAGCTGCATTGACCCTGCCCTTGATGAAACACAGTGGACCAACACCAGCAGCTGACATGGCACCCCACACCATCACTGACTGTGGGTACTTGACACTGGACTTCAGGCATTTTGGCATTTCCTTCTCCCCAGTCTTCCTCCAGACTCTGGCACCTTGATTTCCGAATGACATGCAAAATTTGCTTTCATCAGAAAAAAGTACTTGGGACCACTTAGCAACAGTCCAGTGCTGCTTCTCTGTAGCCCAGGTCAGGCGCTTCTGCCGCTGTTTATGGTTCAAAAGTGGCTTTACCTGGGGAATGCGGCACCTGTAGCCCATTTCCTGCACACGCCTGTGCACGGTGGCTCTGGATGTTTCCACACCAGACTCAGTCCACAATCTTCCTCAGGGTCCGGTTACCTCTTCTCGTTGTACAGCGTTTTCTGCCACATTGTTTCCTTCCAACAGACTTACCATTGAGGTGCCTTGATACAGCACTCTGGGAACAGCCTATTTGTTGAGAAATTTCTTTCTGGGTCTTACCCTCTTGCTTGAGGGTGTCAATGATGGCCTTCTTGACATCTGTCAGGTCGCTAGTCTTACCTATGATGGGGGTTTTGAGTAATGAACCAGGCAGGGAGTTTTTAAAAGCCTCAGGTATCTTTTGCATGTGTTTAGAGTTAATTAGTTGATTCAGAAGATTAGGGTAATAGGTCATTTAGAGAACCTTTTCTTGATATGCTAATTTATTGAGACAGGTTTTTTGGGTTATCAGGAGTTGTATGCCAAAATCATCAGTATTAAAACAATAAAAGACCTGACAAATTTCAGTTGGTGGATAATGAATCTATAATATATGAAAGTTTAATTGTAATCGTTACATTATGGTAAATAATGAAATTTAACACTATATGCTAATTTTTTGAGAAGGACCTGTATATGTGCTCTTAGTGCGTAGACCTAGGCTTTGTGAAGAAATCAGGGGGCCAACAGTATGGGAGGAAGAAACAGACATAGTCTCAGAGGACTCAAAATGAGCAAGTAATCTCAAACGACAGTAAAATCGGTGTAGGTCCTTGTCCATATTGAACGTGTCAAGTTTGTACGAGGGGCAGAAGGAAAGACCTTTCTGCAACACGTTGTGTTCAGCTACCTTATACTGGTGAGTTTTTTTGCTCTTTTTTCCCCCCTGTAGCCTGCATAGACTATATCTAATACTCTACTATACTATAGGAGCCGGGATCATATACATACCTATAGGAGCACTCTCAGAAGAGCCCTATAACAATAGGTGAGCCATTTTCTCCTTTGGGGTCCAGGCACAGTTATTAATACACATATATAACACTGTATTATGCATTGTTTAGGTCTTACGCTATTACGCTGATACTTAATTGCCAATTTATGAGATTCAATTTCTCCTTGGTGAGGATTACACTGCTTCATGGTGAGACATTTTCTCTATTTATACATAGAACCATTTACGTCCATGTGCATAAATGACAGTTCTTGCACATCTTTTGTTACAGCCAACATACCTAAAACGTCCTATCTTCTAATACCACGGACATATATACCTGCGTCCATACTCTAGCACGGCTATATTAGGTGAGAATCTCCACGGTTTCCCATGTAGACATATTTACTCTGACACCAGCTCCTCCAATATGTTTATATGTTATCTTGCAGCCTTCATCCTTACCATATTCATCCTTACCATATGTTTGGCACGCTAGGCGTACACGCTCAGCTTACCTGGTTAGTATACTACTACTACTATCCCACCTTTTTTACCATATACTCCATCATATAATTACCTTTCATTACTATAGGGAAACACTCTCTCTCCCTTTTTTTTTTTTTTTTTTCCTTGGAGGTCCATCATAACCATGATATAGGTCCTAGTCTATATCCAGCGATATTCTACATCATACAAGCAGTCGGGTATGTTAAAAGATGTTACCTTATCCTTATCCCATCTCTCCTCCCTTCCAATTAGTCACATATCACACAATCATTGTGAGATTTATCTTTTTGTTAATTTATCCTTTGTTGTTGTCCTTTATATACCCATTATTGTTTTGTTATATGTTTGTAACACAGTTTACTGAGGAAGGTCTTATTGTTTTGACCGAAACGTTTATGCTGGACTGCTATCCAAATAAATATCTATTTCTTTAAAATCATCACCATACACAAGTTGAGTGCCAAGTTATTTACTATATATATGTTACTGGTGTGGGCAACCTATCTTGAGCACCGACACAGCTGTGTCACGATATACTTCACTAACTCCTGTGGTATACCTGCCAGTATCCCTGCCTGATGGATCACCTTTTTAAAAATTACCACGGACTGTCAGACAATCTGACTCGTTAAGTCTTGCGGCCTCGATTTTCAGCGCTCTACCTTTCCTTAGCCGCCGCATGGGTTGCCAGAGCAATGGTCTCCTGGCCGGAGACCCTAGCTTCTTTGATTCAGAACAATAACAGAAAAAATGGAGTAGTGTCCGCAACACATAGGAGTCTCCTATGTAAATGTGCTATAGACCTCACCACAAGGTGTTTGGTCTATGTAGCGTTTGTTACAGATGTTTACAGTGTTGGTCTATATTTGTTTGACTCAGAACAGAAACCTTTTTTCTGGAGACAGTAAAGCTGGCCAACTAAATCTCTGGGGTTGGAAACTTTGTGGTTCGCCTCTCTGAATGCGGCTAGTTACGTGGCGCTGTCTGCAGCGAATGCCATTTTATTCAGAAGCGCTTCATGGCTCAGAACGGAAGCATACTCTGCGTTAAAAAAAAATCTGCCATCACTCCCTTACAGAGTGGTCACTTATTCCGTGAGAAGCTGGGGGCGTTCCCCAAGCAGGAACAAAGGATCGCAGGTATCCTATAGACCCAACCAGCAGTGGAAGGGTTGTCAAGGACAGTCTAGATCTGGGGGATCTTGGTCCCCCAAAAAAAAGGGGGGGACCGAAAAGTAAGTCCTACTGCTGGACCTCAAACTTCTAACAAGCTTGACAAGGTCCTCCTTCAGATGGAGTTCATCCACTCGGCCACCTTACCTCACCTGGGCTGGTGGATAGACTTAGATAGTTCTTCCTCATTTCCAGCCCAGCAGATATCCTTTTTAAGGATGATCCTGGACACCTCCAGAGGGTTGCTATCCCTCCCTTGAAACAAGGCCGTGGCCCTTCAACAGGGAGCCCCCTCACTCCGGACAAGACTGGCCATTTGGCAACTCTGGCACAGGCCAGAAGGGCCTTTCTGGTTATGGGCTGCCTTGTCTGCTACATCGGGTTCTCAAGACAGGGCTGAATTTTAGCCCCAGTCCTGTACCTGCCCTTTTTCCATCCGATTTGCTACAAGGGTCCTAAATATAAATAAATTTAAAAAAAAAACGGTGGCAACGGAGGCAGTTCCCTTCGCTCCGCTGGTTTTCTGCAGGTCAAACAGGTCCCCGGAGAGTAGTCTCTGAACGTCTTTCTCGTCCGGGAGAGATCCTAATTCCCGGTTTAATGGTTACTAGTGACTACGGAGGATTACCACACTACTCAAGGCCTTTGGTTATCTCGGGAATCCAGTCTCCCAATCATTTTTTTTCTGGGGATCCCAACGGTACCACTGCTCCTATAGCAGGTCCAATGCCTTCTGGCAGGTGGTCTCCTCAACCGTATTCAATCGGATTTTGTCACGGCTGTGCCATACGTCTATCTTCTAACAGGTACCCGCGGTCAGGCACCTTGACCTACGTGCCTCGCGTTCTCTGATGGACCGAGATCTACCATTCGGTGATCTCAGCAGCACTCACCCCAGAGATAGAACTCTGGGCAGCAGTTTTTTCCTCAGCCGCCAGGGTCTCGCCTCAAGTGAGTGAGAACTTCATCCGGAAGTCTTCCACCAGATCTGCCTTCACTTGAGCACTCCAGATGTAGATCGGATGGTGTCCAGAGTGAACGCCAATGTACTCCAGTTCATGGTTCGGCCTCAAGACTCAAAAGCCATCGCAGGGCATGCTCTGGTTCTTCCGTCATACCAGCTCTATCACGCCTCTTCCGCTAATTCTCAGAGTCTTTAGGAAGCAGGAAGGCCACAGTGATCCTGGGAGATTCACACTGACCAAGTCAGGTGTTAGGTTTTTTGTTTGCGGAACTAGTATTTTTCCATCTTATTGCAACAAAACTGCAAGTAGGGACTTTTTCGCAGATCGTTTTTCACATGTGGTTCCTCTCTCGATCACTTATCGTTACACTTTGGGCCTTTAATAGTCCGGGGGGGCCTTACAGTAGACTCCTTGTGATCTGGATAGACTTTACTATCCTGCAAGGTCCCCCCTCTTTTCTCTGCGATCTCGCCATCCAGAAGAGTATTTGGAGCTGGCCGCTCTGTTCCTTCAGACTTTTTTCCTTATTACCATCAAGGCAAGGTTGTCCTCAGGCTGTTCCCATCCCTTGTTTCCAAGACTGTATCGTACGGTTACGAGGGCATCGTTCTTCCCTCATCTCGTCGGCACCAGTCCACAAAACGAAAGGGGTTCCCCATAACCTGGACAATGTGAGTGCCCTGAGTAGGTACGTGTCGAGGACGGCGTCCTTCCGGAGAAGGGACACTCCATTTTGGCTTCCTGACAGTTACAGGAAGGGCTTAGCCGTTTCTTCAGCCATGTTAGCCTGGTGGATTCTTTACATCATCCAGAAGTCCTTCCATGTTAGACGTCAGTCTATGTTCACTCCACTCTTTCGATCAAGGTTTTCTTGGGTTCCAGACACCAGGCGTCAACAAAGCACGTCTGTCAACTTTGCGGGTTCGTCCAGTCCACGTGCACTCTTGAAGCACTATATTTCCCAGACTTCCGCAGACGTGAGTCTGGGCAGGCGAACTCTGCAGGCCGCGGTGGCGCACTTGTAAGTAGCGTTATACAGGGCCACGACTTGATGTTGTTCCCACCCAGGGACTGCTTTGGGACGTCCCACGGTCTGTGTCCCCCAATGAGGCGAAAGAGAAATAGGGATTTTTCTGTACTCACCGTAAAATCCTTTTCTCCGAGCCATTTATTGTGGGACACAGCTCCCACCCTGTTATTAGCTTGTGCTTGTTTTTATAATTTGACATATATATGTCATATATAATATGACATGCTATACTTTCATATGTTGTTGTTGATCTCCTACTCCTTTTGCAGTGAACTGGTTAGCTGAGAGCCAGCAGGGGGGTGTATACTGCAGAGGAGGGGCTAACTTTCTTTGTATCACTTAGTGTCAGCCTCCTAGTGGCAGCAGCATACACCCACGGTTTGTGTCCCCCCAATGAATGGCTCGGAGAAAAGGATTTTACGGTGAGTACACAAAAATCCCTATTTTCTTTACTCCCATCTCATGTGTGAGGATTGAGATGTAGATGATGATGAGTTGTTGAAACCATGTAAGTTTTTTTTTTTTTTTTTCCTTTGCCACCAGCACAGCATCGGGTGATGGTTGTAGTATAAGACACACAGATGGGTGCACAAAAGTAATTCTCATAAATTTCCATTTTCAGACGGCTTTATTGGCTTTTCACAAACACTCTTGCATCTTAAGTGTATGACGGAGGTTTTTTTCAGGGCTGAAGTGTTCCTGAATACTGCACTTGGACATCACAAACTCAATTGCTTGTGAAATGGAGTGGTAGAAATCGCCTGCAGATCGTGCAGCCTGCTATTGCCGCATCTTATGTGCTTCCTCGGGGTGGTTGTATATTGGAGATGCACAGAAACATCTGATCTTCTCCTCGAAATGCTATGAACGCTTTGGCACTGAGTTGCTTTTATTGTTCATTTGCTTCCTAAATGCAGGGATAGGTTACTTTTAAATCTCATTCATTAAAGATTCTCTACCATTTTGTTACTGCAGAAAGTCTTTTTTATCCATCCGTTACTTTTCCGTAAATCTTATATGTCCGTCAGAGCTTTGGCTCAGTTCTGACAGCTTTCTGCTGCCCCATTTTTCTCAATGTTACAGATAGCAGCCGGTTATGGGGTTATACACCGATTTAAACAGGAGAAAGTATCTACTGTCTCGGGGAGAGCTGAGAAACTGGCTACAGAATAGGAGGAAAGCAGGTGAAGAAGAGACAACTGCAGGACAGAAGCAGTGCAGACACATGAGCTAATAAAGTAAACTGCACCCTGGATAAACACAGTTGTCATATCCAGCCTGTATTACTGGGAAGGACACTCTTGCAAGAGAAAGATATGAAACTTGCATTGTCCTGTTACAAGGTTTCTCGCATTATCAATTCCTTTCTTTGTTTTTAATTTTATGGATTATTTTCGTGTTCGCAGCTCAAAAAGGATTCCAGCGTTTTGAAGCTATGGAGCCGGACCCTGCCGAAAGACCTCCGGACCTGTCTGCCTCGCCACGCGGACTGGTTCCTCGACAAAGGTTCCTGATCATCGACATCCAAGATAAAAAGGTACCGCTGCAGAGCACAACTTGTACTGGCGTTCCTAGATATTTGACTCACAGCTGCATTAATATCTCCATGTGTCTTCTCGGGCAGCTGACCCTGTACACATACAACTGGTCCCCAGACCTGGGCGCATCCCTGAGCCGCTCCCTGGTACGTCTGATCCAGTGGCAGAATGCTCGGGCCCACGTGGTGCATTGTCTCCTGAGTCAGAAGTTAGGACTCTTCCATCACTACTGTTTTTCGGACCCCTCCTGGTATGAGGAGAGTAAGCAGGTACAAAATGCAGAACTACTGGAGTTTTCTGTTTTTCATATTAAAACTTCATTGCTGTAAATTGAACAATTCTGCAACTTTACATAGAAACTGGGAAATGTATCGCTCCAAATTAGAGGCACACACCTCCTATTAAATGTAGTGATTCTAGCTGGACTATACATGGGCCATAAAATGAAATCTATGCCTGCCATGAGTTACTGTGGATTTCTGATACGGTTTCTGCTTTTTCTGACCTGAAACACTGCGGATTTTTTGGCGGGGCGCTCGATCACGCACCTCGCACAAAGTCCAGTTTTTAGTTTCAAGAAGTCTTAGAACTCCTCATACGATTGTTTTAGCGCCAGGATGTGCCATTACTTTGTGATGGGTAGGGTCCAACCTCTGGGTCACCCACAATCCTGAGCAATAATGGGGCTGCAGCTCTAATTCAACGTCACTGTTGTCCTATGTACAGCAACACTCCGGACCACCTTATTTGCTGGGAGCTGCTGCTGTCCTCGTTCTCTTGGCGCTGTGCAGCAGTTCCCTGCACAGACGGGCTGTGGTGCCTCTGTGTACTGAAAAGGCCGCAGCATGAATTGCCACTTCGGCCCCTTCTTCTTCTTTCTCGGGATCGGCGGGATACCACTTGAAGCCACGTTCTTTATAAGCTCATTATTCATCACTTAAAATTTTAATCTTTTTTTTTTTTCTTCCTTTTCTCAGGATCCCAACCCCTTCCTAAATTCATCCTTAGAAATTGACGCTCTTATAAAAAGCCCCACGCCTCCCCCTTACAAGGAGCAGATGCGTCTGGCCACCTCCGGCCGTAGCCTCCCATCTTTGCACGATCCCCCGGACATTGTGCCTTTCGATGAGGTTCTCAGGGACGTCCTACCAATAAAACCCATGCATCTCTCCCCGGAGGTGGACACAGTCTCTCGCCACGGAGCTCAGTTTCTGGAAATTAAAAGTACAGAGAGAAGAGGTGAGAAGGCAAAGCTGATGGGAGTAGTAGTGGGCTTTGCTTTGTATTGTGGCTCCTGAGGCTGGGGGTCTTTCAGCAGATCTAATCCTCTAGATTTTATTTTTTATTTTTTTTCTTCCAGAGGTGGAGAAACAACTTAAAATTGAAAACCTGTTTGTGACCTGGCAGCAGAGATCAGCGCAGTCGAACATGCCAATCAGTGTGAGTTCCCTCGCACTACTGCAGCCGATTAATAGCATCTGTACATGTGTATACAATGCCCCCGTTGGTGCAGATTTGCAAATGTAAATGTTCGATTTCCGAATTTAATATTGCTTTTATTTAAGGAAAAACCTGTTCTCCTGCCATGTGATAATGTGGAGTACCTGGGTGCACTGTATGGGATGGTCTGGCACTTTGTATGTTCTTTACATCGACAGGAAGAAAGATTTTAATATTTTCCTTAAAATATATATATATATATATATATATATATATTTTATTTTCATTTATTTTTACGTTTTCAAGCTTCCAAATATTTTACGTTTCTTCTCTTTCCTGCAGGCTGCAGACTTAGACACCCTGAAGCAATCTGCCCGGCTGGTGCATTATTGCGCCACTCCGCTGCTTTTTGATCCAGCGTTTCAAGCACAAGTCCAAAATGACCAGGGCAGGAGCGAAGGAAAGGTAGGTTGATTGCTGGACCCTGTGGACTACGGAAGGTCTCAGTCTTCTCTTACCAGAGAAGGTTAATATTTAATATTACTTTTCTAGAAGAGGCATCGGTCTAATGACTCTGGCACGTCGGGTAGAGATCGTAGTCACAGCTGTGATTCGGCAGACATGCCACCTAGCAAAGCTAAAGACGAGCCCTGGCTGCAGGAGCTGTGCACGGCCTTCATGCAGCAATACATCCAGTACCTGCAGAGCACCGGATTCATCCTTGTGCAGCTGCGTCCAGCCTCGCCCGCTCGCAGGTGAGTGCCCAGCACTAACTTATGACCAATGAGCCCCTGTCTCTTTGCTTTTTGGCAACTCCGAATATTTTTAGCTAAGACTTTTGCGAATTATTAAAAATTTGTCGCCATAACGTAGGTGGTTGGCTCATTTCCTGCGCTGATCTCTATGCCCTTTTTTCACATCTGTGTATTTCCAGCACGGCACGGATTAGAGCTGTGGCCTCCCTGGCTCCTGACAACAGAGCTTCCAAACCGAAAAATGAGGGCAGTCCTAAGGTAGGTCCCCCCCCCATTCTGTTAATATAGGAGAGACGGTGAAGTCATGGGAGAATCAATAATGACACCGACATTATGTATATACAGCAGAGTACAAGTTCTGCAGTGACCGCGTATCACCTACAGAGGGCGCTGCCTGGAGGGATCGTGCTGATGGAACTCTCCTTCCAGGTTGTAAAGTGAGAAGGAACTGGAAATGCTGGGAACAGTAGTGCTACGTCCACTATTCTAATGATGTGTCTGTCCTACAGGGATGTTACTTCTGTGTGAAGCAGTACGCTCTGGAGTGTTCACGTATACCAATGGGCCAGTCCGTCAACTCCCAGGTACTAGTCAGCGGCCCACTGTGTATTTGTCACAACTGCAAAAGAAGTATCTCTACATAAGCTGCATTCTCAGTGATGTCACCGCTCTCTAGTGAATGGATAGGCTGCATTCTCAGTGATGTCACTGCTATTTAGTGAATGGATAGGCTGCATTCTCGGTGATGTCACTGCTATCTAGTGAATGGATAGGCTGCATTCTCAGTGATGTCACCGCTCTCTAGTGAATGGATAGGCTGCATTCTCAGTGATGTCCCTGCTCTCTAGTGATAGGCTGCATTCTCAGTGATGTCCCTGCTCTCTAGTGATGGATAGGCTGCATTCTCAGTGATGTCCCTGCTCTCTAGTGATGGATAGGCTGCATTCTCAGTGATGTCCCTGCTCTCTAGTGATAGGCTGCATTCTCAGTGATGTCCCTGCTCTCTAGTGAATGGATAGGCTGCATTCTCAGTGATGTCCCTGCTCTCTAGTGATGGATAGGCTGCATTCTCAGTGATGTCCCTGCTCTCTAGTGATGGATAGGCTGCATTCTCAGTGATGTCCCTGCTCTCTAGTGAATGGATAGGCTGCATTCTCAGTGATGTCCCTGCTCTCTAGTGATGGATAGGCTGCATTCTCAGTGATGTCCCTGCTCTCTAGTGAATGGATAGGCTGCATTCTCAGTGATGTCCCTGCTCTCTAGTGATGGATAGGCTGCATTCTCAGTGATGTCCCTGCTCTCTAGTGATGGATAGGCTGCATTCTCAGTGATGTCCCTGCTCTCTAGTGATGGATAGGCTGCACTCTCAGTGATGTCACCGCACTCTCGAGTGATGGATAGGCTGCATTCTCAGTGATGTCACTGCTCTCTAGTGATAGGCTGCATTCTCAGTGATGTCCCTGCTCTCTAGTGAATGGATAGGCTGCATTCTGTGATGTCACTTCTCTCTAGTGATAGGCTGCATTCTCAGTGATGTCACTGCTCTCTAGTGAATGGATAGGCTGCATTCTGTGATGTCACTTCTCTCTAGTGATAGGCTGCATTCTCAGTGATGTCACCGCTCTAGTGATGGATAGGCTACATTATCAGTGATGTCACTGTTCTCTAGTGTCGTTCTTGTGTTGAGTGCGGTCGGCAGATGCAGGTCGCTGAGCACTTTTCTCCATTGAGAGTATTTACCTTGTTGGGCGCATGGTAAAGTGGCGCAGATTTATTCTTCTGTAGGTGTATAAACTCTCAGCCCTCCTGTCACCGGAGATCTTCCTCAGTCTACACAGATGTTATGATCACGGTTAATTGGCCCTGTATCGCTGAATGGAAAGAGATCTGCACAAGGGATTTATTAGCTCTTAATGTAACAACCTTCCCTTCAATGCAAGAAGTGACAAGAACAAATGTATGAAACTGCATCACACACTGGTGCGCAAAATTAAACATATTTTCTTATGAGCAGCTCTACTAATCTAACAGCTTACGTGTGGAAATCGAGTCCCTGTGTATATACATGACATTACTGATCCTGAGTTACATCCTGTATTGTACTCCAGAGCTGCAGTCACTATTCGGCTGGTGCAGTCACTGTGTACATACATTACATTACTGATCCTGAGTTACATCCTGTATTGTACTCCAGAGCTGCACTCACTATTCTGCAGGTGACTGTCACAAGGCACAAGGTTAGGGCTACGGGTCATGGGGCAGGAGTGCGCCGGGATGACGGGTGTCATCCATTATCATCAGCGCACTACATTTTTCATTTAGATCAACCCCAGGGGCACAATAAAAAGTAGCGGGTCTCACCATCTCTGAGAAGCCTGACGTGTATTCCATAAGTAGGTGGGGGTCCGGACACAGATGGAGGTCTTATTTCACACTTATGTTCAGACTCTAGAAAGGAAGAGGCCATGCATGCGTCTCGGGAGACTTTCTATTCTGCAAATCTGAGACCATACACCATGATTGCCCGTCCCTCTTCTCCATGGTGCGCCATTGTTTATTTTCAGTTCCTCCAGTTTTATCTCCGGGCTGATACCTTTTACCTCCGCTGATACTTTGTAACAAACATTCAGGACATTGAAAGAGGTTTGTCATAGGTGTAGCCTGGAACCCTCTGCCATGAGAACTATTGGATCAAAGACAACAATATTGTTTCCATTCACTGACAGTCAGCAGAGCTTTTGAAAAATGTGAATGGAAATAATGTAAGTTATAAAGTTGGAGAACTTTATTTTTTAATGCCGTTTCCTGCAGAAATGTCCCAATGTAGTTGTTGTCCATCTGTCTTGTGTACATGTCACCCGTCCTTTCTTACCAGGGTAAGCTCTCCATCCGAGCCCACAGCAGGAGTACCCTGGAAAGTGCCTGCGAGCCTGCGGTACGTGCCCCTCCTCAGGTCTGGATGCTGCGCAGTGTATGGGTCGGGCCCGCCGCCTGTCGTGCCTTCATCCCCCAGACCGTGTCCGGCGTTGGGTCATGTTAACCCTTCGTGCAGCACTGTTCTGCACGACATCCGGGGGACACTGCGTCGCCCCGTCAGGATGGGTTTTGCCTCTTCGGTGCCGGCTACGGACTGTTTTATTGCTGACTGGCAGATTTTTGTTGTTTGCACAGAGCACACGAGATGGAATTTGCCATCTTGGATGAAGGTGGAGGCAGCACTGGCAGCGGCACTTCAGACATGGTGACAGATCGTTTTCTCGGGGTTTATCAGTGAAAGCACCATTCACAACCACAAGGGGGCGCGATGCCAGATTGGTGACGGTGTCACATGGTCACACGTGACGTACAGACCTGTTCTCCACGCCAGGTGAACCAATATTCATGAGTGTACCGCCTGCAGTGTCACAATGGGGCACCCGGTGCCTCGGTGATCTCACAAGCTGGCGGCTCACAGAAGATGGTGATGTAACCGTCACGGGCATGTGCAAGGCTGAGAGTTTAGGTCAGGAGACCCCCGATCACACCGGGTATTGTGGCCTTATCGCCGATCCTTAAAATGGTTGTGTGACATCTAAGCCAAAGAAGGGATACGGCTCCAATCTACATAGGAACCACGCGGCTTAGAACCCTTTAATGATTACAATACGATTTATGGCAGATTGTCAAGTATTCTGAATTATCGGACGGTCATTGGAAAGTCTTGAAACTCACTATATACTGATAGGGGTAAACTGGCTCCGCTGCCTTCCACATCGGAGGTTATGGCGCATCTCCAGACATCTGCCAGGACGGGCGGCCATCGCAGCCGCGAGGTGAACGTGGCCAGCGGGTGTCTGTAGGTGCGATGTCACCTCCGATGCAGAAGTGAGCGGAGCCGGAGACCTCCTGGTAATGGTGGGAGTTTTTCCGCTCTGTCTCTTGACTCAAAAGGTCATGACGTTTTAAGATCCTGCCCTTTTGGTGTCGGATTATTAAATTTTCTGGATTATCAGATGCCACTGTAAAGAATTTCACGTTTTTTTGTTTTTTTTTTCTCTTGAGTAAAAGGACACAATACAACACAAGTTACATCCAACGCTGCATCCCGGATTCCATCCCCCCTTATGCCAGTAGCCACATCACTAGCATTTTATCCCTGTAGTGATGGGAGATGTGGGTTTTTGACTGCAGCTTTGGATGTGATTAGAGGACCAGTATTTTTGGAGCTTTAGTTGTAGGATACAGGCTAGGTACACCGTCATGAATATTGGTTCACTTTGGGTGACGGGGGGCACAGGCCATTTGCCCGGACCTTCGGCCATGGCTCGGATGCGTCTTACGGTCATGTCCTCTCTCTCCGCAGCTCTCCATGCTCTTCACTGAGGAGTGTGACAAGGTGCGGGATCTGATGCACGTCCACTCCTTCAGCTACGACTTCCACCTGCGCGTCGTCCACCAGTATCTGCTGGGATCCAACATGTGCCTCCGCCAGGGCTACGATCTTTCAAGCTTCCTGCAGCTCTTCATCTCTCAGCACCCCGACATCCCCAAGTATGGCCGCAACCACATGTACCAGGGCCTGCTGTCCGTGCCCACGGAGATCATTGCAGCCCACCAGCTGTACAACTATGTCGCGGACCACGCCAGCACCTACCACATGAAGCCTTTACGGATGGTCCGTCCTTCTGTCCTTGGCAGCAATGGCAAGAAGAGCAGCAGCGCCGAGCAGAATGAGTACGGCCTGGTGTCCATCTGGAACAGGTAGGCCGATAATCGGGGGGGATTGCGTCATGCAGGGTCCTGGGCGAGGACACAGCCGTTGTATGTACGCAGTACTTCTGAATGGTAATGTAGATCTGCTTCTGCCCGGCAGCTCCGGTTTGTACAAGGATTCTGAAGGCGCCCAGCACCATGATGACTTTGACGTCTCGTTACTGGTCTGTCACAGTGCCGCACCATTCGAAGAGCAATCCGAACAGGAGCGACACGTCCTGAGGTACCAGTCAAGACTATCTGAATATCAGCCGGACCACCATCAGAATTCTGGTCACAAGGGGGTTAAATTAACCTGTGAATGGCCATCTGGAGTGTTAGTGTGGCTGCTGAGATCATTGCCTGTGTGTGGATCCAAAGTCATATATTGGCTCTGAATCCCTATGACAACACTTCAGGGACATGTGGTCATCAGAATCCCTCAGTAGTGCAGCCTCAGGCGCTGGGCCTGTCACTTCAGGTGATCTCAGCAGCTGATGGAACAATAACTATTAATTTTGTGTTTTGTTTTGGGTTTTTTTTAACTTTGGGCATTATCCTCATTAACCCCTTCTCCACTTTTTTTGGGGGTCAGACTTCGATTTTACGTCATCATGACAAGTCAGCGCGAGCTGTTCCCACGTCTCACGGCCGACATGAGGCGCTTCAGGAAGCCTCCGAGGATCCAGAGAGACGCACAGGACCCGGACGGGGCCTCGGATATGGCAAAGTGCCAACGGATGGAGATCGAGAGCCAAGAGGAGGTCGGGGAGGGAGAGCGGAGCAGGACGAGCTCCGGGAATCTCGATCACCCACATTTGTTCCCTCTGCTGGGTACAGAGGTGAGCACCGCCAAGAGGCAACTGATGGAGATGGTGCAGCTTGCCAAGTGCCACTGCCGCAGGGACAACCTATGGAAGCGACTCTACCTCCTGGAGCCGCTCGCCTCCGACAAACTGAGGCTGGGCAAGCTCAGCCCTGGAGAACTGAAGGAGCTGCTGGACGCCGTGCATGGAAGGAGCGTGGCCGAGATCGACCCCCAGCTGGTGAGAGGGTTGTGAACGAATGTTGCCGAGGAGACAAGGCAGAAAATTATTTTACTTGTCTATACTCCAGTCACATCCAGAGCTGCATGCACGGTTCTTCAGTTACATCATGCTTCATACTAGTCACATCCAGAGCTGCATGCAAAGTTCTTTTGTTACATCATACTACAGTCTCATCCAGTGCTGCATGCACAATTCTTCTGTTACATTACGCTTCATACTAGTCACATCCAGAGCTGCATGCAGTTCTTCTGTTACATCATGCTACAGTCGCATTTAGAGCTGCATGCACGGTTCTTCTGTTACATCATGCTTCATACTAGTCACATCCAGAGCTGCTTGCACAGTTCTTCTGTTAAATCATGCTACAGTCGCATTCAGAGCTGCTTGCACAGTTCTTCTGTTAAATCATGCTACAGTTGCATCCAGAGCTGCATGCAGTTTTTCTGTTACATCATGTCTTATCCTCCAGTCACATCTACAGCTCAAGTCTCATACTGTAGTCCCATTCAGAGCCGCATACACAGTCCAGCTACATTATATTATTCTCAATTTAAAGCCGCAGCTCCTTTGTCATACTCCAGTCACATAAAGAGCTGCAGGCGCACAGTGTTTCTGCTACATCGTCTTTTAGTCCGGTCACATCCTGAGCTCCATTCTCTTACTCCAGTCACATATACATCATCTTATCCTCCGGTCACATCCAAAGTGGCATTGTTAATTTTGCTTTTAAATCATGTAGGCACAATCGTTGCAGAAATTCCAGATTTTAATTTTTTTGCAGCAGAAATTCCTGCACTCTAGTCACGTCCAGAGCTGCATTCAATTACATGATTTATACTCCAGTCACATCGAGAGCTGCATTTTAAATGTCAGCTGCCATTTCATGTCCATTGGCATTATTATGGCAGATAGACCCAGCTACTCCCCTGCTGCGTAGTCCTTATCGTACGTCCGATTACACTACATGCTCCACAATGCCGCACAGCGGAGCCATACCCCTGACCTGCGACTCGCTCTTCTTCTGCCTCCGCAGGAATTCCTTCTCTCCATGAATGTTCAGTGGTATCAGAGTCTCATCAAAGTTCTCCTGAGCCGCTTCCCTCAGAGCTGCCGCCACTTCTACAGCGCAGACAGTGGGACCCAGTACCTGGTGAGTGCCCAGGGCATTCCTGTGTAAATCTCCACTGCCCATATCCACCACAAGGGGGCGATCTGTATACATGTATATGATTACCATTTACTGGGGCCTCGAGAGCTCGCCATCTAGTGGTGGAAACTGGTATTTATAGCGCGGTCTCTATACTAAAGGAACAAGACAGCAGGGACTGTACAGTATATTATACAATATATAAGGGAAATGATTCAAGTCACTCCTGATATTGTGGAGCATTGCTTTGTGCGTGTTTCCTGCTCATTGACTTGTCATTTATACACGTCAGGGGGTCAATGTTCGATGATCGGAATCACTTCTGTTTTTGGACGAGTTTTCACTCTAGGTGTGGTGATGCTCACATTTCCTTTTTTTTTTTTTTTTCTTATCAGGTTGTCCTTAACCAGAAATTCACAGATTGCTTTGTGTTGGTTTTTCTAGACTCCCATTCTGGTAAAACAGTAAGTAATATCCCATATATAAGGCTGCGCTGGTACAATTGTAACAAACCCTCAGCTGTGACGTGTATTCACTTAGGACAGGTTTCAGCAACTGCGTGTAATCAAGAACGTTTTCACCATTTTCAATTCTTTTACGCTCTGATTTCTGCACGAATTGTCATAGTGGCCATATTATGGAGGGTGTACAAACTTTCCCACCCTGCTTGCCTCTGAAGTTACACTATAAATCAATATAAACGGATGCTATTTGTATTTTTCCATTATTTTAGATTTTTGCCATTTTTAAGATGGCGGCCTGCTGTTCGTAAATGGCGATATTCTTGTTTGCATCCAAAGGTTGAAAATCCATACTGACCGAATACTCCGGAGATGATCAATTCAAGCCCAGTCTGGCAGCCGGTCTCTACTTCTGCTCCCGGCATCCTCGGCACCTCCTGTCCTCACTAGGCCCTGTAATGACATGATGTTTGTAGGGCCTTGTAAGCACAAGAGGTGCCGAGGATGCCGGCTGCAGAAATAATGACCGGACTGGACTCCAGGGTGGCGAAAATTGAATTCCTCATCTCTGCTTTTGAGGTTTCTTACAAGCATGTATAGTTTAGATAAATCCCCGGACTCGGGACTGACGCATTTCATCCGCTGATACATTGTAGCAAACTGTCATTATTGGCAAATCTGGTTGTGAAGTGCACCAGGTTCATGATGGCGTGTGACTCCCACCATAGCCCACCCAAGGAGGGGCATAGACCCAAAGTCTAGAGGCAAGCCTGCGATGTGACACTGCACGCTCGCTGTGTTTAGCTCATAGATGATTGTCTGCAGTGTTGGGATTGTCCATGTTCCTGCAGAATGTGGCTGCTTGATGTCTCCGCCGCCTGCGTCTGTCCCCTCTCTCCATAAACTGCTGTTTCTTCATTTTTGCACATTATTCAGTTGAATCCAGTTTACTGGAAATTACTGGAAATCAAAGTGAAAGGAACAATCATCGTCGCCGCGGCTTCTGAAGCGGAATAAATTTATCTTCAAAAGATGGCGATTTCAGAAGTGTCCGTCTATCTTCTGGATCCACACCGTGGAAGCTTTTGAGGATTACAAATTTAATCCTGCAGTAAAAGCGTCGCCGCCATCAGACGTCTGTCAATTCATCGGTCACGAGGGCTAAATAGTCGCTGTGTGAATACGGTCATTATCAGATTAACTGTAATAAGCAAGCGCTCCGCTAATAACACGGGCGGGCAGCAGCTCTGCCGAAAAACCAAAGTTGTTTTTTCTATAGTCTTTTCCAGACTCCTGAAAGGCAAGGTCCCTTTTTTGTGACCCTTATATGTAACTTTTCTATTAATAATCTTGAAATATACACATCAGACTTGACCCAAAGGGAGAAATTTCTACATTTTTGTACCATACTTTTTGCACCAGACTTCCGGTAATAACTTTATTGCATATTTTTACCATTTTTGCTCTTTTTTTTTTCTTTTTCTCAGAGTCTCAAGGTCGTGTTCCGGGAACCGTTTCCTGAGCAGCCGCAGAACAGTGAGAGTCCACCACCGCAGCTGGTTTCCACGTACCACCACCTGGAGTCTGTGATCAATACTGCCTGCTTCAACCTATGGAGCGGTCTGCTCTGACAGCGCCGCCATACGCTATTACAAGAGACTAGATCCCGCCAGGATGCGGCCCCTCGGGGAGGGAGGGCCGTCGCCATACGCTATTACAAGAGACTAGATCCCGCCAGGATGCGGCCCCTCGGGGAGGGAGGGTAATCTGCTGCTACAATCCTCTGCCGACAACCCCTCGGAGAGGAAAGAGACTGAGTCGTGTCAACAATCCCACAGATTTCTTTATTTTTAAGCCAAATTAAAAGATTTTATGTAAATGTAACAAAATCCCAAACCTATCAATAAATGATGTTCTCTTATAAAGAAAGTTTACGTGCCGCCATCTGATGTGATACCCGCTCGAGTTGCTGGTTGTAATTACCAAGCTTTCCCAGGCTTCTGAAAGGTAAATGTACCAAGCCCCTGGATTGCTACATAGCCATGTATGCAAGCTGCACAGGAACCTGGGAAAGCTGGGTGACCGTCAACATGGAACCTGTAATGATAGATGTGTTACTTTCTTCAGAACTTTTCTTATGACAGACAATGACTGGTGCGGGGCTGACATTCTCCATCCTCCGTTTACACTGCCGTGTCCTGGCCTCCATATTTCCTCCTGTAAGTCTTCATCCACCCGAGTCCGGCTGTCGTATCTCCTGCAGAAAAGAAAAGAAGTTTCTTATATTCTCTGAAGGTGCAGCTTCCGTATATCCTGGGGATCAGTCATGCTTTTCCTATGCTGCTATGTAAGGCTGTATCCCATAAAGGGGAGGGCGGTTGTTTTTCCTCTCCCCATGCTTTACACTGCAGTTCTGCATCAAAGTCTGATGCTGTAGCTCAAATTTAAGCAATTGGGTCCCCCCCCTCCTAACATCTTATCTTTTGACCTCCTCCATCATGTCTTGCCCCATCTAGGGGTCTCGCATGTTTTGCCCCCACACTCACCTCGCGGTCTGTATTCACATCCGATGTAGCCCTGGTAGCCGAGTTCCTGCAGGAGCTCATAGAGATACATGAAGTTCAGCTCTCCGGGGCTGTCTGGCTCGTTGCGATGAGGGACCTGAGCCACTTGCACGTGACCTGCGCAGAGATACGTGTCAGCTCACGCTGCCGGACGAGCGCCGAGGAATAAAATGTATCAGATGGGATTCCTGAAAATGGGAAACCCCAACGCTCCGCTAATGATGAGAGATGATGTCAAGAGCTGGATGAAGACTGAGGCAGAGGACAGCTCCGTTCCGGACATTAAAGGGGGTCAATAATCAATGGGGTATTGTCTGATAGAGCTTGTAATTACAAGCAATTTTGCAATTTGCGGCTTATTAAAATTTTCAGTCGTTCCTGCGATATTAACCCTTTACCACGCTTTACATCTCGTTGCCTTGGAGACCGACCACTGCTGCTAGACAGCACAACGTGCAGGGCTTACAAGTTCTTTACTGTTTTAATGCTGGTGTGCTCAAGTTCTTGGCCTCAAGTTCTTTACTGTTTTAATGCTGGCGTGCTGTTGCCTTTTCATCCTGGTACGTGCAGCGCTTACAAGTTAGGCTGCAGAGGCGGTCGGTCTCCTAGGCAACTAGCTGTAAAGAAAGGAAAAGTGCTGCAAATTTTAAACAAGATCAATCTGAAAATATCCATCTATGAAGATGGGGTACCCCTTTGAATGTTAGCAGTTGTATTGGCAAAAGGATTTATTGGGGATAAGCGGCGCAGCCATACAGCACGTGGTGAGAGCAGTATAGTATGTTGTGTGATCAGTACCCTGCGGTGGTCACCTCCGGAGGCAGCCAGCCAAACTCATCCTGCCGCTTCCTGTAAAAGCTCTGTAATTTCACCACCTTCCATACAAAGGGCAAAAATGTCTCTCACCTATCGATGGAAAATACGTCTTAATATTCTCTGTTAGATTTCCGTCCATTATCTGCCAATGGAAAAGATCCTATAACAGAAGAAAGATGCAGGTTTGATGATGTTGCAGACGGATGGTAAAGTGACATTAATAGTGCCCTAGTAATGAGAACCCACTTTTAGTGTAAAGGTTTTTTCCTTATTGCTATGTATTTAAATAAAATTAAGATCTTGTACTGTTCACCCTTGGCCTCTAGGTCTAATATTAGACCTATTCTTCCTGCTCTGGGTAGATGACTTTTCAGCAGTTTCATTACCATCAGACAGGATTAGAATGAAACACCTCTATATACAGTAGATAGCACAGGATCAACCACAGTAGGTGATGTCACAGCTCACCTCCTCCTCCTGTGCAATGACTGGCAACACAGGATCCAGCATTCACAATAGGTGATATCACAGCTCACCTCCTCCTCCTGTACAATAACTGATAACCCCTTTATATACAGTAGATGACTGGGATCCAGCATTCACAATAGGTGATAGCATGCTCTAATCTGGGAGCAGGTGAGCTGTGATAAGACAACATTTCTACATCAACAAGTAGGGTCTGAGTCTATTGCTGGAAGTCTGGAATTAAGAGTAAGAAACGAGTCACAACTTACCATCTGCATCTTCACATTGGGTCTTCCCACCTTCTGTAAGATTGAGGCTCCTAGAAGAACACAACCGGCCTGTAGTACTATGAAGCCTGAGAACCTTGCCCTGCCGCGCCTCACTTACCCTGCCGCGATGACCCTGCCGCGCATCACTTACCCTGCCGCGATGACCCTGCCGCGCATCACTTACCCTGCCGCGATGACCCTGCCGCGCATCACTTACCCTGCCGCGATGACCCTGTTACGCATCACTTACCCTGCCGCGATGACCCTGCCGCACATCACTTACCCTGCCGCGATGACCCTGTTAGGCATCACTTACCCTGCCGCGCATCACTTATCCTTCTGCGATCACCCTGCTGCACATTCCTTACCCTGCCGTGCATCCCTTACCCTGCCGTGCATCCCTTACTCTGCTGCGATCACCCTGCCGCGCATCACTTTCTCCTACGTATCATTGGGGGACACAGGACGAATGGGTGTTATGCTGCTGCCACCAGGAGGACACTAAGTTAAACACACACAAAAGATTAACTCCTCCCCTGCAGTATACACCCACGGCTGGACAATCCGGAGCCAGTTCTTACTTAGTGTCTCAGGAGGCACTTGGGTCCTCAGGACCCCACCAATTTTTCTTTTTGTTTTAACGGAGAGAAGGGAGCGACAGGCAAATTTTCAGCCCTGATCTCTCCCGCACCAACAACGGGCAAGTACACGGAGCGTTCCTCCTGTATCCTTTCCCGCGACGATGGATGCCAGCCCTGGCTCACCTTTCAGTGTGGCGACGGTTCCCTAGCGTTCCGATCTCCCTCCCTCCTTTTCAGGCGACCATGGGGACTAATCATCCACCTAAGTCTCCTGGAGCCAGGGCACAGCCGGACAGATTGACAGGGCGTCCGTGCAGCCGTCCACTGCATCACCACTGTATATAGCGGTTGACACATGGCGGCAGTAGCTCTCCACCCTCTCCCTATCAAGGTGAAGGTGGATGGAGCATCGGTCCCATCGCACAAGGTAAGTGCGGGGACCGACGAGCTGGCAGCAGGGGGGGCCCCCTTACTCTCTTCCAATGCGGCTCTGCAGCCGCGGGGCAGCGTGCGGCTCTGCAGCCGCGGGGCAGCGTGCGGCTCTGCAGCCGCGGGGCAGCGTGCGGCTCTGCAGCCGCGGGACAGCGTGAGGCTCTGCAACCGCGGGGCAGCGTGCGGCTCTGCAGCCGCGGGGCAGCGTTATTCCTCTGTGGGGGCTCGGCGGCGCCCAGGCCCGGGCCGGACTAGCGCCCGCCTACAAGCACGCCGCCGCCCGCCCACGACACGCCCCCTCCCTGGGCGCTTCTCGCTCCCGAGAAGCGCCCTTCTCACATCTCGGCGGCCATCTTGGATCAGGAAGTGCGCTGACGGCTCTGCAGCACCGCAGCGCACAGGAGGATCTCCCTGCCAGCCACCGCAGAACTTAGGTGAGACGCACCCAATAGGATTGTCTCCCCCCCTGCCAGTACGCTCATTTAATCAGAAACATGTCACAGTCTAGGCATAAACAGACTGGAAAGACCCACTCTGTTATTTTTGCTGTGTGCACCTCCTGCAAGATATCTCTGCCCCGAGGTCACACTACCCCGCTGTGCTCCGCCTGCGAAACGCCTGCGGCACAGGATACTCCGGCCTCTGACCCGGAATGTACCGAGCCTAGTACCCCCGCATGGGCGTCCTCCCTCGCTCGCTCTGTGGCATCTTTGGAAAGGACGATACAGTCCCTCCGTGACCCGTCCCTTACTCAGGGAACTTCCACGGAGGTTGTAACGCGGTCTAAGAACCCTTCGCGGTCTAGAGGTCGTACTGTTTCTAGAAGCCCTCACTCATCCAAGAAAAGGTCCAGAGTAATGTCTCCGGTCCGTGATCAGCCCTCAAACTCAGAGAGCGATGTCTCTCGTCACTCTTCCCCGACTCATAGCAGGGAATCCCTCCTGGATGACGCATCCGACGCGTCCTGTTCTCCAGAGTATCGTCACGATCAAGAGACTCTAGATTCTCTTATAGATTCTGTTAGTCAGACGCTTCAGTTAGAGGATGAAATCCCGTCCAAGGCGGCTCATCCCGTGTCATTTGGGCGAGCCACAAAGGCTCATAAATTTTTTCCTACGCACCCTCAGTTCAAGGATATTGTAGATCAACATAGAGTCCGTCCGGATAAACGTTTCTCAGGTCAGAAGGCTATGCAATCAAAGTATCCGTTCGCTCAGGACCTAACTAAGGAGTGGTCTCAGTCACCCTCCGTGGACCCGCCAGTGTCGCGGCTAGCCACCAAGGCGGTTCTATCCTCCTCCGAGGGTGCGTCCGTCAAGCATCCCACTGATAGACAAATTGACCAGATGGCTCGCTCGGCTTTTGAAGCCTCCTCGGCTTCTCTCTTTCCCTCTTTTGCCATCACGTGGGTCGCAAAAGCCATGTCCCATTGGGCAGAGTCTTTATCCTCTACGGCACTACGGGCCGACTTACCCCCAGAAATTTCACACCTGGCCACTCAGATCGCCAGAGCGGGGGACTTTGTAGTTTCCGCGTCCTTAGACGCGGCCAACTGTGCCTCACAGGCAGCGGCCAATGCTGTCACGATCCGCAGATCCCTTTGGCTCAGGGACTGGAAAGCGGACTCGGGATCCAAAAAATCCCTCACGTCTCTTCCATACCAGGGCGAACGTCTATTTGGGGATAAACTAGACAAAATAATCGCAGACTCCACAGGAGGAAAGAGCAAATTTCTTCCCCAGCAACGTACTTTTCGCCCCTTTCGCAATCAACAGGGCCGAGGCCGATATTTCCGTTTCGGCTCCAATTGGTCCAATCCCTCCTCCGCGCCACCTGGCGTCGGGAGAGGTCAGCGCAAGGACAGAGCCTCCCAGCCGTCTTACAAGCCTTCTCCCACTTGGAGAGGCAGACCCAGACAACAGGGATCCCGAGGGCCCAGACCTGGCAGGTCCCCACCTCAATGACTTTTGGCAAACACCGAAGGACACCGACAAAGTAGGCGGCCGCCTACTTTTCTTTCGGGACGCGTGGCTCTCGGTAGTTTCCGACCGATGGGTCCGCGACCTAGTGTCCTACGGTTACAGGATAGAGTTTGTCTCTCTTCCCCCGCCTCGTTTCTTCCAGTCCCCCCCTCCCAGGGCAAGGGTCGGTCAGTATTTCCAGGCTATAAGGTCGCTATGGGAAGATGGGGTCATCATCCCGGTACCTCAGAACGAGTGGTACCAAGGTTTTTATTCCAACCTTTTCATCGTACCAAAAAAGGACGGCTCAGTACGTCCAATACTAGACCTCAAACTACTCAACAGGTACGTACGCGTACATCATTTCCGTATGGAGTCCCTCCGCTCGGTGATTGCCTCTCTGGAAGAGGGCGAGTTTCTTGCATCTCTAGATGTGCAGGACGCTTATCTGCACATCCCCATCCTACCGTCTCATCAGCGGTTCCTCCGCTTCGCGGTCCAGGGACACCATTTTCAGTTTGTCGCCCTACCCTTCGGGCTTGCCACTGCCCCTCGGGTATTCACCAAGGTCATGGCAGCTGCCGTGGCCATTCTCCATGCTCGAGGTATAGTGGTGTTGCCCTACTTGGACGACATTCTCATAAAGGGTCCCTCTTTTCGGTCCTGCTCAGAAGCAGTAGATGTCACGATAAATACCTTTTTGCGCCTGGGTTGGAAGATCAATTTCAAAAAATCTTCTCCAGTCCCGGCTCAAACCATATCCTACCTGGGGATGATCCTAGATTCCTCTCGGGGTCTAGTACTTCTACCTCCGGTAAAGGTATCCACTCTGCAGAGAGAAGTCCGAAAGCTTACCCAACCTCTCCCTCACTCCCTACGTTTCTCCATGAGGGTTCTCGGCAGGATGGTGGCGGCAATGGAGGCAGTGCCCTTTGCGGTATTTCACCTCCGTCCCCTACAGCACGCTCTTCTAGCAGTATGGGACAGGAATCCTGCCTCGCTAGACCGCCGTCTCCTGCTCTCTCGATCAATCAGGCAGTCCCTCAGGTGGTGGACCAAGAGGTCCTCCCTGACTCGGGGGAAGTCCTTTCTTCCGGTGCACTGGTTGGTCGTCACAACGGACGCCAGTCTCTTCGGCTGGGGCGCTGTGTTCCGATGCCACTCGACTCAGGGTCGCTGGTCCCCGCAGGAATCCCAGCTGCCCATCAACATCCTAGAGATTCGGGCAATCCGACTGGCACTCCGCCAGTTTCAGCCGTTTCTTTCCGGCCGCGCGGTCAGAGTCCAGTCCGACAACGCCACTGCGGTAGCCTATATCAACCGGCAAGGGGGCACTCGCAGCAAGGCGGCCATGGTCGAGGTATCGCTCATTCTCCGCTGGGCCGAGACCAACCACTCCATACTATCAGCAGTTTACATCCCGGGCGTGGAAAACTGGGAAGCGGACTTTCTAAGTCGCCACAGCCTCGATCCCGGAGAGTGGTCTCTCCATCCCGCAGTCTTTCACCAGATATGCTCTCGTTGGGGGACTCCGGACGTGGACCTGATGGCATCTCGCCTCAATTGCCAGGTTCCCGTCTTCATGGCCAGGTCTCACGACCCCTCAGCCTTCGGAGCCGACGCTCTAGTCCTCTCATGGCAGGGTTTCAGACTCCCATACATTTTTCCCCCAATTCCTCTTCTGGCAAAGGTAATCAGGAAGATCAGGGCAGAACGGATTCCAGTAATTCTCATCGCCCCGGACTGGCCGCGCAGGACGTGGTACGCCGAGATGGTGCAACTGGTCTCAGACGTACCCTGGAGGCTGCCAAGTCGCGCAGACCTTCTGTCTCAAGGGCCCATTTACCACCCGAACTCAGAGGCCCTATCTTTAACGGCGTGGCCGTTGAGTCCTGGGTACTGAGGCAGAAGGGTTTGCCCCAGACGGTTATATCTACCATGCTCCGCGCACGCAAGCCTTCCTCCATGCGCATCTACCACCGCGCCTGGAAGGCTTACTTCGCCTGGTGCAGAGATCGGGGTCGGTCTCCCCTCCAATTTTCTATTCCTCACATTTTGGAATTCCTCCAATCAGGCGTAGACTTGGGCCTTGCTCTCAGCTCTCTTAAGGGCCAAATTTCTGCTCTCTCGGTTCTTTTCCAGAGAAGGATTGCAAACAAATTGCAAGTCAAGACTTTCATCCAGGGAGTTTCTCATATGGTTCCACCTTACAAGATGCCCTTGGAACCATGGGATCTGAATCTGGTCCTCTGTGCTCTTCAAGAGCCACCCTTTGAACCCTTGCAAGAAGTGTCCTTGCGGTTCTTATCGTGGAAGATTGCCTTTCTCGTGGCTGTCACGTCTATTAGACGTGTCTCTGAGCTAGCAGCCCTGTCTTGCCAACCTCCTTTCCTCGTGTTCCACCAGGACAAGGTAGTTCTACGGACATGTCCGACTTTTCTTCCGAAGGTCGTTTCCTCATTCCATCTTAATGAGGAGATTGTTCTTCCCTCACTGTGCCCTGCTCCTTCTCACCGCACGGAAAGGGCGCTCCACACTCTGGACCTAGTGAGGGGTCTCAGACGTTATGTCTCTAGAACTGCGTCTCTCCGTAGGTCAGACGCCTTGTTCGTTCTTCCGGAAGGGCCACGGAAGGGTCTACCCGCTTCCAAGGCCTCCATTGCCAAGTGGATTCGTTCCGCCATCCAAGAGTCCTACCGTGTCAAGGGTCACGCCGCACCTCCGGGGATCAAGGCTCATTCTACCCGGTCAGTCGGCGCGTCCTGGGCCATCCGGCATCAGGCATCGGCAGCACAGGTCTGTAAGGCTGCCACATGGTCCAGCCTACATACGTTCACGAAGCACTACCATGTGCACTCTCAGGCCTCGGCAGACGCGTCCGTCGGTAGGCGAATCCTACAAGCGGCAGTGTCTCATCTGTAGCTCGTAGGCACGCACAGCATTTATAACTTCTTGTTGCCCACCCAGGGACTGCTTTGGGACGTCCCATTCGTCCTGTGTCCCCCAATGATACGTAGGAGAAAAGGAGATTTTTGTGTACTCACCGTAAAATCTCTTTCTCCGAGTCAATCATTGGGGGACACAGCACCCTCCCTGTTAGCCTAGTTTGGCTTGGTTATTCTTTTCAGTCTGTGTTTTTGACTATAACATGTTTTCTGTTTTTAACTGGTTTACTCCTACTGCTTTGTTACCGAACTGGCTCCGGATTGTCCAGCCGTGGGTGTATACTGCAGGGGAGGAGTTAATCTTTTGTGTGTGTTTAACTTAGTGTCCTCCTGGTGGCAGCAGCATAACACCCATTCGTCCTGTGTCCCCCAATGATTGACTCGGAGAAAGAGATTTTACGGTGAGTACACAAAAATCTCCTTTTCCCTGCCACGATGACCCTGCCGCGCATCACTTATCCTTCTGCGATCACCCTGCCACGATCATCCTGCTGCACATCCCTTACCCTGCCGTGCATCCCTTACTCTGCTGCGATCACCCTGCCGCGCATCACTTACCCTGCCGCGCATCACTTACTCTGCTGCCATCACCCTGCCGCGCATCACTTACCCTGCCGCGGGGTGTTCAGGAAATAAAGGGGCTCTGAAATGCGGCAGTTTATAGGTTCGATGAGACCCACAATCCCGGCCTGAAAGGAGAAGTAACAGTTACCTCCAAGATCCGCTCTACTTTATGCACAAAAATAAGTGAGCTTTTTTCTTCTTCTCAGATTTCCACATGCTAATTAGCTCATACAAAAAGTCTAAATAGTTTCCTAAGAAATTTAAGTGGATTCTGCAAATCCACTTTAGGCCCGGGGGTCACACTACCGTATAATACGGACGAGTACTATGCCATAAAAAAATCGCATAGTACTTGGACCAGTATTCATCTATGGGGCAGCTCCTATCACTGTTTTTTCCTCAGCCGTTTTCAACGTGCGAGTGAAATCTGAGCATGCTGCGATTGTCACCAACACTCGGCTGAGTCTCGGCTCATTCACACTCATATAAATCTATGGGTGCGAGTGACACAGCGCACATCACTCAGATATCATCCGAGTGATGTGCGATATACACCAATGCCGGCAATGGAGGAGATGGAGAAATTAGTTTCTCCACCTCCTCAGCAGCTGTGCTCCGATTCTCTCTCTACGAGAAGCTCGGAGCACAGACGCATGACACTCGGCTCCTGCTGACAGCAGAGCAGGAGCCAAGGGTCATTAGCATATCGCATCGGATGCAATACACTCATCTGACCCCGGCCTTATTCACATTCACAGCCTATATTCTACTTCAGAGCAGCATTCAGTATTCTGCTAGATGGTGTTGGAAAGAATCAGCAAGCTTCTACAGACAGGGCCGACCCCTGTATAGCGCCTGGAGTAATGCAGATACTGAACAAGGAAGTGACGTGTGAGAAGGGAAAGGTAACTGCAAGAGAAAATGAGCTGTGGAGCATAAAGATAATTAGTGATGATTGTAAATTATGTTGGAAGCACTGTCCTGCCAGGAGAACGAGGGCGACACCAACCCCCACCGCAAATCATAGCCCGATGGTGACAAGGCTGGATCCCACTCAGACCTCATTTAGCATATCGGCGGCATATCTCAGGTTCTCAATGAAAGTCTCCTCCATTTCATTCTCAATAGATGCCCTGTCCATGCCTGCAGGAACCCGCCCGGCCATGATGTGTATCCTGTAAGAGAAAACCCAGCACAAAGGTCAGAGCTGCCCCTGATGTACCTCCTGTGTTATACTCCAGAGCTGCACTCACTCTTCTGCTGGTGCAGTCACTGTGTACATACATTACATTACTGATCCTGAGTTACATCCTGTATTATACTCCAGAGCTGCACTCACTATTCTGCGGGTGCAGTCATTGTGTACATACATTACTGATCCTGAGTTACATCCTGTATTATACTCCAGAGCTGCACTCATTATTCTGCTGGTGCAGTCACTGTGTACATACATTACATTACTGATCCTGAGTTACATCCTTTATTATACTCCAGAGCTGCACTCACTACTCTGCTGGTGCAGTCACTGTGTACATACATTACATTACTGATCCTGAGTTATATCCTGTATTATACTCCAGAGCTGCACTCACTATTCTGCTGGTGCAGTCACTGTGTACATACATTACATTACTGATCCTGAGTTACATCCTTTATTATACTCCAGAGCTGCACTCACTACTCTGCTGGTGCAGTCACTGTGTACATACATTACATTACTGATCCTGAGTTATATCCTGTATTATACTCCAGAGCTGCACTCACTATTCTGCTGGTGCAGTCACTGTGTACATACATTACATTACTGATCCTGAGTTACATCCTTTATTATACTCCAGAGCTGCACTCACTATTCTGCTGGTGCAGTCACTGTGTACATACATTACATTACTGACACTGAGTTACATTCTGTATTATACTCCAGAGCTGCACTCACTATTCTGCTGGTGCAGTCACTGTGTACATACATTACATTACTGACACTGAGTTACATCTTGTATTATACTCCAGAGCTGCACTCACTATTCTGCTGGTGCAGTCACTGTGTACATACATTCCATTACTGATCCTGAGTTACGTCCTGTATTATACTCCAGAGCTGCACTCACTATTCTGCTGGTGCAGTCACTGTGTACATACATTACATTACTGATCCTGAGTTACATCCTGTATTATGCTCCAGAGCTGCACTCACTATTCTGCTGGTACAGTCACTGTGTACATACATTACATTACTGATCCTGAGTTACCTCCTGTATTATACTCCAGAGCTGCACTCACTATTCTGCTGATGCAGTCACTGTGTACATACATTACATTACTGATCCTGAGTTACATCCTGTATTATGCTCCAGAGCTGCACTCACTATTCTGCTGGTGCAGTCACTGTGTACATACATTACATTACTGATCCTGAGTTACATCCTGTATTATGCTCCAGAGCTGCACTCACTATTCTGCTGGTACAGTCACTGTGTACATACATTACATTACTGATCCTGAGTTACATCCTGTATTATGCTCCAGAGCTGCAGTCACTATTCTGCTGGTGCAGTCACTGTGTACATACATTACATTACTGATCCTGAGTTACATTCTGTATTATACTCCAGAGCTGCACTCACTATTCTGCTGGTACAGTCACTGTGTACATACATTACATTACTGATCCTGAGTTACATCGTGTATTATACCCCAGAGCTGCACTCACTATTCTGCTGGTTGTTATTAGAAGCACTCTTGTGCACCACTTATAATACAATTCCTCCTGTTACCTGGTGCAGTCCAGTTCTCGGGCCCATGTGACCGCCTGTTGTAGACCGGCGCGGAATTCATCTTGTCTCCCGGGTAAAGCGCCGAGCCCCAGTTCTCCGGCCGTCACGTCTCCTATCGGGAGGAAAAATTACAGACGAGTTATGATACAGGAAAGAAATATATCTTGGTACCGTGTTAGCCAGTAGATAGAAAAATATTTAGAATTGAGAGTCCTCAGTGGTTGATACCTTTTAATGGCTAACTGAAAAGATGGTAACAAATTACGAGTTATGATAATTTATCAGTATAAGTTGTAAACCCAGAAGCGTCGGAGCGCCGGGGCCACAGCTCAGGGCCGTCCTCCACTGGCAGACAAGGGGAACGGCAGGTGACGGCGGCATCCTACCCAAGAGAATGTCGCCATTACACTCAGGGATGATCGGCGCCAGATTTATCGGACTGCTTTTTATTGGGGGCCGTGATCGGCGATGGCTTCCTGCCATTTTCAAGATCTTTGCTTGCTGTCAAGGAATGAAAACCAAATCATGCAATAGTCAACTGGATTAAAGGAGATTTACAGATGCAGAAATTGCTGCTTTTTTTTGTCACTTTACCCCCCAAAAAATGCAATAAAAATACGTGCCCCCAAAATGGTGCCAATAAATACTACAGCTCATTGCGCCAACAAGACAGCAACGGAAAAAATGTTACTGCCCTGGAAAATAGAGGCAAAAAAAAAATCATAGACAAAGCCCCCCTCCCCCTTTTTTTTTTTTTTTTTTTTTTTTTAAAGAAAATCAAAAAATTTTATGAGCCACAAAAAAAACCTTGACACCTTTGGTGTCCCCATAATCACACGAAATCGCAAAAAAAGGAAAACTATAAAAAACAAAAATCCTTTTCTCAAGATGATAAAATGAACGGCGGGCTGGAAAGTCGCATAAACACGAGCCCACGTCCGGCGACGGGGGATGGGGAAATAATAATAAAAAAAAGTTGTTTTTAGAAGAAAGGGAGGGAAAAAAACAATGACAATTAAGGGGCTAATAAGCGACACGTAGACGTTTGCGCCATCGCCGCGCTGGACGACAACACGGCGCAAAATAAAGATGGCGGCACAGGGTGTGTAACCTAGCAACACAAGGCTCCCAGACGCCATGGCCGCCCTGTCACCTGCAGGAGTGTTCATCAGCACCAGCTCCATGTTGTTTTCCTTCAGCGCGGCCTTCATCCCCCCGAGATCCGCGGCGTAAGGCCAGGCCACCTCCACCGCCGGGAAGCCGGCCCGGGCCGCCGCCGAGATCCTCCCGGGGAGGTCGGGGACGTCCTGGAATAACCACGAGACATTGGCCGCGAAGCGTAATGGCGGCGGCATCGTGACAGGAGGGAGAGGCTGCAGGGCGCTCCGGGCCGGGGGCGGCGGTCAGGAGAGTCCGGGGATGTGCGGGAGGAGCTAGGCCGCGGCCTGCAGAGCGGAGAAGCCGGGGGCAAAGTCCTGAGGGACGGCGCAGTGATGGTGGCTGCTCTCCTCACCGCAGCGCCGCCCGCACCGTACACTGAGCGCGCAATGTGCGCAGGTGGAGGGTTCTGTGTTGTCTCTGCTCACACTTCACTTTTTTTTTTTTTTTTCGTATTTTTCCTTTTTTTTTTTTCTTACATATTTATTTTTCTGTTCCCATAGACGCAGCCCTCATTATTTTGGGGGCAATTTGTAGTAAATGACCCCCCCATGTAATATACTGAACCATGGGGAGAAATCTTTCCAAGCACCGTAAAAAAAAATATATATTTTTTTTATTTAAAAAATATAATTTCTGTCGTTGTGGGTTTATTATTATTTTTTTTCATGTTTACAGCGTTCATTGTGCACCTCGGACCTCCCGGCGAGAACGACCAGAGCCGTACAACGCCTATGAAGTTTATTATTATAAGGTTTAACAAAAAAATGAATAACTTTGTAAAAAAAAATATATATATATATATTGGATTGTGTCCCATTTTCTGAGACCATTTTTTCTTTTTTTATTAATTTTCGATTGAACCTAGAATTTGCAATGAAGGAAATTACATGGGGGTACACATGTCTACAGGGGTGGGGGGGGGGGTAAGGATCGGCTCTTCGGAAGCCCCCAGCTGCCAGTGACACCCCAAAATGGTAATGCAAGGCAGATAAAAAAATAAAAATTAAAAGGTTCCATCCTCCCCATCAGATTGAGCTCACTGATAGATTCTAAGTGAACTCATTCTGCATAGAAATGAGGCGATGATACATTGTAACTAGTTCAGAGTCAGGCCTTTTACTCCTGCTCCGGACCAGGCACATTTTCACGTTTTTTTTTTTTCCTCGTATGGGGTGGAAAAAAAAAAACGCTTTGTTCAAAGAAGTTTTGCATTTTTTTTTCCGTGCTGGATGGGGCTTAGTTTTTATGTTACTGTGACACTTTTTTAAAATTTATATGATATCTGTGGGGAAAAAGGGAAATACGTGCCTGTTTACTTTTTTTTATACCTACAAAGGACCACTAGCATACAAGCAAAAATGAGTCCCCCTTTCTGAAGCAATTATCCATTGTATGTCGTATATGGTTGGTTTTTTTTTGTTTGTTTTTTTTTTATCGGGCTAGTAACGGGGATTTGAATTGTCAGTAGCAATCCTTCTCCGGATTCCGTCATTTGACGGATCGGGCGCCATAGGCTTCCATTCTAGCAAACGACGGACGGCGACGGATCGTCGCTGTCCGTTTTTTCAACGGACACAAAAAACGTTACTATGTCCGTTTTCTCCAGCCGCCGGATAAACAATTTTCGACGGATCCGGCGAAAAATGGATGAAACGTGAGGCCATCCGTCGCTAATACGAGTCTATGAGAAAAAAACGGATCCGGCGGCATCATTCGCCGGATCCGGTTTTTTTTTCAAAATTTGACGGATTGTGACTGACGGCAAAAAAAACTGATGTGTGAAAGCAGCCTAATAAATCTGTTTTTAATGGAGACAATTTTTAACGTTTTTCAAGTCCTATAAAGAAGCCAACGGTAACTTGCCTGAGGACGGCTGTACCTGGAGCAAGATGTGTTTTGAAAATAGAATATAGAAAAAAAAACCTTGACCCTAAAAATGCACCAAACGTAAACAAACAAATAAATCAAAAAGAACATTGGGAGACATTTATCATTGTGCTCGATATTTGCTCAAACTGCAACATTTCGTTGTCATAAACGTAACCAAATGTATCATTGTCTTTATGTCATTTATTACACCATTAAAAAGGACAAGAAAAGTGTTTTGGTTAACCCTTTCGTGTGGCGTACTACATAGTTATGGTTGCTTTTGATAAAAGTCACATATTCTAGAACGGTCTAACCAGTCTTTAGAAAAAGGCAAGGAATAAATAAATCAGTGTTTGTATTTGTAAGATTCGTAGAGAGTTTCATTGGTGACACTGGACACATTTCCTGCTCTCTTCTAAACTTGGGATGCGTTCCATTTAACATTCAAAGAAAGTTGTAAGTTGAGTAAACTTTTGCATTAACGTTGGACATTGAACACCTCGTTCTCAGGCTCTTATCGAACATTGGGAAGTGTATTACCATGATCGCTTAAATGTTGCGCTGGCGTAATTTTCGCCAAATTTTCTTATTAAGGTGCGACATTTGATTATCTAGTGGTGGCGTTGAAGTGGGTGAGCTAAAGATTTGGTGCAAATTACGGTACTCTGTTTTGTTTTGTTTTCTTGGACTTTGATGTGCCACTATTAACATTTAGCAAATGTCTGTCATTTGTTTTGTTTTGTTTTTGTGCAAAAAAACTTAAACTCTGGCAAAGACCTTTTTGTTTTTCCATGAAATGAGTGAAAGCACCCTAAAAAGTGTTTAGAAGCTTTTCTTAATTAGTTTTATCCCAGTGCGATACTGTTCAGTAACTCCTCCGCTTGCTCCTCCACCTTATACAATTTATATTAAGAAATTCCACACATTCGCTGTGACCTCAGATGACACTGTCTTCTCCGATCCGCTCACCCGGTACACACCTTTCCCCTCCACGCCGTACGATGCATCTGCTCCTCTTCTTGAGCATCTTTTAATAATTTCTCATGTTCACACCTAACTCACCTAATCTTTGCCTGAACTGGCAGGAGTGGTAACAGGTCTTGACTTTTCCTATGGTTAACAAGACAGTGTGGAAAATATGTCCCGGGGAGCGGGATGACAAGTGTAGTATTTGGAAATACTTGAAGATTGACTTGAGATAAGTGTGACGGATTCCAAGACACCCGAGAGACGGATACTGATGAATCCGCCACTTCACCTTTCCAGGAAGAAGACACTTTAGGAACGAAGAGGATTGTTTTGGAACATCTGGAGGCCTAAGAAATTTAGAGTGCGGCAATGACTGAAATTTACATTAAAGGAAAATATCTTTGTGGATTATTGCTCAGCATACAAATAAAGACTAATGTCAGCTACACCTGCTGATATCGACGGGCTCGGAAAAAGGGTCTAATGTGCATGGGGACGCTGACGTCCTTCAAATCTTTTTGCTGAACTCTCCTTTTTAAGGCGCAGTCAGATGCCTGTATAAATGAGACCAAGATCGGAACGCAAAAAAGCGTTTTTCTAGTTATACACAACAAAACCAGATTCCGTAAAAAGAAAAAAAAAAGTTTTGCTGTAATCTGTGAGCCTTAGGCTACTTTCACACTAGCGTTATCTGCATTCCGTCACAATGCGTCGTTTTGCCGAAAAAACGCATCCTGCAAAAGTGTTTGCAGGATGCGTTTTTTCACCATTGATTAACATTAAGCGACGCATTGTGACGGATTGCCACACGTCGCACCCGTCGTGCGACAGATGCGTCGTGCAGTGGCGGACCGTCGGGAACAAAAAACGTTGCTTGCAACGTTTTTTGCTCCGTCGTAAACATCTTTTCCGACCGCGCATGCGCGGCCGGAACTCCGCCCCCACCTCCCCGCACCTCACAATGGGGCAGCGGATGCGCTGGAAAAATGCATCCGCTGCCCCCGTTGTGCGGCGGAGACAACGCTAACGTCGGCCCGACGTACAGCGACGGGCCGAGCCCGACGCTAGTGTGAAAGTAGCCTTACATGTTTTTTTTCATTGACAGGGCTGTATCGGGGCTTGTTTCCTGCAGGTTGAGTTGACGTTTTCATTGGCACCATTTTGGAATTCAAAGATTTTTTTGATTTTTTTGCTTATAAAGGACACTTTGTGGCAAATTTATCAATCCTGTCTGATAACTTAGTGCAAACACATGCTACAGATTTGTCCCAGTGATTCATGCGGTTTCATAAATCTGGAGCAGTTTAAGACTAAGTCTACACCATCTTTTTGTTTACTTATTTTGTGGCTGAAAGTTACGCCAACATTTTGGTGAATGGTCGGCCATGTTCAGTGATTACCTCCAAGGCACAAATAGTGCCTAGAATACATAATATGGAGCAGTTCATGAAAAACAGCCATTTGATGCCATGTAAGTTAGAATTCTGGAGCATTTTGCTTTCAGAATGTCCCTTTTTACTCCGTTTCTGATGACCGCTTTAACTAAGAATTGCAAACTCGAAACGCGTAAGGAGACAGAAACACAGTCTTTTTAATAATAAAGGTTAGATGTTTACATTGGGTGCGGGATTTTGTTTTCTCTGTTTTCCGAACTACAATTGTCAGAACCACAAAATCTCACATTAAGGGGTTTATAGAAGGTTCAGTTCATAATTGATATAGGAGCCGTCAATTTTTTGGGGGTTGAAATTCAGTTCAAAATGGGTTTTATTAACCTGTAAATGTCTGTGATGTAGCCAATGTAGAATGGAAGGAGAGGTGCGATTCTGAATCTGTAGAAGGGATAGATGGATCATGGAGCATCTCGGGTCTTAAGGTGGGAGGTTGAAGAAGATGAGTTGGGGCTTGGCTTGTTGGCACATCTGGAGGTATAGTATCCTTTTCCGTTAAGGTTATGTTCACATGTTGCTTTTTTTTTTTTTGCAGACAAAACCTGCTTGAAGCTGCTACAAAGAGCAGGTTTTGTTGCGTTTTTGATTTCTCTTGTTCATGCTGATAAAGTTTACTGACCCCCAAAAAATCATGAGACAACTTCCTTAAGGTTTTTGCACCAAAAACACTGCAAGAAAAGATACCTGCGTTTTTGCACTTACCCATTGTTTTCTATGGGTGAAAAAAACACTGCAAATATGCAGAAAAAAAATTAACTTTATGACATTCTAATTTAGTGAGATGCACTTGTGCTTCTCAAAAACTTGGCGGTTCTACGTTCCATCCTGTGGCTATGTGCACACAGAATCTTTTTGCATAGTTTGTTTTTTTTTAAGACTAAGAAGAGCATAAACTCCAAGTTTTTGAGGAGTATTGCATTTGAGAGAAGGATTTGGAGCGTTTACTCTCAGTTTCTACTCCGAAAACATTGTGTGCACATGGTTAGTTTCTGCTCCAAAAAGTTTACGTGCACACAGCATCTGTTTTAGGCAGATTCCTCCTGGAACTCACCTGAAAAAAAGTTGGTGAGCAGACGGGAGATCTTCTGTAAATTCACAGCAGGCCAAAATGTTTTCTTTCTCTCTTTCAAAACTTTTTAAAAAAGTTTGATGGCTGCCCTCATTAGTCGTAGACTTCCTGGTTTGAGTCTTACCGGCTTGTATTATTTATACGTCTCTCCATCCTTCTCCTGAGATGCTGATGTAACCGAGCCTTTCCTTGGTCCTCTCGGGGGACAAGTGGAATTCCGCTTTCTGACAGTCACGCCTGATAAAAACAGACTATTATACATCAAAGAGGATGGTTAATGAGGACAAATGGAGTGTAACGTGTTTCTGCATATCATACTGCGCTCCTCGCCGGCCCCCATCCTGTGCTCTCGCTGCAGAGATGGTAATCCATAACACAAGAATACAACACTTTTATTGATTTGGCATTTTAAGATTCTTGCTAAAAATAGGCAGATGGGAAGGTAGGATTTCCTGCAGATATTCTGTTAAGAGATGAAAATGATTATATCATTGAGTTAGGAAACCACAAAATCCTCCCGGATTCTCCACAGAGGCCTCGTTAATGAGGGTGAAGAGGAAATTTATAAAGCTGGACATGCTCAACATTTTGCTTTCTCTGGACGGATAATGACTTTAGAAGGGAACGTCATGGTTGCTACAGACTGGTTGAAGGCCGTCATGTACACAGGAAATCACAGGATGGATAGAAGTGTTATTAATTATATATAAATGATGAAAAAAATGGAAACAAAATTTTGAGAACATCTCAATTTATTTAGTCTGGAGTACGAGCCACATGCAGAAATCCCGGCACAACCTTGGCTGCTATCAATAGGGTTATTAATGGCTGTATGAGGAAGGCTTTGCCATTCTGTATGCACTTAGGCAAATCATCAAGATCCGCTGCTGACAGCTCCTGTAAAATCAGCAACCAATGACGTCCTAGATGTGCTCAATGGAGACAAGTCCAGAGACGCTGCAGACCATGGTAGCACATTTAGGCCATGCAGGCTGCTCACAGTAGCACAAGAAACATGCAGTCTGACGTTGTATTGAAAAGAGATTCATGGGTTACTTTCTCATTTCCTTGTGAAAGCCTTGACATGGTGTTACCCATTGGTCTACAAACCACTCTCTGGCAATCATTGTGTCAAAGACAAAAGTGGGAATCATCGCTGACAGACCTCCATTCCAGCCCCCATTGCTGTCTTTCTACCTTTATAGCCTTTGAGAGCGGTGGTGTGTGATCAATAGACCCCTGTACTTGGACGTCTGGATTGTAGCCCAATGTTGTGCCAATGCCTTCTGATGGACTGTATAGACACTGCGTGACGCCTTAGGCTCGATATGTGACGTCTAATATATTTTGCCATACAGTATGGATCATTACGCGCTATTCTATTGAATGTGATGAAACCACTTAGGCATCGCCATGAAGAATCCAACACGAGGGAACGTCACGCTGGTCCTACTCTTGGGTTTATTGCGTGGGGTGGCATAATTTACTGTACTCTTCAATCCATGTGCACTCAATGTTACATTGATTTGGTTGTGGAACCAGTGGTCCAGCCATTTTTCCAAGGTGTAAAAGGAGCCATTATTCAATACGACAACTCCAGGTTCCATATTCCTCGTGCTACTCTGAGCAGCCAGTGGGGACTAAATGTGCTCCCATGGCCTGCATCGTCTCCAGACTCTTCTCCCATCGTGCACATCTAGGACATCATTGCTCTGCAATTGCATAGAGTGCTGCCAGCAGCGGATCTTGATGATTTGCCCAAGTGCATCATTCAGCAGCAGAACCTTCCTCGGACAATCAGGACTGGCTTCCTTTCAGGATCGGTGCGTGTCTCCGTTGGGAGAGTGCCACCAATGCGACTGATGTTGTTACAATGGTAAAGCCATCTGATTTTTTTTTTTTTATTCTCGCACTCTCCGATTTCGGAGTGCAATCACAGCATACTGGATACAGCGGAGAAAAAATACGCAGATCTGCACGGCCACATTGAATTACATTGGTCCAAACACAATCCGATTTCTTCTCACATTGCACTCGTGACTCGTGAGCCCTAAGTGTGATCAATTGACTATTCCGAGATGTCAGAGTAGAAGACTTTCCTCTGTGGATACAGGCACAAATGATCTGCGGAGTGTGCACAATTTGGTTCAGAATTTGAGAAGAAGCTCAAGTTTAATAAATTATGCCAAGTGAATACATTTTCTCACACGGCATAAGTAATTTTTTTACTACTCGGGAGCAGGCAGTAATATTGGCATCGGCACAGTAGACGTTGACAGTCAGAATTGCTTTCCGCAGTATCAAACAGTGGTCTTGGAGTGCGGCAAATGGCAGAATTTGAGAAATGATCCTTCACGAGTGCAGGTAGATCAAAGCTGCTGAGCTGGAGATAGACGACTCGGCTCTCAGAGCTACCTGTGTTCTTGTGTAAGTGGCTTTTATGACATCTATTGCGTCTGTAAATTATGCTTTATGTATATGAAAAGGGAAGAGATGGGAAACAGCAAATGTCAGTGATTAAGTAAAAGCTTAAAAGGACTCTGATCTCAGGAAAAGTAAGTCTTTAGCTTATCTGTTACCTAATAAGTGTTTTCTGTTTATACCGAGCAAAGGAGCGAGAAAGGAGATCCCCAGGGCAAAATCCTATACTTGATAGAGTAAGTTCATCTTAGGCAGTCTTATTTATTTAGCGGCCTTCTGCTCGATCTCGAGCCATGGAGACTTGATGGATGAACGATCTGTAAGAAGATAGATAGGTCCACCAGGGTCTTCTCCGCCATTATCTTTATAGTATCATTCCATCGGGTTGCTGGTCTTTCTCTTGGCCTTGTTCCTTCTATTCTTCCGACCATGATGTCCTTCTCCAGTGATTGCTCTCTTTATCCAAAGTAGGCAAGTCGTAGCTTGGTCATCCTTGCTTCGCGTGACATGTCTAGCTTGATTTGCTCCAAAATTAATTTTTGTTCGTGTTGTCATCCAGCATCACATTTTGAAGGTGACTATTATTCTTCTGTCTTGCTTCTTTATCATCCAGGTTTTGCATCCATATTTTACTACAGAAAAGACCTGACTATGTACGAGCTGCATCTTCATTGCCAGTGAAATGTTGAAGACCTCGTCCAGTGACTCTATTGTTGATTTTCCCATAGTTATTCTGTTGACTTCCGGTGTCATCGATAGTCTCTAATCCTGTAACAACCCTCCCAGGCCAGCATTGCACATGCATTAACAGCGGGTGAACCAAGACTCAAGCTTTTTACAGAAATGTCACGTAGAAGTTTTGGGAATCCATCTACCATACCTGGAACCAATACTTGCAATAGATGAGTCCCGTGCCCCACTCTATTGTATGTGCACATTTGGCGCAACAAGGTTCTAGCAATACAGAGAAATCCAGGAAGAAGAACACCAGACGTCAGTCGATTGGTAACTTTATTAGAGAAGAAAAATCACGTTTCAGCCTTGCAGGGCCTTTATCAAGCCATAGAAAGAGATATACCCAGGACCAATGCTCTTTAATAAATATGTCATTGGTGGCGCCATTACATACAACCAGTGTCATTAAGAAGGATCTTCAGTGTGAAGAAGAAGATGTCCTAGAAGTGATGATTCAGCTCCCGAAGAGCCCTGATCTCATCATCCAGTCTGTCAGAAGATCTAGGGTCAGTTCTCCAAGAAGATTGGAAGAACCTCCCTGCAGAGCTCCTTCAAAAACTGCGAAGTGACCGAGAAGAAGGCAAAGGGCGGTCACCAAATATCGATGCGATTTTGATTTCTTTTTTTTCGTTCACTTAGCATTTTGGTAATTTATAAAAATAATGTATTAACAGTTCAATCTTTTGGAAGTTTCTTACTTTGGAGTACTTTCTTCCACACCTGCCTAGAACTTTTGCACAGAGCTGTACCTGTACAGAATGCTTATGGCTTACAGCAAACCAGGTGGCTATAGGCGAGTCAATGGTGTCTTTCCCGTCCATGAAAAATCGATGCATCCTTTACTACACATGGAGATTTGATCTTTTGCCTTCAGCTTTTAATTTGCAATTAACATAATATATAATTGCACCGCCAAGTTGTTCTCTTGTTGCCCAACACCCTCCGAGCCCAAGGACCGGTTGCCGCCGCAGGCTCTGTAACCCATATTATGGCACCACCGCTCCCAGGTCTGCGGCGGTGGCACACAACATGGCTTCCATCATTTTTTTTTTTTCACATTTTCCACCTTAATGAATAAATCTATGCCGATGCTGCATCAATGAGCAGGACAGTTGTGCCCAGAATAGAAAGTGTTAACGCTCTTGGGAGTAGGGGTGCTCAGAAGAAGAGTGGGGGGCGCTGAGAATTTGGATTGCAAAAAAACAAAACAACTAGAAAATCACCAGGATGAAGTGTTTGAGCGCCTGTGCATTCTGGCCGTTGGAGAAAGGTGTGCGGTGACATCTATCAGACCCGGCATCTCGGCAGGTTGCAGCGTTTCTATGGTTACGGAGGTAGAGGATGGGCTCCGCTTTCCATCCCTTATCCCCGATTCATTTATTTCTCGCTTGTTCCTTCTGTCTCTGCCATGCATAAATATGACACGATCAAGTCATCATCCTCACCGAGGACGCTCCGGCAGGTGGTGGGGTCACTACGCCCGTGAGGAGGTCCCGTCACCCTTTTACAAAGCTGATGGTAATGCGGGAAGGAGCTGAAGGAATAGATTATCTCTGCACTTGGACATCACGACACGCTGAGATGTAGGTTATTTTTCCAAGTCAAGTGATTTCTGAGAAAGTAATTCCCGATAAGAATATTTACCGTGCAAAGTGCCCGACGTGAAGGAGGCGACGTGAAGGTGGCGGCATCAAGAAGTCGGAATCTGCGCTGATTGCATTCTTATGTCAAGTGAGGTTTCAAGAACAGCGACTGAAAAAGAACGGCCGGTCTGCAAAATACATCCCTATAAAGTGTGCCTTTCTGCACCTTCCGATCAGTGCCTCCTCTGCGGCCCTTCCCTGTGTTATAGGGACCTATAGATCTTTTTATCTTGTTCTTCATGGTGCATAGGACAGTACAGGCAGACGTCTCACCAAACATGATCCTCTTGTGACGTCTTTGATACCTGTAAAAAAAAGTAAAAATCTCAATAATGGCAGAAAATATCCCAGGTCCCGGGTCTAGAGATGTGAGGGAGGATACGACATGGGTGCAACATGTGGCCCGAGAGGTCAGGGGGCCATTATCACCTCCAGAGCAGGTGGAATTGTGCATTATGATGAGATATTGCACCGTTCTAGCACAGGGGTCCCTTCTGTCTTTTTCCACCAGTGTAGAGATGTGTGATGCCCCTTATTTGGATTATTTGTCCTACAATTTAGCCAGGATTTGTGGCTGTAATAGGTGAACAAGTATGTGCCCATATCACACTAGGGCTCGGACTGGCCCACAGGAGAACAGGAGGATCCTCCGTTGGGCCCCCATGCCGGAATGGACTCTTTACGCCACTTATATGTACAGAGAAGGGCATCAGCTCAACATTCATTTAATAAAGTACCCCTTTTATTATTATGTAGAAATATAGGCAAATTTGTGAGCAAGAGTAATGTAATATTTGCATGTAGCTGTACAGTGGGCCACCAGAGTCAATGTGGGCCCTCTTCACCCCAGTCCGGCACGGCCTCATATAAAATCAGCCAGTGGGGTTTTTACCATCTCGGATATTTACAGTATAGGGCATGTGCAGCTCAGTAAATTCACAACTATGGGATATACTACTGGAAAGTTCCGAGAGCAGTAGATCTGCAACTTTCTGAACTCCCATAGAAGTACAAGGAGAGATCCACACATGTGCCATCACCTCTCCATTCCTGGCCCCATTCCTGAGATAGCTGTGGGTCCCACATATACTATCTTGTCAATATATCAGAAATATCAAAGACGTGAATACTTCTTGGCTTCTCAATTTGCAGAAAATTCTGATAATCGAGATCCAAAATGGAAATGCTATTGGTTATATACTGCTACTCCCATCTTTATCCTATTCTGCGTTTTTGGCTAAAAGGTGCAAGAACAGAGGAGCACAAAGCCGATCTTACGATACTGATTCAGACAGTAGATCTTTGAAGGACAAGGTAGAGGAAGTCTCCACTTTTGTAATAATATTCCAGAGTTACAATCTAACTTTGTAAAATAAAAATCCTTTCTGGATCCTGTACCAATTCTTGAAGCTTTCTGGCCCTTACTCATTAACACTGGTCAGTCTCCATGAAGGTTGTGCTGGAGTAAGATGAGCCACATTTATAAAGCCTCTTTGATGGATTTGGCACATTTTTTTACCCTTGTGCGCCACCGCCGGACTTGTGTGCCAGTCAGGAAGGTGCGCTTGGTCATGCCCCGACTGTAGTTTGAAAAGCATTTGCGATATTTCCTTCAGCTTTACACCCGAATTTTAGCCAAAACTGCTTGATACATCAGGAATTTTGTGTTCTCCCCATTTCTCTCCAAAGCCAAATTCCAAATGTTGCCGCTTTCCTCTAACTATAAAGTGATGCTTTGTAAAAGCTCGGATCACAGCGACATAACTTGGCTGATAAGTTCACCTACAAGCAAAGCAGCTTTGGATGCGACTGGAGGGAAATATGGGAAATGACTTGGAGTCAGCGCAAAGCCAGTAAAATATATCTAACACATTAAAGCTGAAATACTAAAAAGTGAATTATTGATCAGAAAAAGACAAGTTTCAGCCTTCGGCAATTGTGGTACTACAAGTCCCAGTACATCTATGTTATTTGTGACTGAGACTTTTTGCCTGATAGATGTCGTCCCTCGTGTTTTAGAGATGAGCACAGTGCGGGGAATGGCGCGGCCACGTCTACGTGGTGACATTTCGCATTCAGTCGGTGAACAGACTTAGAGACACATTATGCCACTTTGGCACAAGATCAATTGCAACCTGTGGAGAGACAAATGCCACCGTCCCTGATGTATGACTGGCGGTGGTCGCTCCGTGTGCCGAGTAATTATATTGTACGGCCAAAAGATCTGCACAATACATCTGCAAATGAGAGCGAGAGAAATTAACTAGTGCCAGTCCCTACTAATCCTGAGGAGGAGGCAAAAAGACAAGAATCCAGGAATTGTCCACGTTCCTCCAGTAATAATAACGATATCATCATAGCCCATTTAATCTTCCTGACTGGCGCACCAGCAGAATTTCAAGTTTTGCTTTATTGGAGCTGAATGGAGAAGAGAACAAGTAACTCAAGATGAGAAATACAAAACTATTCCGGCAGTGGAATCTCCTCAAGATAATTCATGACTATGGAGGCAGATGCTAAGTGATGATAGTTTTCCTTTTTGCATAACCTCTTTATAAGCCTGTCACTTGCCATACATATGTAATTTTTTCTACCTGGTGTAAATGTCGCTATTCTCCTTAATCCGGTGTAGTTTTTCTTTTGTTCTTGCGCCTCTCTGTTCCTTAGATATGGCCACCACTTCTCCATATGTACAGTGCCTTGCAAAAGTATTCGGCCCCCTGGAACTTTTCGACCTTTTCCCACATATCGTGCTTCAAACATAAAGATAGCAAATGTAAATTTTTGGTGAAGAATCAACAACAAGTGGAACACAACTGTGAACATGAACAAAATTTATTGGTTATTTTAAATTTTTGTGGAAATTCAAAAACTGAAAAGTGGGGCGTGCAATATTATTCGGCCCCTTTACTTTCAGTGCAGCAAACTCACTCCAGAAGTTCATTGTGGATCTCTGAATGATCCAATGTTGTCCTAAATGCCTAATGATAAATATAATCCACCTGTGTGTAATCAAGTCTCCGTATAAATGCACCTGCTCTGTGATAGTTTCAGGGTTCTGTGTGAAGCACAGAGAGCATCGTGAAGACCAGGGAACACAACAGGCAGGTCTGTGATACTGTTGTGGAGAAGTATAAAGCCAGATTTGGATACAAAATGATTTCCAAAACTTTAAACATCCCAAGGAGCACTGTGCAAGCAATCATATTGAAATGGAAGGAGTATCATACCACTGCAAATCTACCAAGACCCGGCCGTCCCTCTAAACTTTCATCTCAAACAAGAAGACTGATCAGAGATGCAGCCAAGAGGCCCATGATCACTCTGGATGAACTGCAGAGATCTACAGCTGAGGTGGGACAATCTGTCCATAGGACAACAAATCTGGCCTTTATGGAAGAGTGGCAAGAAGAAAGCCATTTCTCAAAGATATCCATAAAAAGTGTTGTTTAAAGTTTGCAACAAGCCACCTGGAAGACACACCGAACATGTGGAAGAAGGTGCTCTGGTCAGATGAAACCAAAATCAAACTCTTTGACAACAATGTCAAACGATATGTTTGGCGTAAAGGCAACACAGCTCATCACCCTGAACACACCATCCCCACTGTCAAACATGGTGGTGGCAGCATCATGGTTTGGGCCTGCTTTTCTTCAGCAGGGACAGGGAAGATGGTTAAAATTGATGGGAAGATGGATGGAGCCAAATACAGGACCATTCTTGAAGAAAACCTGTTGGAGTCTGCAAAAGACCTGAGACTGGGACGGAGATTTGTCTTCCAACAAGACAATGATCCCAAACATAAAGCAAAATCTACAATGGAATGGTTCACAAATAAACGTATCCAGGTGTTAGAATGGCCAAGTCAGAGCCAAACCTCAATCCAATCGAGAATCTGTGGAAAGAGCTGAAAACTGCTGTTCACAAACGATCTCCATCCAACCTCACTGAGCTCGAGCTGTTTGCCAAGGAAGAATGGGCAAGAATTTCAGTCTACAAAAACTGATAGAGACAAACCCCAAGCGACTTGTAATCGCAGCAAAAGGTGGCGCAACAAAGTATTAAGTTAAAGGGGCCAAATAATATTGCATGCCCCACTTTTCAGTTTTTGAATTTCCACAAAAATTTTAAATAACCAATAAATTTTGTTCAACTTCACAATTGTGTTCTACTTGTTGATTCTTCACCAAAAATTTGCATTTGGTATATTTATGTTTGAAGCATGATATGTGGGAAAAGGTTGAAAAGTTCCAGGGGGGCGAATACTTTCGCAAGGCACTGTAACTCTAGTCTTGTTGACCAAAGGGGTGTGATCTTCAGCTCTTCTCACACCTCCTTGGCCAACAAGACTAAAGTCACATAATGGGAAGAATGGGCTGTATCTCAAGAACAGAGAAGCGCAGGAACAAAAGAAAAACTACGCCGGATTCAGGAGAACAGTGGCATTTACACCAGGTAAAAAAAGACATATTTATGGCAAGTGACAACTCCCATCAAGAGTATATTATCAGGCTGCAGTCACACATTGTGACAAGGTGCAGGTTTTTACGCTGTTTTCCAATATCATGCAAAGAAAGCTCCTCAGTTTTGCTCTAGTTTTGGAAAACTGCCTGAAAAAAATACACAAAAACTTAGAACTATGAGACTGAATGAGTAGTATTAAAGGGACGTTATGGACAAATCTGATCCATTGGGTAACGGGTCTGGGGTGGAGCATGTCGCCATGTTTTGTTTGGCCTCGCAGACCCAGTTCGCACTGTATTTCTGTAGCGTTTGGGGGTTCCGCCTGAATTCCACCAAATAACTGCAATGTCTGCTATGGTTGATGGACACTTTCTGAAAAAAGCACAGTGTTCATTTGAGCCCATGTCTTTGCATCCTATGGGTTCATCTGAATCTGTTTTTTAGGAGGATTCAAGCAGAACTCCTGAACACACCGCAGATGTGCAATGTGAACAGCGCCTAACATATCAGTATTGTCAGGAGGGTTCTTTAAAGTAAACATAAAAGGGTTTTTTTACTAGAATTCTCCAATTATTCACACATAGACGGCTGCCTTATTTCATGAGCTACTTCCCGCCTGTCTCTCAGGCTTGACTTTATCTCTTCACATAGAACGGTGGATGCGCCTCTACAATTGTTCTGAAACCACAAATCCCATGACAATCCTCAGCTATAAGGAGCATGCTGGGACTTGGAGTACCACCAGAGGGTGCGGAGCAGTGAGACGGAGCTACTCTGTGATTTCTCCGCTTTTGATACAATGTATCCATAACCCTGTTACAAAAATGTAACAAATCTGTCTCGCATCAATGTAAATAATACAAATCAATCCAATACAAAAAAACTCACAGAGATAACATGAGTCCCACATGAAAGATATTTAAATTCCAATGAATATATCATTTTACCCATGTAGGTAATAGGACAGTAGAGTATACTCCCAATAATTTAGAAAACAATGAAAAAATGGAGTTCCATACACGCAAGGGACATCACAAATGCACGTAAGGTTGAGGACGTCACTGCTTTATAGACCATCCCCAAACATTTCTATATGGTTCATGGATGTGATCCCACGGGTCTACGGATCATTGGGATTGACCAATAGAGGAGGGAACGTCAAGCGGTTATTGGCACAGGTAGAATGTAAATGGATCGTGACTTTAGACTCCATGTCTCCTGTGGGACTAAATGAGAAAATAAGCTTTGCCCCCTTCTCGTGAGAGCTTTGTTCCCCTATGTCCTCTTCTGATGCAGAATGTGATAAACAATTCTTGTTTGATTTTTAACTTAGGTATTTTTTATCACGTTTTTTATTCATTTGTATTCTTATGTATTTTTTTCTGTTATTTAATTCATTTATTCTTTACATCCCTAGACTCGCTTTTCCATATTTGGCGTTTTGTGGTTATCTTAGTGTTATATATAAAATGAGAAATTAAGGAAGATAACATCATTGAACTATACCAGTGAGCTTCACGTGAAGATCGTGTATAATGTATTGGAAGGAGCTGTGGACGGACTCTATTCCTTCTTCTTTTTTTCTTTTTATAGGGTCCAATTTTTTATATATATATGTATGTTAGTAGTAATTTTATTATGCGATATGCACTAATTCATTGTTTGGTAATGGTATCATTATTAGCACTTTTTTTGTCACACATATGAAAAATATTCAATACATAAAAAGATTAAAAAATATATTTAATAGCACAATATATAAATATATTTGATATATTGTATCATATATTTTATTGCATTATTTGCACTCTTTTTTTTTGTATAATGTATTATGGTATCAATGTTCTATTCACCTGTTTAATTGTATCCCACTTCTCACTTTCATGGCTCTTCTGGGTTAGCATTGTGTTTTAGGCCAGACGGCTCTCATGCGCATGCGCCCTACACCTGTCGGGGAGTCCTCGTATCTTCGGCTTCAGCTTTCCAGGTGCGCATGTCCTTGACGTGCGCTCCTGGTGAATGCTGGGGATCGAGAATTCACTTCCGACAGGGACTGTGGTGCGCCTGCGCACTTTGGAGACGCCGGTAAATAGGCGATACTATAAAACGCTGAGTTTGGGAGACTGTTTTGCATTCCCTCTTTGAGAAAGCTACGCGAAACGCGCGTTAGGGGGTTTATCCAGGGTTCCAGGCAGCTGGTTACTTTCACCATGGGTAAGGAACTTTGCTAAAAATGCACCTTGTATGCACCTTATTTACCATGGTGACATTATGAACAATTATTCCTGTGCCTGGAATTAGGGTGTTTTTTACTAGGGTCTCCTTCCTTCCTTATATGTAAATTGTATTTATTGTAAGTCAATTTTGTAATAAAATATTTGTTATTGATCGCATTATCGTGTATGGAACTCCATTTTTTTCATTGTTTTCTAAATCAATCCAAGGCAGGGCACAAATTGTCAGATAACTCAGAGATAAATGCAGCAAAACCCCTGAGCATTCAGCCATTAAACGTCAGCTCGAGAGTTGTCGGAATATTGCCCCCGTCCTGGCAATAAGGAGCAGAGGCGCAGAAAAGCAGGACCCAGAACTAGTATTAATGCAACCGGAGGGGATATAGGCTCTTATACTGGGGCATAATAGTGGTTACCACCCCAAGTATTCTGCAGCCTCTGACCCAGGAATCGTTATCACTCCTGGAGATCCTTCCAGCAATCTAATATTGAAGGTAGACGGAAAATGTGGAAAAATTCCGGCACAACCATCCAGGGATAAATTGGATTCAAACGTAGTTAAAACATTAAAAGGCGAGGCCTCGTACCTGACGCGTTTCAGGTGTACACACCAGTCATAAAGTAACTGGTCCATGGTTTCCCTTGAGTTTTTTTCCCTTTCCAGGAGGAACGGTGGAGTCATCCCTTTTAGGTGCCATTATAGACACATGATCGTTTCCAGCTCCGGAAAAAAAGCATCTGGGACCCGAGTTCGCAACCGATATACATCATTAAATAGTCTTATGTTTGATGAGGCTGGAGGATTTACTCAGAAAATACACGTCAGTATGTCTGTGTAATCTATCAAAGTTACGAGTCTAGCTTCCATTGGGGATTTTCACAGTAAGTACAACAGCCTCATCAGGTCTAAGATCTATTTATCAATGGATGCAGGTTATATTGGAATATAAAGTATAAGGAGTATAAAAAGGCCATTTTTAATCTGGCAACACGTCGTCTTTAAGGGTATTCTGGTTTGAGATTTGAAGACAAGTCTCCTTGAAAGTCAATTTATAATCCAGCAATAATAAGGATAATAATAGACTCTTGTGCGCAGCGTCCTAAATTTGCAGTATTTGCTTTGTAGACACTAGAGATCCAAAATGAGCAAGTGCCATTTTTTCCTTCCTGTTTAGTAAGAGATGAGGCACCATTCTAGTCTTTGCTGGGTCTCTGGCGGTTAGCTTTCGTGTCACGGGTGCAGGATCTCATAGACTGCGGACTCTGTATACAATCACACTGTCAGGACACAAGATAAATAGTTTGTTTGTCCTTGACTAGTTGGGGCACTGCAGCCTGTGTGACAGGGTGTAATTCCGCTTGTCACCTACAGATGGCAGCATTTCTCCACCTGCCTACAGACTTCCAATCTGTCACCTCCAGGTTTGCACTGATCTCCCCACATTCAGTGTCCTGATGTAGAATGTCTGCACAGTGCTCGTCATTTACCGGTAACCGGGATATAATGTGCCGCACTTTAGTTTCTTGCACTGTTTAGGACACTTGGGAATTGGTCGCTGACAGTAATAATGGAATTTGCCCTCAGAAATGCAGCAGCTGCTGTCATGGAATAACCCTGAATATATGAGATGTCAAATATATCCTCATATCCTCCCTCTGCAACCACTGAAGTCTATGGGAGTGTGCTTATATCGAGCAGCATTTGTCACACTCACTATACAATAGGGGAGGAGGTGAGCTGTGATATCACCTATTGGGAATGGTGGATCCTGTGTTATCTACTGTATATAGAGGTGTTATCAGTGATTGTACAGGAGGAGGAGGTGAGCTGTGACATCACCTACTGTGAGTGGTGGATCCTGTGTTATCTACTGTATATAGAGGTGTTATCTGTCATTGTACAGGAGGAAGAGGTGAGCTGTGACATCAGCTATTGTGAATGGTGGATCCTGTGTTATCTACTGTATATAGAGGTGTTATCAGTGATTGTACAGGAGGAGGTGAGCTGTGACATCACCTATTGTGAGTGGTGGATCCTGTGTTATCTACTGTATATAGAGGTGTTATCAGTGATTGTACAGAAGGAGGAGGTGAGCTGTGACATCACCTATTGTGAGTGGTGGATCCTGTGTTATCTACTGTATATAGAGGTGTTATCAGTGATTGTACAGGAGGAGGAGGTGAGCTGTGACATCACCTATTGTGAGTGGTGGATCCTGTGTTATCTACTGTATATAGAGGTGTTATCTGTCATTGTACAGGAGGAAGAGGTGAGCTGTGACATCACCTATTGTGAATGGTGGATCCTGTGTTATCTACTGTATATAGAGGTGTTATCAGTGATTGTACAGGAGGAGGAGGTGAGCTGTGACATCACCTATTGTGAGTGGTGGATCCTGTGTTATCTACTGGATATAGAGGTGTTATCTGTCATTGTACAGGAGGAAGAGGTGAGCTGTGACATCACCTATTGTGAGTGGTGGATCCTGTGTTATCTACTGTATATAGAGGTGTTATCAGTGATTGTACAGGAGGAGGAGGTGAGCTGTGACATCACCTATTGTGAATGGTGGATCCTGTGTTATCTACTGTGTTGTGAATTCCGCTCTTGGGCTCCCTCCGGTGCTTGTAAGTGGCATTTTGTGAGTTCTGCTCTTGGCCTCCCTCCGGTGGTTTTGAATGGAATGGCTGCTTCTTGGATTTAGCATCAGCAGCTGCTTCCACTCATTGTCTTTCTGGCTCGGCTATTTTAGTCTGGCCTTATCCCTCAGTCAATGCCAGTTGTCAATGGTTCCTGCTTGGAGTCGCAGCTCTTTTGGATTTCCCTGACACTCTGACCAGTTCAGCAAAGATAAGTCCTTGCTTGTCCTTTTGCAGTCCACTAGTTGTGGACTTGATTGTTCAGCACATTCTATGTTTTTCCTTTTTAGTCCAGCTTATCAGTATGGATCTATTCAGCTAAGCTGGAAGCTCTGGGCAGCAGATTTTGCCCTCCACACCTTTAGTCAGGTGTGGAGATTTTTGCATTCTCTGCGGTGGACTTTTTCTAGTTTTTATTACTGACCGCACAGTGTTCTGTCCTGTACTATCTATCTAGCTAGAAGTGGCCTCCTTTGCTACATCTTGTTTCATTCTACGTTTGTCATTTCCCTCTCCACTCCCATCATTATTTGTGGGGGGCTGTCTATCCTTTGGGGATTTTCTCTGAGGCAAGATAGCTTTCCTGTTTCTACCTTTAGGGGTAGTTAGCTCTCCGGCTGTGACGAGGTGTCTAGGGAGTGACAGGAACATCCCACGGCTACTTCTAGTTGTTGTGTTAAGATCAGGAACTGCGGTCAGTATAGTTACCACCTGCTCAGAGCTCGTCGCATGTCGCTCCTAAATCACCAGTCCATAACAGTACAACTGGCCAAAAATGAGTTAAATGCATCTCAAAAGAAGGAAAAAAAAAGAGTTCTGAGCCATTTTTTTTTTCTTTAGTCTGTTCTGTCTTTTTTTTTCCTCTTAATCTCTGGGTGATTCAGGATTTTGGCACGGGCATGGATGTTCAGGGTTTGTTTTCTCGTGTGGATCAGCTTGCTGCAAGAGTACAGAGTATCCGAGATTATGTTGTCCAGACTCCGGCTTTAGAGCCTAGAATTCCTACTCCAGATTTGTTTTATGGGGACAGATCCAAGTTTTTAAACTTTAAAAATAACTGCAAATTGTTTTTTGCTCTGAAACCCCGTTCCTCTGGTGATCCCATTCAGCAAGTTAAAATAGTCATTTCTCTGCTGCCCAGAGCTTCCAGCTTAGCTGAATAGATCCATACTGATAAGCTGGACTAAAAAGGAAAAACATAGAATGTGCTGAGCAATCAAGTCCACAACTAGTGGACTGCAAAAGGACAAGCAAGGACTTATCTTTGCTGAACTGGTCAGAGTGTCAGGGAAATCCAAAAGAGCTGCGACTCCAAGCAGGAACCATTGACAACTGGCATTGACTGAGGGATAAGGCCAGACTAAAATAGCCGAGCCAGAAAGACAATGACTGGAAGCAGCTGCTGATGCTAAATCCAAGAAGCAGCCATTCCATTCAAAACCACCGGAGGGAGCCAAAGAGCAGAACTCACAAAAGTGCCACTTACAACCACCGGAGGGAGCCCAAGAGCGGAATTCACAACACTACTGTATATAGAGGTATTATCTGTCATTGTACAGGAGGAGGAGGTGAGCTGTGACATCACCTATTGTGAGTGGTGGATCCTGTGTTATCTACTGTATATAGAGGTGTTATCTGTCATTGTACAGGAGGAAGGGGTGAGCTGTGACATCACCTATTGTGAATGGTGGATCCTGTGTTATCTATTGTATATAGAGGTGTTATCTGTCATTGTACAGGAGGAAGAGGTGAGCTGTGACATCACCTATTGTGAATGGTGGATCCTGTGTTATCTACTGTATATAGAGGTGTTATCAGTCATTGTACAGGAGGAAGAGGTGAGCTGTGACATCACCTATTGTGAATGGTGGATCCTGTGTTATCTACTGTATATAGAGGTGTTATCAGTCATTGTACAGGAGGAAGAGGTGAGCTGTGACATCACCTATTGTGAATGGTGGCTCCTGTATTATCAGCTGTGTATAGAGGTGTTATCAGTCATTGTACAGGAGGAGGAGGTGAGCTGTGACATCACCTATTGTGAATGGTGGATCCTATGTTATCTACTGTTTATAGAGGTGTTATCAGTCATTGTAATCCTGGTTCTGATGATAATGAGACTTCTGAAGACTATTTGCCTAAAAGGACATAAGGCCCCGTCTCACATAGCGAGATCGCTAGCGAGATCGCTGCTGAGTCACAAGTTTTGTGACGCAACAGCGACCTCCATAGCGATCTCGCTATGTGTGACACGTACCAGCGATCAGGCCCCTGCTGTGAGATCGCTGGTCGTGTCGGAACGGCCTGGACCTTTTTTTGGTCGTTGAGGCCCCGCTGACATCGCTGAATCGGTGTGTGTGACACCGATCCAGCGATGTCTTCACTGGTAACCAGGGTAAACATCGGGTTACTAAGCGCAGGGCCGCGCTTAGTAACCCGATGTTTACCCTGGTTACCAGCGTAAATGTAAAAAAAAAAAAAACAGTACATACTCGCCTTCTGATGTCCGTCAGGTCCCTTGCCGTCTGCTTCCTGCTCTGACTGAGATCCGGCCGTACAGTGAGAAGTGAGAGCACAGCAGTGACGTCACCGCTGCGCTCTGCTCTCAGTGTACGGCCGGATCTCAGTCAGAGCAGGAAGCAGACGGCAAGGGACCTGGACACCGAAAGGCGAGTATGTACTGTTTGTTTTTTTTGGTAACCAGGGTAAACATCGGGTTACTAAGCGCGGCCCTGCGCTTAGTAACCCGATGTTTACCCTGGTTACCCGGGTGCTGCAGGGGGACTTCGGCATCGTTGAAGACAGTTTCAACGATGCCGAAGTTGTTCCCCTGATCGTTGGTCGCTGGAGAGAGCTGTCTGTGTGACAGCTCCCCAGCGACCACACAGCGACTTACCAACGATCACGGCCAGGTCGTATCGCTGGTCGTGATCGTTGGTAAATCGCTTAGTGAGACGGGGCCTATAGTGTATCAGTCTAATATGGCCAGTGTGAAAATCACAAGACTACAAAATTAACCCCTTCCCGACCCATGACGCCACGTAGGCGTCATGAAAACCCGTGCCAATCCGACCCATGACGCCTATGTGGCGTCATGGAATGATCGCGTCCCTGTAGATCGGGTGAAAGGGTTAACTCCTATTTTACCCGATCTGCAGAGACAAGGGGAGTGGTACTTCAGCCCAGGGGGGGTGGCTTCACCCCCCCGTGGCTACGATCGCTCTAATTGGCTGTTGAAAGTGAAACTGCCAATCAGAGCGATTTGTAATATTTCACCTAAAAAACTGGTGAAATATTACAATCCAGCCATGGCCGATGCTGCAATATCATCGGCCATGGCTGGAAATACTGAAGTGACCCCCCCACCCCACCGATCGCCCCCCCAAGCCACCGATCTGTCCCGTAGTCCCCTCCGTCCTGTGCTCCGCTCCCCCGTCCTCCTGTCCGCTCCCCCCGTGCTCCTATGTCACCCCCCTGTGCTCCAACACCCCCCCGTGCCCCGATCTCCCCCCCCCCTTATACTTACCGAGGCTCCCGGTGCCCGTCCGCCTCCTCCATGGGCGCCGCCATCTTCCAAAATGGCGGGCGCATGCTCAGTGCGCCCGCCGAATCTGCCGGCCGGCAGATTCATTACAAAGTACATTTTGATCGCTGTGGTAGGTTCTATCACAGCGATCAAAATAAAAAAAATAATAAATAAACCCCCCCCTTTATCACCCCCATAGGTAGGGACAATAATAAAATAAAGAAAATATTTTTTTTTTCTTTTTCCACTAGGGTTAGGGTTAGAACTAAGGTTAGAACTAGGGGTAGGGTTAGGGTTACGGGTAGGGGTAGGGGTAGGGTTAGGGTTATGGCATGTGCACACAGTGCGGATTTGGCTGCGGATCTGCAGCGGATTGGCCGCGGATCCGCAGCGGATTGGCCACGGATCTGCAGCGGATTGGCCGCGGATCCACAGCGGATTGGCCGCGGATCTGCAGCGGATTGGCCGCTGCGAATTCGTAGCAGTTTTCCATCAGGTTTACAGTACCATGTACACCTAAGGAAAACCAAATCCGCTGTGCCCATGGTGCGGAAAATTCCGTGCAGAAACGCTGCGTTGTATTTTCCGCAGCATGTCAATTCTTTGTGCGGATTCCGCAGCGTTTTACACCTGTTCCTCAATAGGAATCCGCAGGTGAAATCCGCACAAAAAAAACACTGGAAATCTGCTGTAAATCCGCAGGTAAAACGCAGTGCCTTTTACCTGCAGATTTTTCAAAAATCGTGCGGAAAAATCTCACACGAATCCGCAACGTGGGCACATAGCCCTAGGGTTAGGGTTGGAATTAGAGTTAGGGTTGGAATTAGGGCTAGGTTTAGAAATAGGGTTAAGATTAGGCTTGTGGTTAGGGTTACGGATAGGGTTAGGGGTGTGTTGGGGTTACAGTTGTGGTTAGGGTTGGGATTAGGGTTAGGGTTGGGATTAGGGTTAGGATTAGGGTTGGAATTAGGGTTACGGGTGTGTTGCGGTTAGGGTTGTGGTTAGGGGTGTGTTGGGGTTAGGGTTGTGATTAGGGTTATAGCTACAGTTGGGATTAGGATTAGGGTTGTGTTGGGGTTAGTGTTGAAGTTAGAATTGAGGGGTTTCCACTGTTTAGGCACATCAGGGGTCTCCAAACGCAACATGGCGCCACCATTGATTCCAGCCAATCTTGCTTTCAAAAAGTCAAATGGTGCTCCCTCCCTTCCAAGCCCCGACGTGCCCCCAAACAGTGGTTTACCCCCACATTTGGGGTACCAGCGTACTCAGGACAAACTGGGCAACAACTGTTGGGGTCCAATTTCTCCTGTTACCCTTGCAAAAATAAAAAATTACTTGCTAAAACATAATTTTTGAGGAAAGAACAATTATTTTTTATTTTCACGGCTCTGCGTTATAAATTTCTGTGAAGCACTTGGGGGTTGAAAGTGCTCACCACACATCTAGATAAGTTCCTTCGGGGGTCTAGTTTCCAAAATGGGGTCACTTGTGGGGTGTTTCTACTGTTTAGGCACATCAGGGGCTCTGCAAATGCAACGTGATGCCCGCAGACCATTCCATCAAAGTCTGCATTTCAAATGTCACTACTTCCCTTCCGAGCCCTGACGTGTGCCCAAACAGTGGTTTACCCCCACATATGGGGTACCAGCACACTCACAACAAACTGGGCAACAAATATTGGGGGCCAATTTCTCCTGCTACCCTTGCAAAAATAAAAAATTACTTGCTAAAACATAATTTTTGAGGAAAGAACAATTATTTTTTATTTTCACGGCTCTGCGTTATAAACTTCTGTGAAGCACTTGGGGGTTGAAAGTGCTCACCACACATCTAGATAAGTTCCTTCGGGGGTCTAGTTTCCAAAATGGGGTCACTTGTGGGGGGGGTTCTACTGTTTAGGCATATCAGGGGCTCTGCAAACGTAACATGATGCCCGCAGACCATTCCATCAAAGTCTGCATTCCAAAACATCACTACTTCCCTTCCGAGCCCCGGCATGTGCCCAAACAGTCGTTTACCCCCATATATGGGGTATCAGCGTACTCAGGAGAAACTGGACAACAACTTTTGGGTCCAATTTCTCCTGTTACTCTTGCAAAAATAAAAAATTCTGGGCTAAAAAAATATTTTTGAGGAAAGGAAACACATTTATTATTTTCACGGCTCTGCGTTATAAACTTCTGTGAAGCACTTGGGGGTTCAAAGTGCTCACCACACATCTAGATAGTTCCCTTGGGGGTCTAGTTTCCAAAATGGAGTCACTTGTGGGGAGTTCCTACTGTTTAGGCACATCAGGGGCTCTGCAAAAGCAATCTGACGCCCACAGAGCATTCCATCAAAGTCTGCATTTCAAAACGTCACTACTTCCCTTCCGAACCCCGACGTGTGCCAAAACAGTGGTTTATCCCCACATATGGGGTATCAGCGTACTCAGGAGAAACTGGACAACAACTTTTGGGGTCCAATTTCTCCTATTACCCTTGGGAAAATAAAAAATTGTGGGCTAAAAAATCATTTTTGAGAAAAGAAAAATTATTTTTTATTTTCATGGCTCTGCATTATAAACTTCTGTGAAGCACCTGGGGGTTATAAGTGCTCACTATGCATCTAGATAAGTTCCTTGGGGGGTCTAGTTTCCAAAATGGGGTCACTTGTAGGGGATCTCCAATGTTTAGGCACACAGGGGCTCTCCAAACGCGACATGGTGTCCGCTAATGATTGGAGCTAATTTTCCATTCAAAAAGCCAAATGGCGTGCCTTCCCTTCCGAGCCCTGCCGTGCGCCCAAACAGTGGTTTACCCCCACATATGAGGTATCGGCGTACTCAGGAGAAATTGCCCAACAAATTTTAGGATCCATTTTATCCTGTTGCCCATGTGAGAATGAAAGAATTGAGGCTAAAAAAATTTTGTGTGAAAAAAAAGTACTTTTTCATTTTTGCGGATCAATTTGTGAAGCACCTGGGGGTTTAAAGTGCTCACTATGCCTCTAGATAAGTTCCTTGGGGGGTCTAGTTTCCAAAATGGGGTCACTTGTGGAGGAGCTCCAATGTTTAGGCACACAGGGGCTTTCCAAACGCGACATGGTGTCCGCTAACGATGGAGATAATTTTTCATTCAAAAAGTCAAATGGCGCTCCTTCCCTTCCGAGCCTTACCATGTGCCCAAACAGTGGTTTACCCCCACATGTGAGGTATCGGTGTACTCAGGAGAAATTGCCCAACAAAATTTAGGATCCATTTTATCCTGTTGCACATGTGAAAATGAAAAAATTGAGGCTAAAATATTTTTTTTGTGAAAAAAAAGTACTTTTTCATTTTTACGGATCAATTTGTGAAGCACCTGGGGGTTTAAAGTGCTCACTATGCTTCTAGATAAGTTCCTTGGGGGGTCTAGTTTCCAAAATGGGGTCACTTGTGGGGGAGCTCCAATGTTTAGGCACACGGGGGCTCTTCAAACGCGACATGGTGTCCGCTAAAGATTGGAGCCAATTTTTCATTCAAAAAGTCAAATGGCGCTCTGTTATGACCCCAATGGCGAGGGTCTCAGAGGAACGTGGAAGTCTGCAGAATACAAAAATCCAGCTCATAGGGCAGTGGTAACTGGGTTGACCATATATCTACTCCTAACGCCAACACTAGAAGTAGCCGGGGATCATTCCTACGTTGATTCTCGATGACACGCGCCAGCCGGAGAATCTAGCTACCCCTAGTAGAGGAAAACAAAGACCTTTCTTGCCTCCAGAGAAGGGGACCCCAAAGCTGGATAGAAGCCCCCCACAAATAATGACGGTGAGGTAAGAGGAAATGACAAACACAGAAATGAATCAGGTTTAGCACAGAGAGGCCCGCTTACTGATAGCAGAATAAAGAAAGGTAACTTATATGGTCAACAAAAACCCTATCAAAATCCACACTGGAAATTCAAGAACCCCCGAACCGTCTAACGGTCCGGGGGGAGAACACCAGCCCCCTAGAGCTTCCAGCAAAGGTCAGGATATAGATTTGGAACAAGCTGGACAAAAATACAAAACCAAAACAAATAGCAAAAAGCAAAAGGCAGACTTAGCTGATATAACTGGAACCAGGATCAGTAGACAAGAGCACAGCAGACTAGCTCTGATAACTACGTTGCCAGGCATTGAACTGAAGGTCCAGGGAGCTTATATAGCAACACCCCTAACTAACGACCCAGGTGCGGATAAAAGGAATGACAGAAAAACCAGAGTCAAAAAACTAGTAACCACTAGAGGGAGCAAAAAGCAAATTCACAACAGCGCTCCTTCCCTTCCGAGCCCTGTCGTGCGCCCAAACAGTGGTTTACCCCCACATATGAGGTATCAGCGTACTCAGAACAAATTGGACAACAATGTTCGTGGTCCAGTTTCTCCTTTTACCCTTGGTAAAATAAAAAATTGTTGCTAAAAGATCATTTTTGTGACTAAAAAGTTAAATGTTCATTTTTTACTTCCATGTTGCTTCTGCTGCTGTGAAACACCTGAAGGGTTAATAAACTTCTTGAATGTGGCTTTGAGCACCTTGAGGGGTGCAGTTTTTAGAATGGTGTCACTTTTGGGTATTTTCAGCCATATAGAACCCTCAAATGTGAGGTGGTCCCTAAAAAAAATGGTTTTGTAAATTTTGTTGTAAAAATGAGAAATCACTGGTCAAATTTTAACCCTTATAACTTCCTAGCAAAAAAATTATTTGTTTCCAAAATTGTGCTGATGTAAAGTAGACATGTGGGAAACGTTATTTATTAACTATTTTGTGTCACATAACTCTCTGGTTTAACAGAATAAAAATTCAAAATGTGAAAATTGCGAAATAAATAAAATAAACTCAGAAATTATCGACCTAAATTTACCACTAACATGAAGCCCAATATGTCACGAAAAAACAATCTCAGAATCGCTAGGATCCGTTGAAGCGTTCCTGAGTTATTACCTCATAAAGGGACACTGGTCAGAATTGCAAAAAACGGCAAGGTCATTAAGGCCAAAACAGGCTGGGTCATGAAGGGGTTAAAAAAAAAAATTGTCAAAATTCAAAACAAAGCATACCTGTCACATAAAAACCTGATTTAAACAGCAGATTATTTTCTGATGACACATTCCCTTTTGAAAGGATCCAGATGGTGGATGGAGTTATTTATAGGCAATGACCTTGGGGGAAAAAACAAATTACCACAAGTTGATCTGCATCCTTACCATCACACAGCTGATAGGTTGTTACAAAGTGTCAGTTTAGATACTAGTTATCAGCCTGGAGTCCAGTAAAAGAGGGACAGTTGTGCTGCTGTTCTGTTACCTGGATGATCCAAACTAGAGGTACAACGTGGATCTCTTGGCCCCAATGCAAAATCTGTAACCACCCACCATGTGCCATTTATAATACTGGTGTATTGTGATATGGCATAAATATTTTTGGGTCAGCTCAATCATCTCAGCTCAGATGTGTCTGCTTCCTTTACGCTCCATATTGCTATGCTTGGATTCGACCCATTGGACCCCCACAATCGTCAGAGGTTGCAATAGTCAAGAGAAACGGAGTCACAGCACCAGGCACAGATAAATATATGGATCACAAACTGGTAAACTGTCCTATACGGTTATAAGAGGTTTATACTTTAAACATATTTCCATTGGCCCCAGGAAGCGTACAAAATAAAACAAAATCCCGGCAGAGCGGAGAAGCGGTGACGGCCTGGTAGGTGAGTACGGGATCATTTAAAAATAGTTTTAAGCGCCCTTTAAAAGTTGTTTTTTTAAAGTAAGGGACAACCTGTTGCCTAACATTGCCTAAAATAATTAATTGTAACAACACCATGAAATAGGATTGCCAGATTCAGTCAAACAATTGTTTCCATTCACTGACAGCAAACAGAGACAGTAGATATTGTGAAAGACAAAAAATAATCAGACCAGGCATGGAAACTTACTGCACCTGTATATAGAGATGGAAGACGCTCCACAGTCTGGACTAGATTCTCTTGTTAGTATTAGATATCGAGTTTTTGCAGCGTCTGTAATGGGCAGAAAAAACAAATAATAATTAACATGCAATTAATATTCCAGCAGAAACAAAGCCATAATGGCTGCATAAATCAAGCTGGCCTCATGTACACAGTTCTGACTTCTCTACGGGCCACCTGTTCTCTATTCCTGGGCTATTAGCATTATTTAGGATGTTATATTTCCAGAAAAAAAGTCCTTCAGTCGCCCTCGCTCCTGTTGTGCTGCATAATCATATATCATATATTTTAATATTCAGGAGTCCGAGACTGCTGGGTGCTGACATAAGGGAGAGCTATATTGGTCTGCTGACACCTAGGGGTGCATAAATGACATTCTGACACCTGGGGGTCACTACTGGTGAAGTAGATTTATGAAGCCGCAGATCCAGCTGGACACATGGCCCTAAGCTATTAAAGCAACAGGCTGGATGGCACATGAAACAGTGAAGATCCAGACAACCGTCCATGCTGGACAGCAGACAAGCAAGCGAGCCACACATTTGAAACCACAGAAGCAGGAGGGCAGAAAGAGCGGAAAACAGCACTTAACTGTAAATAACAGAACGCACAGCAGATTGTAGTGTAATTTTAACAAACTCTAATAACAGTTTGTGATGCTTAGAGCAAACAATAGGTTAACCAGCTGCAGATGCAAGTTATAGAATCCACAGAAGATTGCATTGTGATATAACAGTTCTTGATGCTTACGGCAAAAGATGGGTTAACCAGCAGGTTACAGAAGCAGCAGATACAAATGGTAGAAACACAGCAGGCTGAGGAGATGATGGCAATATAAGAAACTGGATGGTAGCAATCTCTAAATTCTGCACCAGTTAAACACGTTACAGCCTCAATACTCAGACACCGAAGTGTATCCAAGTGGGCCTTGGGAAATAATGTCACTGACGAATGCCAGTCACGTGTAAGACCCAAACTGGAGTGCAACAAAGGATGGCAGCCATAAGGGAAAGGAGCAGAGCTAGGCCTTAAAGATTAGATAGATGTGCAACACACCAAGGGGAGCAGTAATGGTGTGCTGACACCTGGGAAGCTGTAATGGTGTGTCAACACCTGGGGGTGGTTTAATGGTGTGCCTAAACCCACTGGAGCTGTAAATGTCTGCTGACACCTGGGGAGCTGTAATCGTGTGCTGACGACTGGGAAAACTGTAATGCTATGCTGAAACTCAGGGGAGCTGTAATGGTGTGCTGACACCCGAGGGAGCTGTAATGGTGTGCTGACACCCGAGGGAGCTGTAATGATGTATTTATACCCAGGGGAGCTGTAATGGTGTGCTGACACCTAAGGGAGCTGTAATGGTGTGCTGACACCAGGGGAGCAGTAATGGTGTGCCGACATCTGGGGGAGCTGTAATGTTGTGCTGACACCAGGGGAGCAGTAATGGTGTGCTGACATCTGGGGGAGCTGTAATAGTTTGCTAATACCTAGGGTAGCTGTAATGTTGTGCTGACACCCAGGTGAGCTGTAATGGTGTGCTGATACTCAGGGAAGCTGTAATGTTGTGCTGACACCCAGGAGAGCTGTAATGTTGTGCTGATGCCCAGGGAAGCTGTAATGGTGTGCTTACATCCAGGGGAGCTGTAATGGTGTGCTGACACCCAGGAGAGCTGTAATGGTATGCTGACGCCCATAGGAGCTGTAATGTTGTGCTGACACCCAGGGGAGCTGTTATGGTGTGCTGACACCTGGGTGAGCTCAGAGCTGTAATGGTGTATTTACAGCCAGACACCTAAGGGAGCAGTAATGGTGTGCCGACATCTGGGGGAGCTGTAATGGTGTGCTGACACCTGAGGGAGGTAATGGTTTGCTGACACCCAGGTTAGCTGTAATGGTGTGCTAACCCCCGGGGGAGCTCTAATGGTGTGCTGACACCCGGGGGAGCTTTAATGGTGTGCTGACACCCGGGGAAGCTCTAATGGTGTGCTGACACCCAGGGGGGCTGTAATGGTGTGCTGACAGCTGTAGGATCTGTAATGGTGTCCTGACACCCGTAGGATCTGTAATGGTGTTCTGACACCCAGGAGGCTGTAATGGTATGCTGACACCCGGGGGAAGTGTAATGGTGTGCTGATGCCCAGGGGAGCAGTAATGGTGTGCTGACACCCAGGGGAGCTGTAATGGTGTGCTGACACCCAGGGGAGCTGTAATGGTGGGCTGACGCTCATAGGGTCTGTAATCGTGTGCTGACACCCACGGGAGCTGTAATGGTGTGCTGACGCTCACAGGGGCTGTAATGGTGTGCTGGCACCCAGGAGAGCTGTAATGATGGTCATGATTCTTGTGACTTCCCTAAAAACAGAGAATAGAATGGGATTTTGCTTAGAATTATATTTACTGGTGATTAACATTGTGTTTCGGATAATTTCCTGTGTCAACTATCAGATTAGCTGAAAACAGTGTTCTGCAACAGTTGTCTGTGAATGATGAGAGTTGATTCCCTTCATGTTTCAGTTTCTTGTCTTCACTTTGCCCCCATCACCCTCATTGTCTCAGATCCGGACTTGGTTATTTTCTCGAAGAGTTTTGCAGGTGACAGGATGGATGATTTCTCAGAATGAGGTATTTTACACAGAATAACTGGCCCTATTCTCACCTTGTCACCATCCTCAGGTCTCTGCTCTTAGCTAAATGCCTCATTACCTGGAAATGACATTTCCTTTTCTCTAGAGTTTTTCTACAAAAACACTATATCCACAGTCCTATGTAACAGCACAGATAATACAGTTATAACTCTGAGTACAGATAATGTAGTAAGTGACATCGGCAGTCCTATGTAATACTACAAATAACAGAATGTTGACTCTGAATATAGATAATGTAGTAGATGTCACCTGCAGTCCTATGTAACATTACAGATAATACAGTAATAAATCTCTGAGTACAGTTAATGTAGCAGATGATGTGTAGTCCTATGCAACACTTTGGATAACACAATGGTGATTCTCTGAGTACAGATAATGTAGTAGATGTTACCTGCAGTCCTATGTAATAAACTATTAATGAGAGTGCAATAACATCTATACACTCACATCTGTATACTCACTTCCTCTAGTTCAGTCTGTATCTGGAGCATTAAATCTAATATCATATGTACTCTAATCTCCCAGCAGTTTCTAATCATGCAGGAGGTGAGACCAGGAGATCAGAGCTATAGCCTTACATGTCACACACTGGGAAGCCTAAGTTATTGTGGGTGCATGTTTTTTATCTACTGTGTTGCTGCCTGCTTATGATTGGGCAGCTCATGCAGGGAGAAGAATTACATGCCCCTGTCACACCTCAGGGTCCTGGATGTCACAGTGGCATTGCTTTCCTCAAAGGGAGAGTTATGTCACGCTTGGAAGTGATGAAGGATTCCTTTTATCAGGTAACCACAAAGCACACAACATGTTCACACTCGAAGGCCAGTAGGGGGAGCTCTGATCCTGCTTATGGGTAGTTCCCCATAGTTCTGGTCTGGAGGGAAGGGGGTAATTCATGCCAGACAGCAGACTGGAGCAGTCTGAGGCTGAGAGACTTGTGAGGGGCCGTGTAGCCAGAGTTGCTGCAGCTCCTGGATAGTGAGATACAGAAGGAAAGAACAACATTTTAGTGAGCGTACAGGAGAGCAAAACACAGGAGAGTGACATTTGGGGAGGACTGGGCTACCTCCTTGGCAGAGCGCAGATACCGGTAGCCGGAAGACCAAGGTTGTGTTGGACTCTAGGTGGCACAACAGAAACCGGCAGGACGGCTGGACTATACATTACCCGTCCGCCCTAATACCCTGGAGACACAGTGGCGCATAGATCCCGAGTCGTGATAGAGACCCTGTAAAAAGGCTCGAGCTAGCTGTCATACGGGTTTGTGTCCCACCTTTATGGAAGACAGAGAGGAACTGTGAGGACCTTGCTAGAAGCCATAGGCAGTAAGGGACTATAATACCACCGCGCTATGAGGAAGGCTTTCATCTCCACCTGGTAACGGGGACTCTGAATTCGCTTCCAAGCCGGCCGGACCCTGTCTGTATCTGTGATCTGGTGCCCTGGACTGTGGCTGCCTGAAGTCTTCAGTAAACCAGGTAAAGACACTGTAAACCTGTGTCCTCCGTTCTTTACTGCACCACTCACATCTCCATCTACACACGGGAGCCCTGGGGACCTACTTCACCTGTGGAAAGTTATACCATCCTAGCTGCAATAACATCACCCCAGAGGACCCCTTTAAGCAGCGTCGGTCTCTACTGACCGAATACCACAGGTGGCGTCACGAACACAAACTTTATTCAAAACCCCTTTAAAGACATTCCCTTTAACATGGGCGCCCAGGGCCACAGATCGGGTCGCCGCAACCGTGACATCCCCCTTTGAGTACCGGACCCGGTACCGAGTATCCTTAGGCTCTGGCGGGCGACTCACCCCCAGTGAGAAATACAGTGGGTACGGAAAGTATTCAGACCCCTTTAAATTTTTCACTCTTTGTTTCCTGGCAGCCACATGGTAATTTCAAAAAAGTTCATTTTTTCACATTAATGTACACTCTGCACCCCATCTTGACTGAAAAATACAGAAATGTAGATATTTTTGCAAATTTAATAAGAAAGAAAAATTGAAATATCACATGGTCATAAGTATTCAGACCCTTTGCTCAGACACTCATAGTTAAGTCACATGCTGTCCATTTCCTTGTGATCCTCCTTGAGATGGTTTTACTCCTTCATTGGAGTCCAACTGTGTTTAATTAAACTGATAATTTGGAAAGACGCACACCTGTCTATATAAGACCTCACAGCTCACAGTGCATGTCAGACCAAATGAGAACCATGAGGTCAAAGGAATTGGCCAAGGAGCTCAGAGACAGAATTGTGTCAAGGCACAGATCTGACCAAGGTTACAAAAGAATTTCTGCAGTACTCAAGGTTCCTAGGAGCACAGTGGCCTCCATAATCCTTAAATGGCAGAAGTTTGGGACCACCAGAAGTCTTCCTAGACCTGACTGTCCAGCCAAACTGAGCAATCATGGGAGAAGAGCCTTGGTGAGAGAGGTAAAGAAGAACCCCAAGATCACTGTGGCTGAGCTCCAGAGATGCAGTAGGGAGATGGGAGAAAGTTCCACAAAGTCAACTATCAGTGCAGCCCTCCCCCAGTCGGGCCTTTATGGCAGAGTGGCCCGACAGAAGCCTCTCCTATGAAAGCCAGCATAGAGTTTGCTAAAAAACACATGAAGGACTCCCAGACTATGAGAAATAAGATTCTCTTGTCTGATGAGATGAAGATAGACCTTTTTGGTGATAATTCTAAGCGGTATGTGTGGAGAAAGCCAGGCACTGCTCATCACCTGCCCAATACAATCCCAACAGTGAAACGTGGTGGCTAGGGTTGAGCGAAACGGGTCGATCATTTTCAAAAGTCGCCGACTTTTGGCTAAGTCGGCGTCTCATGAAACCCGATCCGACCCCTGTGCTTGTCGGCCATGCGGTACGCGACTTTCGCGCCAAAGTCGCGTTTCAATGACGCGAAAAGCGCCATTTCTCAGCCAATGAAGGTGAACGCAGAGTGTGGGCAGCGTGATGACATAGATCCTGGTCCCCACCATCTTAGAGAAGGGCATTGCAGTGATTGGCTTGCTGTCTGCGGCGTCACAGGGGCTATAAAGGGGCGTTCCCGCCGACCGCCATCTTACTGCTGCTGATCTGAGCTTAGGGACAGGTTGCTGCCGCTTCGTCAGAAGCAGGGAGAGCGTTAGGCAGGGTCCACTAACCACCAAACCGCTTGTGCTGCAGCGATTTCCACTGTCCAACACCACCTTCGGTGTGCAGGGACTGTGGAAGCTATTTTTTTTTTTTTTTCCCCTCAGCGCTGTAGCTCATTGGGCTGCCCTAGAAGGCTCCGTGATAGCTGTATTGCTGTGTGTACGGCACTGTGCAAACCAACTGCTTTTTTCAAAGCACATATCCTCTTGTTCCTTCCTTTCTGCACAGCTATCTTTTCTGTTTTTCCACACTTTTTATTTAATTTGTGCATCAGTCCACTCCTATTGCTGCCTGCCATACCTGGCTTACATTACTGCAGGGAGATAGTAATTGTAGGACAGTTTTTTTTTTTTTTTTGTTTTTTTTTGTGGGAGATTAAGATTGGCATTTCTGCTACAGTGCCATCCCTGTGTGTGCCATCTCTCACTGAGTGGGCCATAGAAAGCCTATTTATTTTTTCCGTGATTTGTGTTCTAAAATCTACCTCAACATAAAAACACTACATCAATCAGTGGGAGAAAAATATTGGCCTCAGTCAGGGCTTGTGTGCCACTGCTGTGTGTGCTATCTCTCATTCAGTGGGCTATAGCAAGCCTATTTTTTTTTATTTTTTTTTAATATTATTTGGTTTCTAAAGTCTCCCTGAAAAAAAAAAAAAAACCTAAAAAAACAGTGGGAGAGTAATATTGCCCTTTCAGCTTGTGTGCCAGTCTTGACTCCTGGGTGTGCCACCTCTCTCCCTCTCATTCAGTGGGCCATAGAAAGCCTATTTATTTATTTTTTTAAATATTATTGGGTTTCTAAAGTCTCCCTTAAAAAACAAAAAATACATAAAAAAACAGTGGGAGAGTAATATTGCCCTTTCAGCTTGTGTGCCAGTCTTGACTCCTGGGTGTGCCACCTCTCTCCCTTTCATTCAGTGGGCCATAGAAAGCCTATTTATTTTTTCCGTGATTTGTGTTCTAAATTCTACCTCAACACAAAAACACTACATCAATCAGTGGGAGAAAAATATTGGCCTCAGTCAGGGCTTGTGTGCCACTGCTGTGTGTGCTATCTCTCATTCAGTGGGCTATAGCAAGCCTATTTTTTTTTTTTTTTTTTTAATATTATTTGGTTTCTAAAGTCTCCCTGAAAAAAAAAAAAAAACCTAAAAAAACAGTGGGAGAGTAATATTGCCCTTTCAGCTTGTGTGCCAGTCTTGACTCCTGGGTGTGCCACCTCTCTCCCTTTCATTCAGTGGGCCATAGAAAGCCTATTTATTTTTTTTTTTAAATATTATTGGGTTTCTAAAGTCTCCCTTAAAAAACAAAAAATACATAAAAAAACAGTGGGAGAGTAATATTGCCCTTTCAGCTTGTGTGCCAGTCTTGACTCCTGGGTGTGCCACCTCTCTCTCTCATTCAGTGGGCCATAGAAAGGCTATTTTTTTTTTGGTTTTTTTAATATTATTTGGTTTCTAAAGTCTCCCTGAAAAAAAAAAAAAAACATACAAAAAACAGTGGGAGAGTAATATTGCCCTTTCAGCTTGTGTGCCAGTCTTGACTCCTGGGTGTGCCACCTCTCTCCCTTTCATTCAGTGGGCCATAGAAAGCCTATTTATTTTTTCCGTGATTTGTGTTCTAAATTCTACCTCAACACAAAAACACTACATCAATCAGTGGGAGAAAAATATTGGCCTCAGTCAGGGCTTGTGTGCCACTGCTGTGTGTGCTATCTCTCATTCAGTGGGCTATAGAAAGCCTATTTATTTATTTATTTTTTTTCTTATTATTTGGTTTCTAAAGTCTCCCTGAAAAAAAAAAATACATAAATTAGGTGGGAGATTAATATTGACATTAGTGCTTGAGTGACAGTCCTGCGTGTGTGTCATCTCTGTGATTTTGTGCCACAGAAAACAGAGTGTGTAACATTGTGCCTGATTTTCCTTGTGGTCTCACCAACCTGTTAAGGGATATTGAAATCATACTGAAGTTATAGCTCACCGTGTAAGTTGTTTGACAGCAACAAATAAAGTTACTTTGGTTAAGATTTTAAAACAATGAGGAAGTCTGGTGCAAGAGGTCGTCGTGGGCGTTCATTGTCAGCTGGTAATGATGGTAGTGGTAGTGGAGCATCAGGTGGTCGTGGGGATAAAAATATTCCACCTAAGTCTGGAGCTGTGGAGCCAGTTTCGTCGTCAGGCTACACAAGGCCTCGAACGCTCTCTTTTCTGGGAGTAGGAAAACCGCTTTTAAAGGCGGAGCAGCAACAGCAAGTTTTGGCTTACATTGCAGACTCAGCCTCTAGCTCTTTTGCCTCCTCTTCCGAAACTGGTAAATGTAAAAGCAGCGCGTCGCTTGTGGATGTTCACGGTCAGGGACAAGTTGCTTCCTTGTCCTCCTCAGCAAAAACTACAACAAGAGAGAAGGATGCAGCAGGCGACACAACGGGTCACTCCATGGAGCTCTTTACACATACCGTCCCTGGCTTAGAAAGTGAAACATTTAACAGGCCATGCCCATTACAAGTATATTCTGACATGGAGTGCACTGATGCACAGCCACAGCCAGAGTACTATGCTGCTCCTTTGACTCAGACCACCACATTGCCCTCTCAGGGTACAGATCCACAATCAGACCCTGATGAGACTATGTTGCCCCGCCACGAACGCTATACCACCGACCGACACAGTGACACAGACGAAGTTGCACACGAGCTCGAAGAGGAGGTAATAGATGACCCAGTTATTGACCCCGATTGGCAGCCATTGGGGGAACAGGGTGCAGGCGGCAGTAGTTCAGAAGCGGAGGTGGAGGAGGGGCCGCAGCAGGCATCAACATCGCAACAGGTTCCATCTGCCGGGCCCGTATCTGGCCCAAAACGCGTGTCAAAGCCAAAACCTGTTGGAGCACAGCGTTGCCATCCGGTTAAAGCTCAGTCTGCAATCCCTGAAAAGGGATCCGAGTCTAGGAAGAGTGCAGTCTGGCATTTTTTTAAACAACATCCAACTGATCAGCGCAAAGTCATCTGTCAAAAATGTTCAACTAGCTTAAGCAGAGGTCAGAATCTGAAAAGTCTAAATACTAGTTGCATGCATAGACACTTAACCACCATGCATTTTCAAGCCTGGACTAACTACCAAACGTCCCTCAAGATTGTAGCACCCTCGGCCAATGAAGCTAGTCAGCAACGCAACATCCCTTCCGTCACTGTAAGGCCACCATTTTCCGCACCACCGGCAGTATCTGTGCAGGTTTCTTTGCCAGCCAAAAGCAGTCAGGGTCAGGGAATCACCAGTTTTGTAGGAGGAAATATTGCATCTAGGGCACCGGCGGAAACAATACCGTCTCCAACCGTCTCTCAGTCTGCCATGTACACCGGCACACCCGAAAGTTCCACGATCTCCAGCTCTCCAGTCCAGCTCACCCTACATGAGACTCTGGTTAGAAAAAGGAAGTACTTATCCTCGCATCCGCGTACACAGGGTTTTAACGCCCACATAGCTAGACTAATATCGTTAGAGATGATGCCCTACCGGTTAGTTGAAAGCGAAGCTTTCAAAGCCCTGATGGAGTACGCTGAACCACGATACGAGCTACCCAGTCGACACTTTTTTTCCAGAAAAGCCATCCCAGCCCTGCACCAGCATGTTAAACAGCGCATCGTCCATGCACTCAGGCAATCTGTGAGTACAAAGGTGCACCTGACTACAGATGCATGGACCAGTAGGCATGGCCAGGGACGTTATGTGTCCATCACGGCACACTGGGTGAATGTGGTGGATGCAGGGTCCACAGGCGACATCAATTTAGGGACAGTTGTGCCTAGCCCACGGTCTAGGAAACAGTTGGCTGTAGGCGTTCGCACCCCCTCCTCCTCCTCCTCCTCGTCCTCCTGCAGAAGCTACAGCTCTTCCACAGAACGCAGTCTGCCAACCACTCCATCGGCAGATGACACTGTTGCACACCAGTTGTCCCATTATGGGCCAGCTACTGCCAAGCGTCAGCAGGCTGTATTGGCTATGAAGTGCTTGGGCGACAACAGACACACCGCGGAAGTTCTGTCCGAGTTCTTGCAACAAGAAACACAGTCGTGGCTGGGCACAGTAGATCTTGAGGCAGGCAAGGTAGTGAGTGATAACGGAAGGAATTTCATGGCTGCCATCTCCCTTTCCCAACTGAAACACATTCCTTGCCTGGCTCACACCTTAAACCTGGTGGTGCAGTGCTTATTGAAAACTTATCCTGGGTTCTCCGACCTGCTCCTCAAAGTGCGTGCACTTTGCTCACATATCCGACGTTCGCCTGTACACGCCAGCCGTATGCAGACCTATCAGCGGTCTTTGAACCTTCCCCAGCATCGCCTAATCATAGACGTTGCAACAAGGTGGAACTCAACACTGCACATGCTTCAGAGACTGTGCGAACAGAGGCGTGCTGTTATTTATTTGTGGGAGGATACACGGGCAGGCAGTAGGATGGCAGACATGGAGTTGTCAGGTGTGCAGTGGTCTAAGATACAAGACATGTGTCAAGTCCTTCAGTGTTTTGAGGAATGCACACGGCTGGTTAGTGCAGACAACGCCGTAATAAGCATGAGCATCCCCCTAATGCGTCTGCTGATGCAAAGTTTGACGCACATAAAGGAGCAGGCGTCTGCACCAGAGGAAGAGGAAAGCCTTGATGACAGTCAGCCATTGTCTGGTCAGGGCAGTGTACAGGACGAGGTAGCGGGCGAAGAGGAGGTGGAGGACGAGGAGGATGATGGGGATGAGTATATTTTTAATGCCGAACCTTTCCCGGGGGCACAGGAAATTGGTTGCGTGTCACGGCCGGGTTCTGGTTTTTTGAGGGACACAAGTGACGTAGATTTGCCTGCAACTGCCCCTCAACCAATCACAACCGGAGATTTGACAACTGGAACTTTGGCCCACATGGCGGATTATGCCTTACGTATCCTAAAAAGGGACACACGCATTACGAAAATGATGAACGATGACGATTACTGGTTGGCCTGCCTCCTTGATCCACGCTATAAAGGCAAATTGCAAAATATTATGCCACATGAGAACTTGGAACTAATATTAGCAACCAAACAATCAACTCTTGTTGACCGTTTGCTTCAGGCATTCCCAGCACACAGCGCACGTGATCGTTCTCACACGAGCTCCAGGGGGCAGCAGACTAGGAGTGTTAGGGGTGCACACATCAGAAGTGGCGTTGGACAGAGGGGTTTTCTGACCAGGTTGTGGAGTGATTTTGCTATGACCGCAGACAGGACAGGTACTGCTGCATCAATTGAAAGTGACAGGAGACAACATTTGTCCAGTATGGTTACTAACTATTTTTCATCCCTTATCGATGTTCTCCCTCAACCGTCATTCCCATTTGATTACTGGGCCTCCAAATTAGACACCTGGCCAGAATTGGCAGAATATGCATTGCAGGAGCTTGCTTGCCCGGCAGCAAGTGTCCTATCAGAAAGAGTATTCAGTGCTGCAGGTTCAATATTAACCGAAAAAAGGACTCGTCTGGCTACCCAAAATGTTGACGATCTAACATTCATTAAAATGAACCACAACTGGATTTCGAAATCTTTTGCCCCACCTTGCCCGGCCGACACCTAGCTTTCCTATGAAAAGCTCTTGCCTGTGAATTACTTTTCTAATGTCTAATTTGCTGCAGCTGATTGTACAGCATACGACATGTTTACACCTCCCTAAATGGCCAAACTCCCCACACGGGGCCGTGGTATCACGACTTGGCGCAAGCACCCGTGAGACTGCTGTTTGTCTGAAGAGGTGGGTGTGCTCGCTTTTGGTTGACGGCATTGCTACTGGGTCCCTCATAGTACAATGTAGTGTCTCTGGCGGTGGTGGTGCGCACCCAACGTCAGACACACCGTTGTAACATGAGGGGCCCTGGGGCGGTCCCGCCGGCCTCTAGAGAGTTCCCCCCTACCCCAGCTCAAAATGTGCTCTACCACATGCAAAATTATGTCGCACAGCTCCACCAATCTTTAGTCTATTCGCTGACATCATTCAATGTCTGGCACTGACAATACAAATTTGTAGACATCTATGATGCAACTTAAAGTAGTCTGTGTCTGTGTCCTATATTGGCACCATTAAATAGTTACTGCCAAATTACTATGTCAGAAACTCAGCAGATGAGCCCACCCCTGTACCTAAGTATGCCACCTTTTTTTTTGTTTTGGTTGTTTTGCGAGACATTAACATCTATTTATATTTTGGGAGTACTGGGACAGACACTCCTTGCACTACTCCTCCACTCACCACCAAGCTGCCCGTGTATCCATGTAACCGCTGTAAAACTGCCATGAGCCTATTGTTTGTTATTTTAGGCCTTTGAAGCCTGTCTGCGGTCCCTCCTTCCACTAGTCCTCCACTGACCAGACCACTGCTGCCCGTGTACCCCTGGAACCAATTATAAAGTGCCTACAGCCAGTCCATTTTTTTATGTTAGGCCTTTGAAGCCTGTCTGCGGTCCCTCCTTCCACTAGTCCTCCACTGACCAGACCACTGCTGCCCGTGTACCCCTGGAACCAATTATAAAGTGCCTACAGCCAGCCCATTTTTTTATGTTAGGCCTTTGAAGCCTGTCTGCGGTCCCTCCTTCCACTAGTCCTCCACTGGCCAGACCACTGCTGCCCGTGTACCCCTGGAACCAATTATAAAGTGCCTACAGCCAGCCCATTTTTTTATGTTAGGCCTTTGAAGCCTGTCTGCGGTCCCTACTTTAAATACTCCTCCACTGACCACCAAGCTGCCTGCCCGTGTATCCATGTAACCGCTGTAAAACTGCCATGAGCCTATTGTTTGTTATTTTAGGCCTTTGAAGCCTGTCTGCGGTCCCTCCTTCCACTAGTCCTCCACTGACCAGACCACTGCTGCCCGTGTACCCCTGGAACCAATTATAAAGTGCCTACAGCCAGCCCATTTTCTTATGTTAGGCCTTTGAAGCCTGTCTGCGGTCCCTACTTTAAATACTCCTCCACTGACCACCAAGCTGCCTGCCCGTGTATCCATGTAACCGCTGTAAAACTGCCATGAGCCTATTGTTTGTTATGTTAGGCCTTTGATAGCCTGTCTGCGGTCCCTACTTTAAATACTCCTCCACTCACCACCAAGCTGCCTGCCCGTCTATCCATGTAACCGCTGTAAAACTGCAATGAGCCTATTGTTTGTTATTTTAGGCCTTTGATAGCCTGTCTGCGGCCCCTACTTGCAATACTCCTCCACTGACCACAATGCTGCCTGGAGTGCCTGCCTGTGTATCCATGTAACCGATGTAAAACTGCCATGACTGCCTACTGTTTGTTATTTTAGGCCTTTGATAGCCTGTCTGCAGCCCCTACTTGCAATACTCCTCCACTGACCACACCAATGCTGCCCGTGTACCCCTGGAACCTATTTAAAAGTTCATAGAGCCTAGTTATATATTTTATTTACTATTAATAAGGCCATGATGGACTACGCTGTACCACGCTACAAGCTAACCAGTCGACACTTCTTTTGCGAGAAAAGCCATCCCAACCCTCCACCAGCATGTAGAAGACCGCATTGTCCATGCACTCTGGCAATCTGTGAGTACAAAGGTGCACCTGACAACAGACGCATGGACCTGTAGGCATGGCCACGGAAGATTACGTGTCCATTACGGCGCAATGGGTTAATGTGGTGGATGCATGGTCCACAGGGGACAGCCTACTAAGTCTGTCTGCAGTCCCTAATTCAAATTGTCCTCCACTGTCTAAATCGGAGCTTCCACCTTCTGGCTTTCGGCCTATAGTATCAGAAATTAAACTGCATTTGGCCTTCAACTTTGGTTAGGGCCTACTAACGGCTTCTGCCCCTCCCTGGTGTTGCCCTCAACTAAATAAAGCTGAGCTTCAACCTTCTGCTCCAAATTACCATTTTGAAAAATGCAATAGGCTTTTCCGGCCTACTAAAGGTGTCTGTCTGTGTGCCCCTGCCTGGTGTTGTCCTCAACTAAATAAAGCTGAGCTTCAACCTTCCGGCTCTCATTAAGTGGTTTAAAAAAAAAAAATGGTGGTTAGGGCCTACTAACGGCTTCTGCCCCTCCCTGGTGTTGCCCTCAACTAAATAAAGCTGAGCTTCAACCTTCTGCTCCAAATTACCATTTTGAAAAATGCAATAGGCTTTTCCGGCCTACTAAAGGTGTCTGTCTGTGTGCCCCTGCCTGGTGTTGTCCTCAACTAAATAAAGCTGAGCTTCAACCTTCCGGCTCTCATTAAGTGGTTTTAAAAAAAAAAATGGTGGTTAGGGCCTACTAACGGCTTCTGCCCCTCCCTGGTGTTGTCCTCAACTAAATAAAGCTGAGCTTCAACCTTCCGGCTCTCATTAAGTGGTTTTAAAAAAAAAAATGGTGGTTAGGGCCTACTAACGGCTTCTGCCCCTCCCTGGTGTTGTCCTCAACTAAATAAAGCTGAGCTTCAACCTTCCGGCTCTCATTAAGTGGTTTTAAAAAAAAAAAATGGTGGTTAGGGCCTACTAACGGCTTCTGCCCCTCCCTGGTGTTGCCCTCAACTAAATAAAGCTGAGCTTCAACCTTCTGCTCCAAATTACCATTTTGAAAAATGCAATAGGCTTTTCCGGCCTACTAAAGGTGTCTGTCTGTGTGCCCCTGCCTGGTGTTGTCCTCAACTAAATAAAGCTGAGCTTCAACCTTCCGGCTCTCATTAAGTGGTTTTAAAAAAAAAAATGGTGGTTAGGGCCTACTAACGGCTTCTGCCCCTCCCTGGTGTTGTCCTCAACTAAATAAAGCTGAGCTTCAACCTTCCGGCTCTCATTAAGTGGTTTTAAAAAAAAAAATGGTGGTTAGGGCCTACTAACGGCTTCTGCCCCTCCCTGGTGTTGTCCTCAACTAAATAAAGCTGAGCTTCAACCTTCCGGCTCTCATTAAGTGGTTTTAAAAAAAAAAAATGGTGGTTAGGGCCTACTAACGGCTTCTGCCCCTCCCTGGTGTTGCCCTCAACTAAATAAAGCTGAGCTTCAACCTTCTGCTCCAAATTACCATTTTGAAAAATGCAATAGGCTTTTCCGGCCTACTAAAGGTGTCTGTCTGTGTGCCCCTGCCTGGTGTTGCCCTCAACTAAATAAAGCTGAGCTTCAACCTTCTGCTCCAAATTACCATTTTGAAAAATGCAATAGGCTTTTCCGGCCTACTAAAGGTGTCTGTCTGTGTGCCCCTGCCTGGTGTTGTCCTCAACTAAATAAAGCTGAGCTTCAACCTTCCGGCTCTCATTAAGTGGTTTTTAAAAAAAAAAATGGTGGTTAGGGCCTACTAACGGCTTCTGCCCCTCCCTGGTGTTGCCCTCAACTAAATAAAGCTGAGCTTCAACCTTCTGCTCCAAATTACCATTTTGAAAAATGCAATAGGCTTTTCCGGCCTACTAAAGGTGTCTGTCTGTGTGCCCCTGCCTGGTGTTGCCCTCAACTAAATAAAGCTGAGCTTCAACCTTCTGCTCCAAATTACCATTTTGAAAAATGCAATAGGCTTTTCCGGCCTACTAAAGGTGTCTGTCTGTGTGCCCCTGCCTGGTGTTGTCCTCAACTAAATAAAGCTGAGCTTCAACCTTCCGGCTCTCATTAAGTGGTTTTAAAAAAAAAAATGGTGGTTAGGGCCTACTAACGGCTTCTGCCCCTCCCTGGTGTTGTCCTCAACTAAATAAAGCTGAGCTTCAACCTTCCGGCTCTCATTAAGTGGTTTTAAAAAAAAAAATGGTGGTTAGGGCCTACTAACGGCTTCTGCCCCTCCCTGGTGTTGTCCTCAACTAAATAAAGCTGAGCTTCAACCTTCCGGCTCTCATTAAGTGGTTTTAAAAAAAAAAAATGGTGGTTAGGGCCTACTAACGGCTTCTGCCCCTCCCTGGTGTTGCCCTCAACTAAATAAAGCTGAGCTTCAACCTTCTGCTCCAAATTACCATTTTGAAAAATGCAATAGGCTTTTCCGGCCTACTAAAGGTGTCTGTCTGTGTGCCCCTGCCTGGTGTTGTCCTCAACTAAATAAAGCTGAGCTTCAACCTTCCGGCTCTCATTAAGTGGTTTTAAAAAAAAAAATGGTGGTTAGGGCCTACTAACGGCTTCTGCCCCTCCCTGGTGTTGCCCTCAACTAAATAAAGCTGAGCTTCAACCTTCTGCTCCAAATTACCATTTTAAAAAATGCAATAGGCTTTTCCGGCCTACTAAAGGTGTCTGCCCCTCCCTGGTGTTGTCCTCAACTGAACAAAGCTGAGCTTCCACATTCTGGCTTTCGCCCTATACTATCAGATATTAAACTGCATTTGGCCTACTAGTGTGGTTAGGCCCTTGAAACAGTGTCTGCTGCTCTTGGGTTTGCTACTCCACTGAACAAAGCAATGCCGCCTGTTTAGTCCTGTTACCAATTTTGAACTGCATGTAGCCTACTTTATTCTTTGGCCCTATATCTGTTTCCTCCTCATCCTGCCCATTGCCCAGCCACTGCTAAATGAGTCTGCTGGTACATTGACCTAGACCACTACATTCCCCTTGTACTCTACACAGCCAGAATCTGTCCCTGCTGAAAGTAAGGTTCCCCTTCCCGCATGTTATACCACCTTACACAGGGACAGAGAGGAAGGTGCAGATGAAAGTGCAGGTTCCTTCATCAGGTGGGGGGGCATACTCGTTGGCGACGTCACTGGCACAGGGCCCCTCAGAGTACGCAAAAGTGTCGCTGCTGGTGGGAGGCGCCCCCGCCATGCAAACACACCGCCGTACTTTGAGGGGCCCTGTGCCAGTGCCAATGCGAACGAGTGGGCCCCCCCCTGCTTGCTCAGGATCACAGCACTTGCAACTTTTAAATACTTACCTTTCCCTGCAACACCGCCGTGACGTAGTCCGCATTTCCTGGGCCCACGAAAAACTTGAGCCAGCCCTACTCCCCCCACAACTTTCCCCCAATTCCCTATGCCCAACTATTATTATACAGTTAATTAAGATTGGCAAGCTTCAGAAACAAGAATGGATGTTTTTGGCATTAAAATGGGCACTGTAGGTGTTTTCCTGGCCTCCACTCACTGCCGACTATGCTTCCCCATTGACTTGCATTGGGTTTCGTGTTTCGGTCGATCCCCGACTTTTAGCGATAATCGGCCGACTGCACTCGACTCGACTCTGGACAAAATCGGGTTTCCCAAAACCCTACTCGATCTTAAAAAAATGAAAGTCGCTCAACCCTAGTGGTGGCAGCATCATGCTATGGGGGTGTTTTTCAGCTGCAGGGACAGGATGACTGGTTGTTATTAAAGGAAACATGAATGCGACAAGTACAGGGATATCCTGGATGAAAACCTCTTCCAGAGTGCTCTGGACCTCAGACTTGGCCGAAGGTTCACCTTCCAACAAGACAATGACCCTAAGCACACAGCTAAAATAACAAAGGCTTCAGAACAACTCTGTGACCATTCTTGACTGGCCCAGCCAGAGCCCTGACCTAAACCCAATGGAGCATCTCTGGAGAGACCTGAAAATAGCGTCCACCAACGTTCACCATCCAACCAGACGGAACTGGAGAGGATCTGCACAGAAGAATGGCAGAGGATCCCCAAATCCAGATGTGAAAAGCATCATTTCCAAGAAGACTCATGGCTGCACTAGCTCAAAAGGTGCTTCTACTCAATACTGAGCCAAGGGGCTGAATACTTATGGCCATGTGATATTTCAGTTTTTCGTTTTTAATAAATTTGCAAATATGTCTACATTTCTGTTTTTTTCAGTCAAGATGGGGTGCAGAGTGCACATTAATGAGAAAAAAATGAACTTTTTTGAATTTACCAAATGGCTGCAATGAAACAAAGAGTGAAAAATGTAAAGGGGTCTGAATACTTTTTGCTGAATTCTTTTTGCTCAATTCCGGTTACGTTGACTCACGAATTACCGACCATTAGGATGGAATTAATTTGCAGGGTGAAGAGTTCATTCTCCAGTTGTACTCTGTGAATCTGGTGAAACCGCTCACTCATCTCGGCATTTTATGCTTCTGATATATATACGGTATTACGGTGTTATTCGCTAATATTAATGCACCGCGCTGGGTCGCTGCCGCATCTGTCGGATCACTCATACAGGGGTCTTGTCATCGTATTTTTAAGAGAGGCGATGACAAGTCCTGACAATAATTTCTCCATTCATGCCATATCCGTTGTCGTCTAGGATGGCGGCTGCTGATAGCGATGGTTTTCCCTGCCGCACTGCACTTGTGACAAGAGATGAGGAGGATTTTCAGCATAAAAGCAGCTCTTCTCAGAGAGCGCGAGCCGTCCCCGGCACACTCTGCATACTGATTCCCACTCTCATCTCTCTCCATTTTCTCCCGTCTCTGTGGCGCCTGCGTGACTCCCTCTCGCTCTCACGTAAATATATGGATAAGTGAGGATCATACTCGCTGACGCGCCCTTCCCTCTCCCACTGCTGCTTCCCTCCAAGATGAAAGAGTTTCAAGAATGCAGCAGAAAATATCCGAGTAGCAATAAGCATTGAGCTGTGATAGATCGGAGGAGACGGGCGCAATCTAAAGGGTCCCAACTAATCTCATTACACCGGGACATATTGGACCTGCAGACAATTCAGTCCCCCACACCCAGGCTCTGGAGACTAGGGGGGTCCCCAAAGGGCCCTTTGCTCCATATGAAAAGACTATTACTATTAAAGACCAGTGATAGTCGGGGGGGCTCTGTTGGGAATTTTGCATTGGTTCCCAGACGCTTCAAGTTAGGCCATTGCTGTCCACATTGTATTTCTACCACCAGATGTTGCATTATAATAAATGTGACTATACATTTTAGTGGTCTACAGTGACTTAGTTATGGTCTATGTTAACTTAGACATTTACACATATAATCCCTAATAGTCTAGGGTGGTTTAAGAGTTGATTTAAATTTCTAATGGTTTATGTTGGTTTAATTTAATATTCTTAGTGGTCTGGAATTGTGTAGTGATGTACGATCTATGAAAGCTTTATTATCCCTGGTGGTCTAGAGAGGTGTAAGTAGTAATTGTCACGGCCGCAGGTGGTGCATGGGGTTCGTGGTTCACGGACTCACTGCGCCACGGTCCAGGCTTACCTAGGAAGGGTCGTGGCTAAGAGGCTAGCTGGTTTTCACTGGAGTTCTTAATGGCAGAGTCAGTCTTGAGCTGCAGGCAGGTGCCAGGTACCACTCCTAGGCAATCCTGCAGCTGCCGTCCCCAGGGGTTAGGTTCGCCGGCACAGATAAGGACTCTGAGTTGGACTACTCAGGTTCTGGGTGATCTGACAGAATGGACACTGACATGGAGTCACAGACAGGGCTGGATTCAGATACTGGAACAGGCTCCAACAGTACGGACTCAGAAACACTAATCAGGAGTGATGCAGATGAAGGTTCAAGTACCACCAGTGCAGCTTCTCAGGTTTCTGGTACCGCTGATGCGGCTTCTCAGGTTTCAGGTACCACTGATGCGGCTTCTCAGGTTTCAGGTACCGCTGATGCGGCTTCTCAGGTTTCAGGTACCACTGATGCAGCTTCTCAGGTTTCAGGTACCGCTGATGCGGCTTCTCAGGTTTCAGGTACCACCGATGTGGCTTCTCAGGGGTCAGGTACCGCCGATGTGGCTTCTCAGGGTTCAGGTACCACCGATGTGGCTTCTCAGGGGTCAGTTACTGCCGATGTGGCTTCTCAGGGTTTCAGGTACTGCCGATGTGGCTTCTCAGGGTTCAGGTACCACCGATGTGGCTTCTCAGGGGTCAGGTACCGCCGATGTCGCTTCTCAGGGTTCAGGTACCACCAATGTGGCTTCTCAGGGGTCAGGTACTGCTGATGTGGCTTCTCAGGGTTTCAGGTACTGCCAATGCAGCTTCTCAGGGTTCAGGTACCGCCGATGCGGCTTTTCGGGTTTCAGGTACCGCCGATGCAGCTTCTCAGGGGTCAGGTACCACTGGTGCAGCTTCTCAGGGTGAAGGTACCACCGATGTGGCTTCTCAGGGGTCAGGTACCACCGATGTGGCTTCTCAGGGGTCAGGTACCGCCGATGTGGCTTGTCAAGGTTCAAGTACCACAGATGTGGCTTCTCAGGGGTCAGGTACCGTCGATGTGGCTTCTCAGGGTTCAGGTACCACCGATGTAGCTTCTCAGGGGTCAGGTACTGCCGATGTGGTTTCTCAGGGTTTCAGGTACTGCCGATGCGGCTTCTCAGGGTTCAGGTACCACCTATGTGGGTTCTCAGATTTCGGGTACTGCCGCTGCGGCTTCTCAGGGTTCAGGTACCGCTGATGTGGCTTCTCGGGGCTCGGGTACCACCGTACTTTTATATCGTTGGCTTATCCTGAGGAAGATCATCAATATCTGATCGGTGACGGGTGCTCTTCCTGGTGCCAGCTACAGCCAGGGCTGCTCAGCTGCGTGGCTGGACAGCACATCAGCTGTGTGGTGTCTCTGAAGCTGGCTACTGTACTTTTGTCCACTGTTAATTCAAATAGGGGCAGGGGTGGATGTGCAGTACCTGTCTGCGACCACTATACTGTTGGTGGAGCTGCGCTGTGCAGCTCAGCAAGTGAGAACTTCTGCCCGCTGCCAGCATGGAGAACAGCTGATGGGCAGGAGTGACGGCTGTCGCACCTCACCGATCAGATATTAATGACCTTTCCTAAAGACAGGCCATCAATGTAAAAGTCTCAGACAATCCCTTTAAGTGATGTCATTACTCTACTGTAGTCAGTAGTCCTGTGCTATGATGTCTGGCAGTCCCCGCATGACCATGCAGAGAAGTATTTCTGACACTTTGTATTGAAGCCTTTGTGCATTTACGTTCTTGGCATTTTCTCCTTGGCTCCGTCTCCTATTTGGCTGCGAGGAGTCGTCCATATTGCTTTTTGCACTGTGCGCGGCTGCAGAGAAGTTCATTAGTATCACTGCTGATGAGATCGCACAATGCAAATACAATTACGTGTTGTTTAGTGAAGGAGTCGAGAGAGAAATGACCGCAGCGATGGCAGCGACAGCAACACAAGCAGCGGCGTTCCCTCCATCACCCTCATTGAGGAAACGATTACATGCCATTAACACCGCCGCTTATCTAATGGGTTAATAATAAGCAGAATTCTGACGAGCCTAAATGCTGAGCCCCCCCAAGGGGAACAAGTTGCAAAATTCAGACACCCTGAAGCACCGGAGAGACAGGGCGCAACTCCCGACATGTGCACCTAACAAGTCACAGCAATGACCGCATGGATCAAGTTCACATCTCAAGTAGCCCCCAAAAGAATTAAGACCCCATGGCAAGATCCCAAATGGGTTGATGACCCTCCAGCCTCATACAGCAGAATCTAGCTGATTTGCTCATCAGTTTTCCCAATCAACGATCTGCAACATGCGAAATTCTCAGATTGCTGTCATTATCGTTAATGATAGTACCGTAGATGACCAGTGACTTGGAAACTTTTTGAACCGTGCCCCAAAAATTTGGATTGAAGGATCCAATCTGCAATAATGTATAATAAGAGCGCTGATTGTTGTAATTTAGCATCAGCTAGGGAGCTGTAGGGTGAAGATCACTGCCCCAGGATATGGTACCACTATAACCCCCATCGTTCTGGCTTGGATGATGATACGTTTCTGGTAACAGTCCATGGATGAATCATCTGCGTCTTCCTAACCATGGCATCAATGTATTCCGCTCTTCTTCAAGTGAAGCAGAAAACTCTCTCCCCAGATCTGTATCCGTGCAGCTAGTGACTGAGCCGCCTCCGGCTGAGACCTGGTAGTTCAGCCTAAACTTAGCTGACATGTTCCAGGAGTAAGAGCCCCATCCAGTAGAACATTAACTCCAACAATCCGGGGGAAGAGAACAGTGAAAAGAACTTCATTCAATCAATCAATCAAGATGAAGATGATTTTTAGGTTGTAAATAAGATTCTAATAGATGAGGGGTCTCAGATCTGGACGAAGACCACCGCTCTAGTATTATGTATGAAGCTTAACGTTCTGAAAATTGTGCCCCAATGTGGGAAACAAGGTACTAAATTAGGGGCCCAGTTCATCATTGCATTTCTGACAGGTTTTTTTTATGATGAATTACGTCTCAGTTCACGGCTTCATGATTTGCAACAAATTCATCAAACTATTTGAGACTTTTTTTTCAAATATTTACAAATGTTTTAGACAAATTCATCATATATGCCTTTAATTAAAAAAAAGTGTCATAATTGGCACTGCTTTATTCCAGTTCCTCCCTGGAATGATTTTATGTTTGCAAGAAAAAAAGTTGAATTTTTTGCAACTCTTTACAAAATGTGCAACTTTTTAAGAGTTGTATATACATAAAGTTTCTGAATATTTGCAAATGATGAATTAGTCAAAAAACATCTGGATAATGAAAAACCACGCGCGTTCTTGAACTGACCCAAAAAAATCTAATGAGAACTGAGAAAAATAGCATAAAAATGGTGCAAAAAGTATAATGAATTTGGTGCAAAAAGAATGATCAAAGTCTACAAATCTACAAATATCAGCTCCTGACCATTTGCAAGAATTCTGCTTGCTGTCAGTGAATGAGAACAGTCTGGTTTATAGAGAAGTAGATACAATTGTATCCAGTCTAGACAATGCCTGGACTCCAGACTGATACATTGTAGCAAACTTCCAGATGGATTTCTACATGTTGATGATGTGTTTAGCTCACAGAGCATTGTCTAGCCTGGATGCAATTGTATCCAGTTCTCAGCAGAGAGCACGACTACCTCCATGCAAATTTCGATGTTTTATTTTTTCTTGAATGTAAAGAATATTCAATGACAGATAAGAAACTTCTTGAAAATTATAAACTTTCTCAACTTGCACAAACACAGCAGACAATGGCCAAAAAATGATGTTGCTATGTTCTGGGTGTAACATATGAGAATAGGGTATTAGCGGAACCCCTGACAATTGGGTGCACCATTTTTTATTTTTTTTGCTCCATGTCTCACTTGGTTGTTTGGATGGGACTTCTGCGGTGCTGCATGGAATATGTAAGAATTTCTTCCTCTGCGGGATGAATATATTCATCGGCCGCGTCTCGTCGCATATGTGAAGCTTATTATCAATTTGCTCTTATTTCAGGGAAATGTTATTTTTTTCCTTCCTCGTGCCCTCGTCTGATGTAATGAGCCCGATCGTGTCAACACATTTCCGTCCAGAACATTTCTCTCTAATAGTCTTACCCAGCGGAGGAGACAATAAAACTGTGCAAATAAGCGCTCGCCTCTTACCGCTCTCTCCTCAGCGCCTCGTATATCGCCGTCTCTTTCCTTAGTCACCGTCACAGTAAAATGATTGTTGATTTTTCTTGGTTTAATACTTACATGGAGACGACATAGATAAAACCAGCGCGTCGCATACCCGGCGAAGACAATTATTTTACAGCAAATGAGCAGCGAGACGCGTTCCGTTGTGTAATGGAAATGAATTATTTATAGCAGGATTTTAATGTAAAGAGACAGGAACTGCAGCTCTGACGGGGGATCGTTCCCTCGTATGAGCACAGATCAGATCCGAACCAACACTGCCTAATGACCAAACTTACTGCAACATATGCTGCATGACCACAAGTATGTGCACCCCCTAGGAGGAGGGTCCAGCATTTTTTGCAAACTCCTAAAATCATAAAATCCAGCATTAAAGATCATACCGAAGAGCTGAGTGATATTCCAGGGCTGATTGCCAATGTTATGCCTTAATCGAGCTTCCTAGGATACATGTTAGTCCCAACGTCCCACACATATATTTTGGGCTAAAAATTATTTTTGCAGTTGGGTTTCATTGCCAATTTTGCACCGCTTGCCTTCTATAGCCTCTGTGTTGTAATGACTATTGCTGGCTGCAGAATGAATTTACTGAGAATCTGTCAGTGAGCTCTTTCTGATGGTCTTGGGGCTCCTAGGGGAGACGTCTGTGGATCTTGGTTTGGTCACGAACCGCAATTCAAGAAATGGTCGCACGTCTCAGGACCTGAACATGACAGCCTCATAGAAATATATAAATCTGTCATGCTCCATTCAGGAGGTCCATGGCCACTCGTTTTATTGTGGTCTGTGATCAGACTTAGATCCCCGGATGTCTGCATGAGCCCTTACGGTATGTGCACAAGGTGCCCCTTAGAAAGTGGCACTGACGCCGAGTTCCCCCAGGTGAAGCCATGTCAGAAAAACGCAGGTAGTCATTTTTCCCCGAAGATACTTAGCTCATAAATTGGCCAATTCATGTATGCCCAGCAGCCAACGACAAGGCGATCCTCTTTGCTGGGAACCTAACCTATTGTGATTTCTCTCAGGAATGTATGCTATCAGCCCAGGAGAGGAATCGCATTAGGCAGGTTCCTAGCAAAGAGGATCGCCTTGTCGTTGGCTGCTGGGCATACATGAATTGGCCACTTTATGTGCTAATTCTGTTTGTTTTTTCCTATTTTCTAGAGCAGTAATGCAATTCCCTTCATATATTTCATGTTTGCATGCTATAGCGCTACAGAGGGCGGCTTTATTAGTTTTCTGCCTAGACTGAACAGCATTTTGTTATATGTAACATCACCAATCCTGAGGACACAGAAGTGCCACGTGGATGAGAAGTCTGGTTACTTATTGAGTGCCGGTGATTTTAAATATTTTTTTATTAATTTTTGACCGCAATTTGGGATTTACTCCAGGGGTAATGACCTAAGGGGATTCCCGGTGGGAAAGTCAATGCTTACTTGTGGCGTTAAGGGTGAAGATTGCTCCTTCGTCTCCGCTGCCTGCGTTAGCTCTAAGCCAAATCCATTAGTGATCTAGTGGATCCACAACTTCTTATGACATTTGTAAAAAGAAGATGATTGAGTCAATGAAATGGGTTAGCGAATTCTTTTGTCACTTTGCTCAACCATGGAAAGTTCTGACGAGGAGGACAACGAGAACCTCGCGGGTCAGAGATGTCACTACGAGGTTCCAGGATGGCTATTTGCGACCTGTTCTACCTTCTTCTTTTTATAGGCTTGAGACCTGAATAGACTTGAGACCTTTCGGAATAGAATTCGCACTCTTTGGGTTTTTTTTGCCCGTGACGTCACGCCGCTAATGAGGTCATTACAAGAAATAAACAAGTCTTGAGTCTATTATGGCGCTAAACAGTCTCCGCATCAATATGAAGAGATCTCTTACTAGGTTAAACCGTAATTAAGTCACATAATCCCTCAAAATATTTACCCTGCGAGCAAACACCCCGGCTAACGGAGCTCCTCTGGATAATTAATTACAGTAATTAATGCAGAGAAGACAGCTGCTGCTAATATCATTGCTGCATGATGCCCCGTCCATGCAGAAACCCTCGGGGGGGAGATAGCCATGAAGCAACGACGGTAGCAACAGATGTATTAGGCACGAAGGAAGCTACAGAGCGACCGTTTTCAGCACCACGCGGGGGGCCCATGCCAGCCGGTTGCCTAGGTTACAGATCTAGAAGGCCTCGTCAGCCGGAGGGCCGGGAAATTATGGCAGTTTTGTGAGATATAAAATATGGGCCTCTCCTCACTTGTAAAAGACGTTTATGAAATGGAGTCAGGATTATACGCGTCAGTAAAAAAAGGAAGCCCTCCTGACATAAGAAAACAAGGGAGGATGATACGTGCCGGGGGGCTCCGGCCGGCCATCAAATGCTTCACTGGATAAACATCATATAGATCAGAAGAGAAGGATCAATATTCCCATCTACCATGATCCCCATAATCAGGATTTATAGGACACCGGGAAGAAATGTATAAAAGTTCTAAAAATGGATAAAAGACACAAAGATATACTACAAGGATGCTGACCTGGGCTAGTGTTCATAAAGCAAGCCATAGGAGCAGTATTATAGTAGTTATATTCTTGTACATAGGGAGCAGTATTATAGTAGTTATATTCCTGTACATAGGGGCAGTATTATAGTATATTCTTGTACATAGGGGCAGTATTATAGTAGTTATATTCTTGTACATAGGAGCAGTATTATAGTAGTTATATTCTTGTACATAGGGAGCAGTATTATAGTAGTTATATTCTTGTACATAGGATCAGTATTATAGTAGTTATATTCTTGTACATAGGAGCAGTATTATAGCAGTTATATTCTTGTACATAGGGGGCAGTATTATAGTAGTTATATTCTTGTACATAGGATCAGTATTATAGTAGTTATATTCTTGTACATGGGGCAGTATTATAGTAGTCATATTCTTGTACATAGGAGCAGTATTATAGTAGTTATATTCTTGTACATAGAGGCAGTATTATAGTAGTTATATTCTTGTACATAGGGGCAGTATTATAGTAGTTATATTCTTGTACATAGGAGCAGTATTATAGTAGTTATATTCTTGTACATAGGGGCAGTATTATAGTAGTTATATTCTTGTACATATGGGCAGTATTATAGTGGTTATATTCCTGTACATAGGGGCAGTATTATAGTAGTTATATTCTTGTATATAGGGGCAGTATTATAGTAGTTATATTCTTGTACATAGGGGGTAGTATTATAGTAGTTATATTCTTGTACATAGGGGCAGTATTATAGTAGTTATATTCTTGTACATAGGGGCAGTATTATAGTAGTTATATTCTTGTATATAGGGGCAGTATTATAGTAGTTATATTCTTGTACATAGGGGGCAGTATTATAGTAGTTATATTCTTGTACATAGGGGCAGTATTATAGTAGTTATATTCTTGTACATAGGGGCAGTATTATAGTAGTTATATTCTTGTATATAGGGGCAGTATTATAGTAGTTATATTCTTGTACATAGGGGGCAGTATTATAGTAGTTATATTCTTGTACATAGGGGCAGTATTATAGTAGTTATATTCTTGTACATAGGAGCAGTATTATAGTAGTTATATTCTTGTATATAGGGGCAGTATTATAGTAGTTATATTCTTGTACATAGGGGGCAGTATTATAGTAGTTATATTCTTGTACATAGGGGCAGTATTATAGTAGTTATATTCTTGTACATAGGAGCAGTATTATAGTAGTTATATTCTTGTACATAGGGGCAGTATTATAGTAGTTATATTCTTGTATATAGGGGCAGTATTATAGTAGTTATATTCTTGTACATAGGGGCAGTATTATAGTAGTTATATTCTCATATATAGGAGCAGTATTATAGTACTTATATTCTTGTACATAGGGGCAGTATTATAGTAGTTATATTCTTGTATGTAGGAGTAGTATTATAGTAGTTATATTCTTGTACATATGGGCAGTATTATAGTAGTTATATTCTCATATATAGGAGCAGTATTATAGTAGTTATATTCTTGTACATAGGAGCAGTATTATAGTAGTTATATTCTTGTACATAGAGGCAGTATTATAGTAGTTATATTCTTGTACATAGGAGCAGTATTATAGTAGTTATATTCTTGTACATAGGGGGCAGTATTATAGTAGCTATATTCTTGTACATAGGGGCAGTATTATAGTAGTTATATTCTTGTACATATGGGCAGTATTATAGTAGTTATATTCCTGTACATAGGGGCAGTATTATAGTAGTTATATTCCTGTACATAGGAGCAGTATTATAGTAGTTATATTCTTGTACATAGGAGCAGTATTATAGTAGCTATATTCTTGTACATAGGGGCAGTATTATAGTAGTCATATTCTTGTACATAGGGGCAGTATTATAGTAGTTATATTCTTGTACATAGTAGCAGTATTATAGTAGTTATTTTCTTGTACATAGGGGCAGTATTATAGTAGTTATATTCTTGTACATAGGGGGCAGTATTATAGTAATTATATTCTTGTACATAGGGGCAGTATTATAGTAGTTATATTCTTGTACATAGGGGCAGTATTATAGTAGTTATATTATTGTACATAGGAGCAGTATTATAGTAGTTATATTCTTGTACATAGGGACAGTATTATAGTAGTTACATTCTTGTACATAGGGAGCAGTATTATAGTACTTATATTCTTGTACATAGGAGCAGTATTATAGTAGTTATATTCTTGTACATAGGGGGCAGTATTATAGTAGTTATATTCTTGCACATAGTAGCAGTATTATAGCAGTTATATTCTTGTACATAGGGGCAGTATTATAGTAGTTATACTCTTGTACATAGGGGCAGTATTATAGTATTTATATTTTTGTACATAGGGGCAGTATTATAGTAGTTATATTCCTGTACATAGGGGCAGTATTATAGTAGTTATATTCCTGTACATAGGAGCAGTATTATAGTAGGTATATTCTTGTACATAGGAGCAGTATTATAGTAGTTATATTCTTGTACATAGGGGCAGTATTATAGTAGTCATATTCTTGTACATAGGGGCAGTATTATAGTAGTTATATTCTCATATATAGGAGCAGTATTATGGTAGTTATATTCTTGTACATAGAGGCAGTATTATAGTAGTTATATTCTTGTACATAGGAGCAGTATTATAGTAGTTATATTCTTGTACATAGGGGGCAGTATTATAGTAGCTATATTCTTGTACATAGGGGCAGTATTATAGTAGTTATATTCTTGTACATATGGGCAGTATTATAGTAGTTATATTCCTGTACATAGGGGCAGTATTATAGTAGTTATATTCCTGTACATAGGAGCAGTATTATAGTAGTTATATTCTTGTACATAGGAGCAGTATTATAGTAGCTATATTCTTGTACATAGGGGCAGTATTATAGTAGTCATATTCTTGTACATAGGGGCAGTATTATAGTAGTTATATTCTTGTACATAGTAGCAGTATTATAGTAGTTATTTTCTTGTACATAGGGGCAGTATTATAGTAGTTATATTCTTGTACATAGGGGGCAGTATTATAGTAATTATATTCTTGTACATAGGGGCAGTATTATAGTAGTTATATTCTTGTACATAGGGGCAGTATTATAGTAGTTATATTATTGTACATAGGAGCAGTATTATAGTAGTTATATTCTTGTACATAGGGACAGTATTATAGTAGTTACATTCTTGTACATAGGGAGCAGTATTATAGTACTTATATTCTTGTACATAGGAGCAGTATTATAGTAGTTATATTCTTGTACATAGGGGGCAGTATTATAGTAGTTATATTCTTGCACATAGTAGCAGTATTATAGCAGTTATATTCTTGTACATAGGGGCAGTATTATAGTAGTTATACTCTTGTACATAGGGGCAGTATTATAGTATTTATATTTTTGTACATAGGGGCAGTATTATAGTAGTTATATTCCTGTACATAGGGGCAGTATTATAGTAGTTATATTCCTGTACATAGGAGCAGTATTATAGTAGTTATATTCTTGTACATAGGAGCAGTATTATAGTAGTTATATTCTTGTACATAGGGGCAGTATTATAGTAGTCATATTCTTGTACATAGGGGCAGTATTATAGTAGTTATATTCTTGTACATAGTAGCAGTATTATAGTAGTTATATTCTTGTACATAGGGGCAGTATTATAGTAGTTATATTCTTGTACATAGGGGGCAGTATTATAGTAATTATATTCTTGTACATAGGGGCAGTATTATAGTAGTTATATTCTTGTACATAGGGGCAGTATTATAGTAGTTATATTCTTGAACATAGGGGCAGTATTATAGTAGTTATATTATTGTACATAGGAGCAGTATTATAGTAGTTATATTCTTGTACATAGGGACAGTATTATAATAGTTACATTCTTGTACATAGGGAGCAGTATTATAGTACTTATATTCTTGTACATAGGAGCAGTATTATAGTAGTTATATTCTTGTACATAGGGGGCAGTATTATAGTAGTTATATTTTTGCACATAGTAGCAGTATTATAGCAGTTATATTCTTGTACATAGGGGCAGTATTATAGCAGTTATACTCTTGTACATAGGGGCAGTATTATAGTATTTATATTTTTGTACATAGGGGCAGTATTATAGTAGTTATATTCTTGTACATAGGGGCAGTATTATAGTAGTTATATTCTTGTATATAGGGGCAGTATTATAGTAGTTATATTCTTGTACATAGGAGCAGTATTATAGTAGTTATATTCTTGTACATAGGGGCAGTATTATAGTATTTATATTCTTGTACATAGGGGCAGTATTATAGTAGTTATACTCTTGTACATAGGGGCAGTATTATAGTATTTATATTTTTGTACATAGGGGCAGTATTATAGTAGTTATATTCTTGTACATAGGAGCAGTATTATAGTAGTTATATTCTTGTATATAGGGGCAGTATTATAGTAGTTATATTCTTGTACATAGGAGCAGTATTATAGTAGTTATACTCCTGTACATAGGGGCAGTATTATAGTAGTTATATTCTTGTATATAGGGGCAGTATTATAGTAGTTATATTCTTGTACATAGGAGCAGTATTATAGTAGTTATATTCTTGTACATAGGGGCAGTATTATAGTAGTTATATTCTTTTATATAGGAGGCAGTATTATTCTAGCAGGAATAATAATAAGAAGGAATTTCTGTTCAACTCTGACAGTGAAACAAGAATATTTATTGTAATTGACATTTGCTTTCTGTCCTTGACTATGTAATATTAAACAGATCTTGGACTTAATGTTTGTCTGGGAGACAGTCAGAGGTTTCTTCAGAGATATTTGGTGCCGGGTATTGATTCCAGTGTAATACAGAAACGACTAACTGGTTCTGGCTTATACTGGGGTGATAAAGGGTATTTGTTAAATAATAATTATTATGTATATTTAATATACAATTTGCTGAGTCATCTTCTTGAGTGATGTAAATATGCTTTTCAGTTTTTCAAAGTTTTTTTTTATTTTCTCTGTTTTTTTTTGTTTTTTTTTTATTTCTGTGGCAGTGGTTCTTTCACCCAAGGCTCCATATAGCTTCATTATGTTGCAGGATATGATTCTTTGCCTCCTCATTCTAATTGTTCAGCGTGTGTCAGTCTGCACTGTACTTTTGGAATTCGATGCATAAATTAGGGTCTAGGAGATGATCAATGATGTGGTTCATTCTCTGATGTAGTAATTCCGCCCCAGGAGGAATTTGATATTTATCCATATCTGCAGCCTATGGGTTATATATACACGCACCTTTCCTCTAGCCATGGCCTTTGGTATAGAAGTGTGTACACACTGGGCAATAATTTCTAGTGCAGTATATAGTGTGATGACAAAGTCACCATGACCTTGATAAGAAAGCTCCTTCTTTATCCTTATGTCATCCTTCCTATGATAAGTGAGGAGTGGACAGGGTCAGGCGGTGGCCTTCCGGGCTAAAGCATCAGCAATAAAGGTAAGGCGTCTTGTGGAAGATTTATTGTGTGCTGAGTGGGCGTCTGTTTATGTGAATGTGTAAAACATATTAAGGGGGATACATGTCAAGGCCGACAGCTGCAGGAAAAGCACTGATGTTACAATGTATCAGATAGGAGGAATCATCATCACAGGCTGCACAGAAGATGCTGCAGAGACGTTTCCTCCATAGAACCTCACATGATACAATGTATATACATATACACAGGATAGATACAGATAGCGAATTCCCAATTTTTACTCCTCTGTAGACTTTATTACAACCCGGGCACCACAGCATTAGCACTTAGTATTGAATACTTGTCTGGCTCCCCGACCTCGGTGCGCAGGGTCCGTACCGCAGATTAGAAGGAAGGGGCTGAAATGTCGCTATTCCCCTGCATAAATAAATAAATATCACCTTTAAAGGGAATCTGTCAGCAGGTTCTTGCTACCTCATGTAAGACCAGCATAATAAAGGGGCAGAGACCCTGATTCCAACTAACACTTTATAAAAATGGGGAGAAGCTAAGAACCTCATTCAAGCCATTTGGAGGCGCGGTGTTGAGTTGCCAAATCCACTTTGTCTCTAATTGAGACAGGCCCTTTTTCCAATCGCCATCTCTATTTGTGAGTAAAACCCTGTCAATGCCAGTTATGTTTCACCTTAAAATTAATGGAGCCCACAAAGGGAGGGAGTCCAACATCGCTGTACTATTATGCCCGATTTCAGAAAGGGTTAACCATGCCTCTAACCCCACCCCTGCAGGGCTGGCCCGAGAGATTACGGCGCCCTAGGCGAAACTATTTTGTTGCGCCCCTACTATTCTTGTCAGTAGATGAAAACTTGGGATATAAATTTAGGAGCTGCACCTGTCAGATCCACTGTTCCTGACGGAGGGTTAAGTATACGTATTTTTTTCTCTCGGGTGCCCCCTTAGTGTAGTGTGTGCTAAGTGTGCATTTTTGGTTGTTTGCTTTGCTTTGCCAACATTTGAAAACTTAGGAGCAAAATAAACGCGCGGGATCAAACACCTGTCAGCAGACGATGCAAACGACTCACGTCCGTAGTTTAGCGCCTCCTTTCCGTGCGTAAATTGAAGCTCAACAGTTTTTCTTTTAAATTTATGGTAAAAAAATTTATGTACACTTTTCTTTCCATCCCTAAAACTTTTTGCCTTTTGAAAAGATTTTTTATAATTTTTTTCTATTTTTTTCTCTGGCACCCCCTTAGGGTCGGCACCCTAGGCGGCCGCCTAGTTCGCCTATACGTTCGGGCCGGCCCTGCACCCCTGCATACATTGACCACGCCTCTAACACCACCCTGCATACATTTACCATGCCTCTAACCCCACCCCTGCATACACTGACCATGGCTCTAAACCCACCCCTGCATATATTGATCACACCTCTAACACCACCCTGCATACATTGATCATGTCTCTAATCCCACTTCTGCATACATTGACCACGCCTCTAACCCCATCCCTGCATACATTGACCACGCCTCTAACCCCATCCCTGCATACATTGACCACGCCTCTAACCTCATCCCTGCATACATTGACCACGCCTCTAACATCACCCTGCATATGCAGCGCCCCAGAGTCCTGGTCGTTGCAGTACTGACGCTCCGCCACTAAGGGATGTTACGTCTGATGGCACTAAAGGAGTTCACCTGACCAGGTATCACAGTCACACATTACACTTCGCACTCTGGCCACCAGGGGGAGCAAAGGGTTCTATGTATTAGGCCACTCCTCACAATCTGGTAAAACTGGGGGTTGGATAGGAAGTTATTGAGAAGCTGACTGGGTTTTGCCCAGGTAACATCTAGTGAGAGGAGAGCGTTGCTTGGGAAGATCCAGGGGGGTCCCTATCAGGGGTGGGATCCTGACAGAGGCCTAGCGAAAGGACAGATTGTTACGGAGCCGCGCCTGCACCTCATTGCGGCGGCATCTTAAGAAAGGACACGAAGCGAAGGATATTGTGGAGAAGTGAGAAACGAGATCACAGCACAAAGGCGATAGAACCAGGAGGAGTCGTGCCCCGAGATCGGCAACATCCTACTGAGGCACGTAGCCGGTGGCCAGAACGCCGAGAAAGTAACAGACGCTACACATTACTTTGAACCAACGGCAGGGCAGTTAGCTCTAGGATGGCTGTCTCACCTTTTTCACCTAATGAAGACAACGGAGGCAATTGTGGGAGAGGGGCGTCTCTAGGGTCCCTATAAAATAACTCCAGGCCTACCCCGTCATACGGGTGCGTCCTATCCATATCATCTGGGGGACGGAGAGAGAAAGAACAGAAACATACACAACAGTTGTGAGGACTATCCCGTGGTGCTCAGCAGGGAGGTACTACAACACCCAGGCGCTAGTAGGTAGGCTACTGATTTCCACCTGTAAAGGGAACTCTGGATGTGCCTTCGGACCGGCCGGTCTCAGCTAGCCCTGTTAGCAGTGCTCTGGATTGAGGATCCTGAAGCCTTCAGTAAAGAGGTAAAGAGACTGCAACCCTGTGTACTCGTCATTTACTGCGACCTACACCACCACCTACACCTTTTATTGGGCGCCCCTTAGCAGGGCCACGGACCGGGTCAGGCCACCGTGACATCCCCAGAACCGAGAGACCTGGTACCGAGTACCCCGCTGCCCTGCGTCTGGGGGCGCTCCACATACATTGATCTAACCCCACCCCTGCATACATTGACCATGCCTCTGAACCCACCCCTGATTACAATGCCATTTTTCATCTTATGCACTGTGATCTACTGACGTAACTGATGCCCACTAGAGGACCCCACAGCAGACTGCCTCTACTCTGGAGCAGCATGGTACCTTCACAGTGATGCTTTCTGTTGGCCCTATGCAGTAGTGCAGCACAAATTCAGAATGGCCGTTATTATTTCCATATGATACTAGGGTCATATAATAAAACCGGGACCCTCTATCCCTCCTTGCATGGAAATTCCAGCCACAAAATCTATGAGACATTGCATTGCCCTTGCAATTAGGGCAATATGGATGAGCCAGGCTGGCATCATGTCCTGCTAGCCTCTGGCAGGGGTATGGCCAGCACGATATAACACATACTTGGTTAAAAAAAGTAACCATTACTGACTACCACATTTTTGTTCTTGATTTCTTTTAGTGTTTCTTAAAGCCAGAAAGTTGCCATTTGAAATGACTTTAGTTTTGTGCCATGTCTGTGATCTGCTTTTTTTCTACAAAATTAAACAACTGAATGAACATCCTCCAAGGCCGGTGATTCCAATATTTTTGCCAGGAGTTGTAGAAATATGAGCGCTTTAGCTATATAAAGTCACTGATAAGAGCACGGACAGCCCTTTCCAGGCCTGTGACACAGCGGGGTCCTGCTCTCTGCTTTTGGCATATATGCATTACTGAAAATAAAACACTGAGGACCTGTCGCCCCCGTGATGCTGGCAGAGCGGAGCCTCCAGTAACCGTGCTATAAATTATACCGCTCTTAACTGGTCGCTCAGACGGTGATCTGGTTTATTTGCACAGCCGGGTCCATCTCTCAATACTAATGCATCTCAGCCTCTTGTTTGCACAGTGATCTGCACTTACAATCTCTGCCTTTCATTCCTTTTGGCTCCATTCATTTTTCGCGGCCCCTTTTTTCACTATGCCGTGTGATTTTCATCCGTTTATCCACATACTTTCTCCTTGTAAGCTGCGATCTCCTGTAAAGCTTAAGACGTCTTCAGCCGTTATATTAAACTAAGAACTTTTCACAGCCACCGGCATCATCGTCTGATGGAGATTCTGGTTCTATGGAAATATAAAGTAACATTAACCCAAAACTCTCATAATTTCTTAGGTTGAATATTCTGTGCTTATTCAATTAATAATTCATCTTCACTTTGGTCTAAGATTTGTTTTTTTCTGATACGGAGATCACTTGTATTATTTCAGAGAACTGCAGAGTTCTACCTGTCGTTGCCACTGGAGGGAGCTCTGGAGCAGATGGAAGACAGATGTTATAAGAAAGGATTATCAAAAATGGCATAACAGCAGAAAACATCATTATTTCTGTATTTTTTTTTTATACGGGGACTACAGAAACTGATGAGGGACCTGGAAGAATCAGAAGGGGAGCTGTGATGCAACAGTAAGATAATTATGACTTTTTAAAATAATAGAAATCTTGCAATTTTCACACTGATCATTTGGAGCATTTACAATGAAAGAGACAATCTCAGACTCATACGTCGTGTTCTGTAGAAAATACTTTTCAGAAGTCTCATTATCATCACAGACTGGATTGCAATGACAGGTAACATCTCTACACGCCGCAGATAATGCACTGTCATGATTCCCAATGGCAGGGACATGGGCAAAAACGGACTAGCTCTAGGAAGATGGAAACTCAGGTAACCGCGATGCTGAACCTAACACGCAAATAGAAGCAGCCAGGGGGTGTGCCTACGTTGATCTCTAGACACCTCGCGCCAGCCGGAGAGCTAACTACCCCTAGAAGAGGAATACACAGACCTGGCTTGCCTCCAGGGAAACCCCAAAAGTTATAGTAGCCCCCCACATGTAATAACGGTTAGGTAAGAGGAAAACACAAACGCAGTATGAATATAGTTTCAGCAAAGTGAGGCCCTCTGACTAGATAGATGAAAATACAAAAGAGGACTTTGCGGTTACCTCAAAACCCTAAGCAGCCATCCTGAAACTACCTTAACTCCGTTATCAACTCATGACACCAGAGTAGTAATTTCAGATCACTAGAGCTTCCAGCAGCACAAGAAATATAAATGCATGCTGGACAAAACAAACACAGAAAAAGCCAAAGATTCAACTTAGCTGAATTGCAGACTTGGAGCAGGTAGCAAGCATCAGAGATGCTCTGGTAACATTGATTGCCGGCACTAGAGTGACTGAGAAGCCAGACTAAATAGGAAACTCCCAATTTCCTGATGAAAACAGGTGCACTGGAAACACAAGACCAAAGTCAACCAGTACCACCAGTAGCCACCAGAGGGAGCCCAAAAACAGAATTCACAACAGTACCCCCCCCTTAAGGAGGGGGCACCGAACGCTCATGAGAACCACCAGGGCAATCTGGATGCGCCCTATGAAAGGCGCGAACCAAATCAGAGGCATGAACATCAGAGGCAGTCACCCAAGAATTATCCTCCTGACCATATCCCTTCCATTTAACCAGATATTGAAGTCTCCGTCTGGAAATACGAGAGTCCAAAATCTTCTCCACAACATACTCCAATTCACCCTCCACCAGCACAGGAGCAGGAGGCTCAACAGAAGGAACAACAGGTACCTCGTACCTCCGCAACAACGACCTATGGAAGACATTATGAATGGTGAAAGATGCTGGAAGGTCCAAACGAAAAGATACAGGATTAAGAATCTCCAAAATCTTATAAGGACCTATGAACCGAGGTTTGAACTTAGGAGAAGAGACCTTCATAGGGACAAAGCGAGAAGACAACCACACCAAGTCTCCAACACGGAGATGATGACCCACACGACGATGACGATTAGCAAACTGCTGAGTCTTCTCCTGACACAACTTCAAATTGTCCACCACATGACTCCAAATCCGGTGCAGTCTATCCACCACAGAATCCACTCCAGGACAATCCGAAGACTCCACCTGACCAGACGAAAAACGAGGGTGAAACCCTGAATTGCAAAAGAAAGGAGAAACCAGAGTAGCAGAACTGGCCCGATTATTGAGGGCAAACTCTGCCAACGGCAAAAAGGCGACCCAATCATCCTGATCAGCAGACACAAAACACCTCAAATACGTCTCCAAGGTCTGATTAGTTCGCTCCGTCTGGCCATTAGTCTGAGGATGAAACGCAGATGAAAAAGACAAATCAATGCCCATCCTGGCACAGAACGCTCGCCAGAACCTAGACACAAATTGAGATCCTCTGTCAGACACGATGTTTTCCGGGATACCATGCAAGCGAACCACATTCTGAAAAAATAAAGGAACCAACTCCGATGAAGAAGGCAATTTGGGCAAGGGTACCAAATGAACCATCTTAGAAAAACGGTCACACACCACCCAAATGACAGACATTTTCTGAGAAACCGGGAGATCCGAGATAAAGTCCATAGAGATGTGCGTCCACGGCCTCTTCGGAATAGGCAAGGACAACAACAATCCACTAGCCCGAGAACAGCAAGGCTTGGCCCGAGCACAAACATCACAAGACTGTACAAAGGTACGCACATCCCGAGACAGGGAAGGCCACCAGAAGGACCTGGCCACCAAATCTCTGGTACCAAAAATTCCAGGGTGGCCCGCCAACACAGAAGAATGAACCTCTGAGATGACTCTACTGGTCCACTCATCTGGAACAAACAATCTCCCAGACGGACAACGATCAGGCTTATCAGTCTGAAACTCCTGCAAAGCACGTCGCAAGTCTGGGGAGACAGCAGACAAAATCACTCCATCCTTAAGGATACCCGTAGGCTCAGAATCACCAGAGGAGTCAGGCTCAAAACTCCTAGAAAGAGCATCTGCCTTCACATTTTTCGAGCCCGGCAAGTATGAAACCACAAAATTAAACCGAGAGAAAAACAATGACCAGCGCGCCTGTCTAGGATTCAGACGCCTGGCGGACTCAAGGTAAATCAGATTCTTGTGATCAGTCAAGACCACCACCTGATGTCTAGCACCCTCAAGCCAATGACGCCACTCCTCAAATGCCCACTTCATAGCCAAGAGCTCCCGATTGCCGACATCATAATTTCGCTCGGCGGGCGAAAACTTTCGAGAGAAGAATGCACATGGTCTCATCACTGAGCAATCGGGACTTTTCTGCGACAAAACCGCCCCCGCTCCAATCTCGGAAGCATCAACCTCAACCTGAAAAGGGAGGGAAACATCAGGCTGGCGCAACACAGGGGCAGAGGAAAAGCGGCACTTAAGCTCCCGAAAGGCCTCCACAGCCGCAGAGGACCAATTGGCAACATCAGCACCCTTCTTAGTCAAATCAGTCAGAGGTTTAGCAACACTTGAAAACCCAGTTATAAATCGACGATAGAAATTAGTGGAGCGCCCCCACACCGCCGCAGGGCCGAGGGGTACCCGGAGCCGGGCCTCTAGGTCTCAGTCCTGGGGTTGTCACGGTGGCTAGACCCGGTCCGTGGCCCTGTCTGTCAATGGGGGACGTCCGGTGCAATAAGTGGTGTGGTAACGGTGCAGGTCGCGGTAAATAACGAGGACACCAGTTTGCAGTCTCTTTACCTCTTTACTGAAGATGTTGGAGACCTCAGTCCAGAGCGCTGTTAACTGGGTTTTCAGAGACCGGCCGGTCCAACGACACATCAGGAGTTCTCCTCACAGGTGGGAATCAGTATCTACCTTCTAGCGCTGTGTGTTGTAGTTCTTCCCTGCTGAGCTCCCGGGATAGTCCTCACAACTGTTTCTTTCTGTCTCTACTGTTCGTTCTCCGTCCTCCAGGTGATATGGTAGGACGCACCCGTATGACGGGGTAGGCCTGGAGTTCTTCCGGGACTCTAGAGTCGCCCCTCTCCCACAGCTGCCTCCGTTGTCTGCTTAGGTGTTAAGTGAGACAGCCAACCTGTAATTAGCTGTCCTGCCGTGGTTTGCAATGTACTTAAAGTCTCTTACTTGCTCGGCGTTCCGGCCACCGATTGTTTGCGCCTCAGCAAGGTGCTGCCTCTTTCAACAAAACCCCTGCTGGTATTCTCCTTTTCTGTATTCCCGTTGTTTGCTGGTTAGTTCTGCTCTGAGGAGTCTGCCAGGATCCCCATCCCTGACAGGTCCTCTCACTAGCTCTTCCCAGCTACTTCTCCCTGTCTTCCTGTCCAACCCCCAGTTTTACCAGAGTTGTGAGGAGTGGCCTACTAGATAGGACCACCCCCCCTGGTGGCCGGAGTGTGAAGTGTGGTGAGAATGTACCTGGTCAGAGAAACTCCTTAGTGCAATCAGACGTACCATAGCTCCCCATAGTGGCGGAGCCACAGTACTGCAACAACCAGGACTCTGGGGTGCTGCACTCCCCCCCGGTTAAATCCAGTACTCCGGGACTGGGAAAACAAGAACAATAATACATGTTAACAGGAAACACACAAACTTTTGAAATAGCATAACAATTGAACATAACAATGCTTCCCTTTACGGGAGGTGAGGATTCTTGAACGTTGCAAAAGTTAGGTCATGCACAGTTTATGACTCTCAGTTCAGTGGTTGAAACAGCGGGGACCCCGGGTAAACAAAGGGGTCCCCCTTATGAAAGTTTTTGAGCAATTCACTGTCCATTACTCTATTGTCCATTTTAACAACCTGTAACAAAAAGATATGCATACAAACATTTTTAATGAAATAGCAGCCCTTATCAATACCTCCACATTTTGTAGCGGAGGGGAGTTTGGTTCTGTGTGCTGCGTGTGGACCTTCGCAGCGCAGGGGTTGCTATTGGCCTAACAGGGCCCGCTATGCTTGCTACCGCTGGTGTAGTGCGCTGTCCTCTAACTACACTTCTAGTGAGTCTGGGTAGCACTGGCAGGTTGGGGCTCTCAGAGCTGCTGCTATCAACAGTGGGTACGGCAGGCTCACTGATAGCAGAGGGAGGATTTGCCGGTTCAACGGTTGGCATGGCTTCTTCAGGCAAGGCTTGTGGAGGTTGCGGGACCGGATGATCTGGTACCACCATTGTTTCTGGTGGGTCCGGCTGTGGAAACGTTAGAACAGGTACCGCGATGGCCTGATTTATCTGAGTCCAGGACTGGGGAAAATCACCAAGGACAGTATGGAACATCTTCTCCTTTTCCACCGGCGGGGAGATTTCTGGGGCCGTGCCCCTCTCTTTCAACTTATCGGGGCAGACCTTAAGGTGATCCCTGGATACCGCTGTCGAGGTCTCCCCTCTGTCTTTGCTGATGAGACAGACCTTAGTGTTGTCGAAGTCGGATGGCAAGATGGTATACGGTTCCGCTTCCCATTGGTCATCAAGCTTGTGTAACCTCCTCTTTCGTTTAAGCACTTGCTCACCAGGTGACAGGGGAATCGCAGGAGCGTGTTGATTGTAGTCCCTTTCTTGTTTCTGCCTGGCCTGGGCGAGACTTCTCTCCACACACTCCTGTACTTCGCGGTATCTTCGCTGCCTTTCTGTATCCCAATCTGCCTCCGGCGAGGTATCTTCGGGTACTAGGACCCCCATGTCCAGATCAACGGGTAACCGACTAGACCTTCCTCGCATCAGGTACGCTGGAGTACAGTTAGTGGAACTTACTGGGATGTGGTTGTACATATCCACCAAGTCAGGCAACTTTGTCGGCCACAGGTTCCGTTCCTCCACAGGCAAGGTCTTCAATAAATCGATTACTACCTGGTTCATCTTCTCGCACATCCCGTTGGTTTGGGGGTGGTACGGTGTAGTTCTGATCTTCTTACACCCATACAACTGGCAGAATTCTTGGAACACTTCCGCTTCGAATGCAGGCCCCTGATCGGTCAGTACTTTCTCTGGGTAGCCATGGGGTCTACAAAAGTGCTGCTGGAAGGCCCTGGCGGCAGTCCTAGCTGTTAGATCCTTGACAGGCACAACCACCAAAAACCTGGAGTAGTGGTCCACGATGGTAAGGGCGTAGATATAGCCCGACCGGCTAGGCGTCAGCTTCACATGATCCAGCGCGACCAGTTCGAGCGGCCGTTTGGTGATGATAGGCCGCAGGGGAGCCCGTTGACTGTCACGGTCCTTCCTTCGCAGACTACACGGACCACACTCTCGACACCACTTCTCAATGGTTCTCTTCATGCCAATCCAATAGAACCTCCCTCGGAGCAGCTTCTCCAGCTTCCTCCATCCGAAGTGTCCGGCTCCATCATGGTAGGCTCCCAGAACCATGGGCGCATCTCGCCTTGGCACCACTATCTGCCACACCAATTCATGAGTACGTGGGTCGATGCTCCTCCTGCACAACTTGCCATCATGGATAAACAGTTTGCTTCTCCCCTTCCACAGCTGTTGAGTTTCTTGTGGATCATCTGGGCCAGGGTGCAACCCAGCCTGCGTCAAGAGCTCCTTCACCTGACGGACCGCGGGGTCACTATCCTGGGTTTCTGCCCATCCGTGGTGGGGCAGGGGATTCAGCGTGGCATCCGGTTGGTTCTTGTGCCTGTTCTTCACATGGTGAGAGCTCTGAGTGGCTTTGGGGCGATGGAAGGCAGGCAGCTCCACCTCTTCAAGTGCCTCCGGGTCTTCTCCCACTTCTGGTAAATTGGGCATTCGGGACAAAGCATCGGCATTGGCATTCTGGTGCCCTGCCCGATATTTGATGGTGAAGTCATAGTTGGACAGCCGGGCCATCCACCGCTGTTCCAAGGCCCCGAGTTTGGCGGTATCCAGATGCGTTAGCGGATTGTTGTCCGTGAAGACGGTGAATTTCGCGGAAGCCAGGTAGTGCTTAAACCTCTCCGTCACTGCCCAGACAAGGGCAAGGAATTCCAGTTTGAAGGAACTGTAGTTGTCAGGGTTCCTTTCCGTGGGACGGAGTTTCCTGCTGGCGTAAGCGATCACTCTTTCCTTGCCGTTCTGGACCTGAGACAGCACGGCTCCTAGTCCCACATTACTGGCATCTGTGTACAGCACAAACGGTTGGTCGTATTCGGGGTAAGCCAGTACCTCTTCCCCCGTCAGCGCCGACTTCAAGCAGGTGAAGGATTCCTCCAGCTCTTCGTTCCAATCAAAGGGGGTTTTCCTCCCCTTGGTCTTCTTTGGTTGGCCCACCAGCAGATTTTGCAAGGGTGCGGCCTTCTTGGTGAAATCCTTAATGAATCTCCGGTAGTAACCTACCAACCCGAGGAACTGCCGGACTTCGTGGAGGTCACTAGGCTTTGGCCAGTCCTGGATCACTGTGACCTTGTCGGGGTCTGGGGCCACTCCTTCAGCGCTCACCACATGGCCCAGGTACTGCACTTTAGGTTTCAGCAGATGACACTTGGACGGTTTCACTTTTAGGCCGAATTTGGACAAGGCTTCAAACACCTCGGCCAGGTGCTTCAGATGGTCTTCGTAGGTTTTAGAGAAGACTATGACGTCATCCAGATATAGCAGCACGGTTTCAAAGTTCAGGTGTCCCAGGCAGCACTCCATCATCCTCTGGAACGTTCCGGGAGCATTGCACAATCCGAAGGGCATGTAGTTGAACTCACAGAGGCCCATTGGCGTCGTGAAGGCCGTCTTTTCCTTGTCCGCCTCCGCCACAGGAACCTGCCAGTACCCACTGGTGAGATCTAAGGTAGAGAAATAGTTAGCAGATTTTAAAGCAGCCAGAGACTCCTCTATCCTGGGCAGTGGGTATGCGTCCTTATGTGTAATGCGATTCAACTGTCTGTAATCAACACACATCCTCATTGTACCATCTTTCTTTTTAACAAGGACTAACGGAGCCGCCCAGGGGCTACAGCTGTCTCTCACCACCCCAGCCTCCTTCATTTCCCGCAACATGTCCTTGGCACACTGGTAATGAGCTGGGGGTACAGGGCGATATCTCTCTTTTATGGGTCGATGATCTCCCGTGGGGATGTGATGTTGGATCCCTTTCACCTGCCCAAAATCTGAGGGGTGTTTGCTGAATACCTGTTCGTACTCGTGTACCACCCTGTAAGCCCCCTGTATTTGATGAGATGGGGTAGAGTCAGTGCCCACATGCAATTCCCGACACCAATCTTTCGAGTGCTCTGCAGAACCTTTGTTCTCCGCCACGTTTGACGGGCCCAAGGGTTCAGGTGTCTGTATTACACTATTATTGACAGTGAACAGTTTGGCGAGCGTAGTATACTTGGTTAGGTGGACCTCTTCCTCCCCACAATTGAGGACACGTACAGGCACTCTCCCCTGTCGGACGTCTACCACCCCCCGGGCTGTCAGAACAGTAGGCCTATTGTCTGAATATACAGGTTCTACCAAGGCCTGGTAGTCCTTACCCCTGAGGCCTATGGCTGCTCGACACCATATTAACATTTCACTCTTGGGAGGTATCGCGATGGGGTTTGAATCACTTACAGTGACACGACCAATCTCACCACCAGTCAGCTCTACCTGCTGTCTCTGCATCAGAGCTCTGATTTCCTTCTGCAGGGCACGTTGCTCACTGTGGCCAGCGTTTTCTGCCACCTGTTGCAACAAAACAATCACTTCTGCAAGACAATTTTCTATAACATTAGTACCAAGAGTCATCATGGGATTACATTCTCGACGATCAATATCTACAATCACAATCCCTTGGGCTTTCAATTCCACCCGCCCCACTTTGATGGTGACCTCCTTATACCCCACTTGTGGCAATGGCTGACCATTACTGGCGATTATGGTGAAATCATCATCAGGGCCACGAGTAATATCAGCGTCCTCCCAATACCGTTTGTAGAGCACGTAAGGTATAGTCGTTACCTGAGAACCGGTGTCCAGCAAAGCATTCAAGGGGATTCCATCAATCACTACAGGGAGAACTGGTCGTCCTCCAATATACTTGGTTCTCCAATGCTGCGGGCCTGACCGTCCTACTCCTGGGGGTTGGCCCTTTGCCCCAGGGGTTGCTCGTTTAAAGGACAGTACCTTGCAAGATGGCCCACCTGGTGACAGCGGCGGCAGATGGGTCGTCCATCCTGGTGGAAGCGATCGTCGGGCCGGCTCCTGGTCGGCGGAGTCCTCCTCTGTCGCATCCAAGGGACATCCTCCGGGCTGGAAGCCAACTGGATCTTCTCTTTGGGGGCCTCCTGTAGGGACTGCACCGTCCGGGCCAGGGCAGCAACGCTCTTGGTTAGCTCTTGCATCTGGAGACGAAGTCCTGTAGGGGAGTCGTCCTCGAAGCTCTGGGCGTCGGCCTCCGCGGCAACTGGGGTATCCGATGCCACCTCCTGGTGGTATGTGAGAGCGGGGCGCCTGGGTGGTACTGCGCGGCTGGGCTGTCGCTCCTGCAATGCCTGGATAGCTTTATCTTTAAACTGCGCAAAAGTCAAGTCTGGATTTTGCATGGCCAGAAAGTGCAATTGGCCCCGCTGGTGACTGCACAGGAGCCCCTCAATGAACCGCTCCTTCAGGATTTTATCTTCATCCTGCATGCTGCCGGGGTCACTCTGCTTAATGGCCCGCATTGCTTCCTGGAGATTAAGGGCATAGTCCCGCAAGCTATCCTGTGACTTTTGTTTGCATCCATAAAAAGTCAGTTTAATCTCTGTAGCAGTGCGAGTGTCAAAGGTGGCTTTAAGCTTGGCAAAAATCTGTTGTGCAGTTCCTTTATCCTCAGCGGGCCAGGATTTCAATTCCCTCAGAGCCGCCCCAAAGAGTTGGCCGGTTATCATATGGACCTTCTGGGGCTCGGTTAGGGGATAGAACTCGAGCAGGCTGCAGAGCCCTTCTTTAAAGTCAGTGAACGTATGCGCCTCCCCAGAGTATCGTGGGAGCCAGGCCGCTCCGGGCAGGTAGGGCATGGAGAAGGGCATTATGGCTTTTGCATTAGCGGCAGTGTCCGACTGGCTGATGGGGGCAGCGGGTTCTGCGGCAGTCAGTGGTGGTATTAGGGCCGCGGCTTCGCCCGCTGCGGGGACCGGAGCTGCCCCTGCGTCCGCGGCTGCGACCGCCACCTCCTCTCCTCCCGACTCGGACATGGCCGTCCCTTCCTCCCACTAACCTGCTGGAGGTTGGAGTTCCTCTTCCGGGATTGGCGCCTCACCGCGCTTTCCGTTCCGCGCTTCTTTTGGCTGATCCCGCCCACGTAGCTAAGGCTCCTCCCTCCGCGCGCGGCAATGGCGAATTTTGGCGGCAAATGGCACAGCACAGTCTTTTCAATAAAGTACAGTCCAAGCACAATAACTCACAGTTCCAAGGCACACATGACCTGATTCTTCAGGCTTAAGTAAATCCTGTTCGTGACGCCAAGTTGGAGCGCCCCCACACCGCCGCAGGGCCGAGGGGTACCCGGAGCCGGGCCTCTAGGTCTCAGTCCTGGGGTTGTCACGGTGGCTAGACCCGGTCCGTGGCCCTGTCTGTCAATGGGGGACGTCCGGTGCAATAAGTGGTGTGGTAACGGTGCAGGTCGCGGTAAATAACGAGGACACCAGTTTGCAGTCTCTTTACCTCTTTACTGAAGATGTTGGAGACCTCAGTCCAGAGCGCTGTTAACTGGGTTTTCAGAGACCGGCCGGTCCAACGACACATCAGGAGTTCTCCTCACAGGTGGGAATCAGTATCTACCTTCTAGCGCTGTGTGTTGTAGTTCTTCCCTGCTGAGCTCCCGGGATAGTCCTCACAACTGTTTCTTTCTGTCTCTACTGTTCGTTCTCCGTCCTCCAGGTGATATGGTAGGACGCACCCGTATGACGGGGTAGGCCTGGAGTTCTTCCGGGACTCTAGAGTCGCCCCTCTCCCACAGCTGCCGCCGTTGTCTGCTTAGGTGTTAAGTGAGACAGCCAACCTGTAATTAGCTGTCCTGCCGTGGTTTGCAATGTACTTAAAGTCTCTTACTTGCTCGGCGTTCCGGCCACCGATTGTTTGCGCCTCAGCAAGGTGCTGCCTCTTTCAACAAAACCCCTGCTGGTATTCTCCTTTTCTGTATTCCCGTTGTTTGCTGGTTAGTTCTGCTCTGAGGAGTCTGCCAGGATCCCCATCCCTGACAGGTCCTCTCACTAGCTCTTCCCAGCTACTTCTCCCTGTCTTCCTGTCCAACCCCCAGTTTTACCAGAGTTGTGAGGAGTGGCCTACTAGATAGGACCACCCCCCCTGGTGGCCGGAGTGTGAAGTGTGGTGAGAATGTACCTGGTCAGAGAAACTCCTTAGTGCAATCAGACGTACCATAGCTCCCCATAGTGGCGGAGCCACAGTACTGCAACAACCAGGACTCTGGGGTGCTGCACTAGCAAAGCCCAAGAACTTCTGAAGACTCTTCAGGGAAGTAGGCTGCGTCCAATCACAAATAGCCCGAACCTTGACAGGATCCATCTCAACAGAAGAAGGGGAAAAAATATACCCCAAAAAGGAAATCTTCTGAACCCCAAAGATACACTTTGAGCCCTTTACAAACAGAGAATTGGACCGCAAAACCTGAAAAACCTTCCTAACCTGTTGAACATGCGACTCTCAGTCATCCGAAAAAATCAAAATATCATCCAAATACACAATCATAAATTTATCCAGGTATTTACGGAAAATATCGTGCATAAAGGACTGAAAGACTGAAGGAGCATTAGAAAGACCAAAAGGCATTACCAAATACTCAAAATGGCCCTCGGGCGTATTAAATGCAGTTTTCCACTCATCTCCCTGCTTAATCCGCACCAAATTATACGCACCCCGAAGATCAACCTTAGAGAACCACTTTGCCCCTTTAATACGAGCAAATAAATCAGTCAATAGTGGCAAAGGATACTGGTATTTGACTGTAATCTTATTCAACAGGCGATAATCAATACAGGGCCTCAGGGAGCCATCTTTTTTACCCACGAAAAAAAAACCTGCTCCTAAAGGGGATGAGGATGGACGGATATGTCCCTTTTCCAAGGACTCCTTAATATACTCTCGCATAGCAGCATGCTCAGGCACAGACAGATTAAACAAACGACCCTTGGGAAACTTGCTGCCCGGAATCAAGTCTATAACACAATCACAATCCCTGTGAGGGGGGAGAGAACTATGTTTGGGCTCCTCAAAAACATCACAATAATCAGACAAAAATGCCGGAATTTCAGAGGGAGTAGATGAAGCAATGGAAACCAAAGGTACTTCCCCATGAGCCCCCTGACATCCCCAACTTAACACAGACATTGTTTTCCAGTCAAGGACTGGATTATGAGTTTGCAACCATGGCAATCCAAGCACTAAGACATCATGCAAGTTATGCAACACAAGGAAGCGAATCACCTCCCGATGGTCAGGAGTCATACACATAGTCACTTGTGTCCAGAATTGTGGTTTATTCCTAGCCAAAGGTGTGGAGTCGATACCCTTCAGGGGGATAGGAACTTCCAAAGGCTCTAGGCTAAACCCACAACGTCTGGCAAAGGACCAATCCATAAGACTCAAGGAAGCGCCAGAATCCACATAGGCATCCACAGTAATAGATGATAATGAACAGATCAAAGTTACAGACAAAATAAACTTAGACTGTAAAGTGCCAATTGCAAAAGACTTATCAACCTTTTTTGTGCGTTTAGAGCATGCTGATATAACATGAGCAGAATCACCACAGTAGAAGCACAACCCATTTTTACGCCTATAATTCTGCCGTTCACTTCTGGACAGAATTCTATCACATTGCATAATCTCTGGTGCCTGCTCAGAAGACACCGCCAAATGGTGCACAGGTTTGCGCTCCCGTAAACGCCGATCAATCTGAATAGCCATAGTCATGGATTCATTCAGACCTGTGGGCGTAGGAAACCCCACCACGACATCTTTAACGGCGTCAGAGAGACCTTCTCTGAAATTCGCCGCCAGGGCGCACTCATTCCACTGAGTAAGCACAGACCATTTTCGAAATTTTTGACAATATATTTCAGCTTCATCATGCCCTTGAGAGAGGGCTATCAAGGCCTTTTCAGCCTGAATCTCCAAATTAGGTTCCTCATAGAGCAACCCCAGTGCCAGAAAAAACGCATCCACATTAAGCAGCGCAGGATCCCCTGGTGCCAATGCAAATGCCCAATTCTGGGGGTCACCCCGCAACAAGGAAATAACAATTTTAACCTGCTGAGCGGGGTCTCCAGCGGAGCGAGATCTCAGAGAAAGATACAATTTACAATTGTGCTTAAAATTCAAAAAGCGAGATCTATCTCCAGAAAAGAACTCAGGTATAGGGATCTTGGGTTCAGACATAGGAGCATGTATAACATAGTCTTGGATATTTTGAACCTTAGAGGCAAGAGTATTAAGATTTGAAGCCAAACCCTGGATATCCATTTCTCAACAGCAGAGGTCTGAGCCATTCAGGGGTTAAGAGGAGAGGAAAAAAAAAAAAAAAAACAGCAGATTGCAATTATGGCTAGACAGAACCTCTGAGTAAAAAAAAAAAAAGTGTCAGAAACTTTTTTTTTTTTTCTCTCCTTCTTTAGCCAATACCTTTAATACATTACGGCCGGCAATACTGTCATGATTCCCAATGGCAGGGACATGGGCAAAAACGGACTAGCTCTAGGAAGATGGTATCTCAGGTAACCGCGATGCTGAACCTAACACGCAAATAGAAGTAGCCAGGGGGTGTGCCTACGTTGATCTCTAGACACATCGCGCCAGCCGGAGAGCTGACTACCCCTAGAAGAGGAATACACAGACCTGGCTTGCCTCCAGGGAAACCCCAAAAGTTATAGTAGCCCCCCACATGTAATAACGGTTAGGTAAGAGGAAAACACAAACGCAGTATGAATATAGTTTCAGCAAAGTGAGACCCTCTGACTAGATAGATGAAAATACAAAAGAGGACTTCGCGGTTACCTCAAAACCCTAAGCAGCCATCCTGAAACTACCTTAACTCCGTTATCAACTCATGACACCGGAGTAGTAATTTCAGATCACTAGAGCTTCCAGCAGCACAAGAAATATAAATGCATGCTGGACAAAACAAACACAAAAAAAGCCAAAGATTCAACTTAGCTGAATTGCAGACTTGGAGCAGGTAGCAAGCAACAGAGATGCTCTGGTAACATTGATTGCCGGCACTAGAGTGACTGAGAAGCCAGACTAAATAGGAAACTCCCAATTTCCTGATGAAAACAGGGGCACTGGAAACACAAGACCAAAGTCAACCAGTACCACCAGTAGCCACCAGAGGGAGCCCAAAAACAGAATTCACAACAATGCACTATCCGTGATACATAACAGGATCTCCCTAGTCCTCCTCCCTCCACAATGATCTTTGCACACTGTTATTAGAGGCTTTTATATAAAACATAGGGTCTATGTTAATCTATTGCTACTTAAGAGTTTTCTGGAAAAAAAATAATTAAAATTTGAGGGTCCTCAATAGCTGATACCTTTTAATGGCTAACTGAAAAGATGGTAACAACTAGCAAGCTTTCGAGACTACTCAGGTCTAGGCGTAGGATAGCACAAAATCTGAAAAATCACAAATTTATACACAACAGGACATAAAATAATGCCGTAAAAGAAGAGGACATGTGAGTCTAGAATAACCCCAGTGGCCAGTGTGTGAATTGCAAGATTTTTATTTTTTTTAGTAAAAATTGTAAGATGAAAAATACAGAAAATAAATAGCATTGAAACAGTAGGTCATTTTCTGATGACACATTCCCTTTAAGATGATACATTTAAGGAGCACTGTTCCATAAATCTGGAGGCAATGCTTTCTTCCTAGTGGTGGCTGCAGGAAGCGAGACCCTTAGCCTTTCCCCCATGACCTGTGTGAAGGCAAGTAAAGTGACTACTAGGAGTCCACACCAAAATTTCACAATTCCAAAAAGTGTGACCCCTTGTCCTAAAGATTCACTAACAAAATTAATGAAACATATCAGAACTGAATTTGAGACCTAAGAGTAAAATTAAAGGTTTTATACATTGAGATCATTTTCAGCTCCATTCTTCACTTTTTTTTTTTAGATTTCTTTTGCTGTTAGTAATGGGATTATTCTTTGTAACCAGAGGGTGAAAACTCCTCCTAAAACTTCCAGTTCTGTGGGTTTGTTACACTTGTATCCAGTGTAGACAATCCTCTGACACATCCTCAGCACAAAGCTTCCGCCTGAGATTGATACAGTGTAGCAGGTGACATGTATCACTCTAAAGTCCAGTGTCAGCAAGCAGAGATCCTTTTAGCTGCCCACTATTCCAGCTGTATTTTCATAAGACTGGGGAAGTCTTGTAATAATTCTCCTTTCCAGATGTGTCTTGCTGTGTACGGAGACCTCATACTTGTCTTCAAACAATCATGAAGAGTAATAGATTTCTTATATTTCCACTCCATATCTTGAAGTGTCAGACTTTTTTGATGAATCCTTCATTGCTGTGACTCATATGCATCACAAGATCATGACTTATAATATATCGGGTCTATCAATGAACTCAACCAAGATCAGCGCCCCCCTCGCCAATCTCTTCCCCAACCTCTGAGATGACCTTCTGCAGACCAAAGGGTCTGATTCCCCTCATCAACCTGACTTCAGCTTCAAAGAGAAGGGAAGCAGACATTCTCCTCTGATGTCCTCTGCCTGCACTGTAGAAGCCGCATGTGTCCACAGATCTGCACTGCCTGGTGGCTCCCAACTGCTCCATTACTTTGATATCACATGATGAATGTGGGGCCCCTACGCAAAGGTTGCTGATCTCCCATCATGCGCTTATTATGTGTCTCTTATTATGGAGAGCCAGGTATAGGAATGTACGAAGGAAAGGCAGACATTGCTGGGATGGGAAACTCAAACTAGGGGCAGACATAGCACTGGTGCAACCTGTGCAGTTTTATAGGGGCCCAAGAGGTAACGGGGCCACTACCATCTCCAAAACAGGTGGACTTGTGCATTATGATGAGTTATTGGATGCCCATATATTGTCACCAAGGACTCAAACCTTCTCAATTTTTCAAACCCCACCAACAGACTTATCCATCAAAGTCAATGGCGGCTCACTCTTCCCCATGTGGCAAGTTCCCTTCCTCAAGGTTTCCCTTGACTCTGATCTCTCCTTCAAACTACTCATCCAAGCCCTTTCCACTTCCTGCCAACTCCAACGGAGAAATATTCCTTACATTCCTTAGCCAAGAATCTGCAAAAACACTAGTCTACGCCCTCATCATCTCCCGCCTCGACTACTGTAACCTCCTGCTCTGTGGCCTCTCCTCTAACACTCTCGCACCCATCAAATCTATTCTAAACTCTGCTGCCCGACTAATCCACCTGTCCCCCCGCTATTCCCCGGCCTCTCCCCTCTGTCAATCTCTTCACCCAGGGACTCCAGTTCAAAACCCTAACCTTGGCATACAAAGCCATGCACAACCTGTGTCCTCCATACATTTGTGTCCTCATCTCCCGGTACTTACATGCACGCAACCTCCGATCCTCACAATATCTCCTGCTCTCCTCCCCTCCTCCCCTCTTATCTCCTCTTCCCACAGTCGCATACTTGATTTCTCCTGCGCATCCCCCCTACTCTGGAACTCTCTACCCCAGAGGTCCTCAACCTTTCTGACCTTGAGAGCCACATCCAGCCTTGAGAGGGGTCGCGAGCCACATTCAGCTCCCTCCCCCCTCACAATAGTGGCAACTAAAGCCCCCATTAAAGGAATAATGGTCATCAAAGCTTTTCCACCAAAATAAATCACCCAAAAGCAATATACAAAGATCCAGAGGTTCCTACAATACCCCCATTCAGTATTCTCCTATAAAGCACTCCCAACACACTGTCACATCCAGCTTCAAACATCTCCTCTGACAGGTGGTGTGATCTGTCTCCAGCGTACCATAATTAAATCATCTCAAAACCCCTAAGACCAGTATATGTGCATCCACATCTGCTCTTCTGTGCAGGGCTGCTCACAAAATTCACCATTTTCAGATGTGTTCCGCGAGCCACAATTCATGGAACCGCGAGCCACATGTGGCTCCCGAGCTACAGGTTGGGGATCCCTGCGTCTACCCCAACATATCAGACTCTCACCTACCATGGAAATCTTCAAAGGAACCTGAAGACCTACCTCTTCCCACAAGCCTACAGCCTGCAGTAACCACTGATCCACCAAACCACTGCACGACCAGCTCTACCCTCCTACTGTATCCTCACCCATCCCTTGTAGATTGTGAGCCCTCGCGGGCAGGGTCCTCTCTCCTCCAGTAACAATCGCTGACTTGTTTTGTTCAAGAGGATTGTACTCGTTTTTATTATGTGTACTCCTCCTCATATGTACAAAATAGAAGGGAGTGGGCACCACCCAAGAAATTCAAGATGATGGGATCAGCCTCATGCATACAGAAATAGTCATAATGAAGGGTAAGAAAAAGGAGTATGGAGAAACCAGCGATCACCAAAACAATACATATATAAAAGATTTTTTCACATGTAAAGCGCCATGGAATAAATGGCGCTATAATAAAAATAATAATTAAAATTGGAATACATGAGATATAAGAAAATGCTATTCACCAATATGGTTGATATTCTTAATATGGACCTCTAGAAGTTAATGGAAAGAGCCATGCATGTGTAGCCAGTCCACCTGTCCATTTACATGGGGCTGCAGTATGCCTGTTCTTACAATGTGGGCTTCAAAGGTGGGATCTATATCTTTAGGTGCCCTTTATGGCATATGCTCTGGATAAGTTGCCTTTATTCCAGCTGTTGGGGTTTACTGATTAGCCGACTGAAGAGTAATTAATAGTTGAGTTCACTGGGGGCTGCTAGGTCTGTGTGTGAGCTCCCCTTAGTGGTGTATGCAGCTCTTATAAGGAGCAATGTGTTTCCTTGGTAACAGACTGCAAACAAATCGAGTGTAGTCTGATCATGCAGTCATTGGTCCCATCTTCGCTTCTACTGTCTGTAGTTTACCAGAAATAGGGGATAGAGGGAATGTGCCATGACCGTAAGATCAGACTACACAGGATTTCTACCATCCCACCAAATAAGTGGGAACTAACTGGAGAAAGTGAACACAAATGTCGAGAAAATATGTTATATTCCTTTATTAGAAAATAATCAGATGAAAATAAAATAATTGATATAAAAAGGTGTCGCAATAGAGGGAACATATATCAGATGATGGTGAATATACATTATATGGAAAGCCAAGAGAGTATCTTTACAATAGTGCACTCATCAACAAATAGATATTAAACCGCTCTGCTACTCCAAAGCTAAACATTGTTGGAATATCCCAGCCAATTATTTAGGTTTTACCTATTGATGTAAGTTTTTCTGCAGCCAAAAGCAAAAGACCATCACTTTGTCCCTTCACCCCGACGCGCGTTTTGCTCCAGCTTCCTCCATCCTGACACACCCCTGGAAGAAGCTGGAGCGAAACGCAAAGTGACAGAAGGACAGAGACGTTTAGGGCTGAGCTGTATGCTTTGCAGTGATTGCAGTTGCGCTGAGATAACAGTGCCTAATGGCATCTAATAATCTCTTTGCAATATAATAGGCACATGATAATTAAGGGCACAGTGTTTGCAGAGTTGCAGCTGCTGTCCACATTAACCAGACATTCCTGTAGGATACTATGTCCACTGACTGTTTTATCTAACACCAATGTTTCACTGTTCAGATCATTTCTAGTAAACCTCGGAAATGACGTCCCAACTTTTCCAGATTCCCACATGCCCCATTATACAGTAACAGCACCAGGGAAATGTTTTACTACATGACTATTCAGATTTGTCATTCTGTGGTCTAGGAAAGATGTGTGAGAACCCCAGAGTTGGCTTTAATCAGCTCTGATGTAAATGTCACTCGTTCCCTGTGTTTCCCAGAAACTGATTTTCCAGCTTCTAATCTTAGAATTTGCAGAATTATTCAATTTCTCTAATCGTTTTCTCCTCACCCGCGCGTGCTGACAATTTAATTTTCTACAATGTTCCTGCCAAATTTTTGCAATTTTCCTTGGTTCATGCTGCAGACACCACTCAGTCACATATCCGACATTAATAATCAGGATTTGCCCAAAATGTGTCATCCTAAAGTCCAAATTTTGCACTTACATGCCTCTAATTAAAGGGGCTATGCTGAGTTTTAAAATAATAATCATGGCTTCTTTCTTCCAAAACTTGCACGGCACCTGTCCACAGGCCATGTCTGGTAGGGCAGCTCAGTCCCATTCGCTTAACTAAAGCTCATATCTGATGCATTGCATAGGGCGGGGGTGAGGATCCTGCGGCTTGTGGATCGTTTGCAGCAAACGGCCCCTGGGTTTTTGAGTTGATAATCTTGTATGATGTTACAAACATCTAAATGGCCCTTGGCAGAGAAAAGATTCCCCTGGCATAATGATGCAATCCATACAATACCTGGCACAGACACAACATCTCCCAAAATGCAGTGTAACCGGGAATGTTCTGGCATCCTGGATGCCAAGTCAGTAAAAAGATGTGATGTCTTGGAGCCTGAGCGCTAACTGTAAAGCAGTAATTTTTAATTGAGAAAGAAGTAAAATGTTGCTATCTTCTATTTACGATGTATCTTTGTAATGATCAAGTCCCTCGGGGGCGTGCTCCTAAGCCTTTCCCTGTTCTGATAGGTGCAGAAGAGAATATTTTAGCAAGGAATCGTGATTTTTCCCGTCCTCCTGCAGAACGCTCCCCGATTGCATTACCTGGATAGGATGTATTATGCGACTCCGTGTTTATTAGGGACTCTGCTTATTACGAGCATCTTGGGCGCCATCAGGTTTTAATTTAACCAAACAAGGTAGTTTATTGTGGACGCAGATGGCGGCATCAGCAGTGATCTCCTAATAATAGGAATCCTGGGTGGGATATAACTCCGCTCACGTTAGCCCTGAGAACTGCGCTGCCTGGAGACGAGCAGCGACGGCAACCGATGACTGTAATATCAAGCATTGGTTAATATCATTTTACCTACAATAACAAAGTATTCTCTCCCTGCCTGTCTATAGACACCGGCTCGTTATCTGTCTATTGTGGTTTAATTGAGGAGATATAATTGATGTATTCAGAAGTCGGAGGAACAATCACAAGAAAGGAGAAAAGATTCTATAATAATCATCCTAGACGTTCAGGTTTATTGGTCTGAGAATAGACTTTAATGGCACCACACCAGTCAGGATCGGACACGACGTACCAGTTGTGCAAACCTCAATGGAATCGACCAACCACCTCCTGCAGAAAGGGTCCTCCCGACTGTGCCCCCGATGTGAAGGATCCTGTTGAATTTCATAATAATTTTCCTTCCAGGGAGATGAGCCACCGCCAGAGCTGTCTCCATTGCACATGAACGCTCGTACGGGGGGAGGTGGGAGAGGCAGCCGTCTGCTGAACCATCAGCCTACAGCTATCCCATGTAGGGTCCTGGTTCTATAATTTCTGCAATAGTTGAACTGGGGTTGGGCCACAAAACCATTGACCACCAGGGCTACTGGGACCCATTATAGTCTTTGTAACAAACTACTTTCAATCTGACAGTGCCAGGAAAATAGAGCAGGTTAAGGCACACCGGATTAGGCACCAACCAAGCCGGGTTGGTGCCAGAGACACAAATTAAGGGGCTATCCTGGACTATTTATTTATTTTTTTACTTTGGGCATAGTTTCTACCTGTCTGCATGTTGTGCCCGATCTCTGATAACATAGAGCAGTCACAGACCGCTCCTACCTGCAATTCTGCAGCTTTTCTTCCACTCTGCTTTGTTGATATGACATGACTGCCGACGTCATGCTGATTGACACCCGGCTCACCACTGCCTAACTGCGTGGTTGAGCTGGCTCTCAATCAGCAAGACGTCAGCAGTCATGCCTCGTCCACAGAGCGAGAGTGGAAGAGCTGCTCTGTTGACATGGAGCAGTCTAATCGCCGGCAGGAGCGGTCATTGACCTCTCTGTGCCAGCACCAGGTAGAACAGGCAGATAGATAGCAACTACCTATTAGTTCTTAGACAGACAATGCCGAATCATGCCTATAAAACGGTGCAGCTGCATCCTCCCTAATTATCTCATTGCTCAATTATAAATCTGTTTTCGGAAATCTCCTAAAATTCCCCTAGTGGTCACTGCAGGGTAATGCAATTCTATATTCTGCAGAGGATTTGGAGCTCTGTATCAGTAAAATGCACCCAGGGCTACCATTAAGATACATTGTGGCATGAATCGCTACAGAACTTTGAACTTATTTCCATTCCAGCTTCAGCCATCTTTGCTTTATTGTACCAATGTCTTCTCTCCTTCCTCAACCTTGGAAGTAAATAATTCACATCCTGAAAGTAAATTAAAGAGCAGAAACAATTGTAATAAAGCATCAGATCCGCGATTATTGACCTGTCTATGGCGGATTCGCCAGCTCTGAACGCATCACCGCAGGGACTCATATTTACATTTTCCGGGGACCTCGTCTTTATGAATCGTCCATCGTCTGTGCTCACATTCATGAGGGATTTAAATAGTAAAAAGAGATTTCATTGTGGAAGAAGGGAAGAAAATGAAGTGTCAGATGCAGAATTACTTCACTGAAAACGACCTTAATTATCTGGAAACTCCTTCAGAAAACGAGAGGCTGAAGATTTACCGGAGAAATGTGCAGACGTTTCGCGAGTCGCCGGGGTCGAGGTCACGGAGAAAACAATTGCTTTTATTCTTTACTCATTCACGTTTCAATAACGTGATAAATGTACACAATCGAAGCTGGGTCTCTGAATACATATACGGAAGATGTGAAAGTATTCACACCCTCTACTCCTCTACATGTTTTATCATCTAATTTTTAATACAATGGACACTGGACTTAAGGCAATAATGGCGGATGATGATGCTTATACTAAATATTGACTCAATCAATCGCCGTGGGTGTAATGTTTGCACATGGTGCACTCATGAGTGGTCATCACACAACAGAATGAATAGGTGCCACACTGCAGACCTCCAAAAAAAGTACAAATCACACACAGAGACAACAGTTTCTGTATCATATAATAAGGGAGGACACTATATAATATTAAGGGAGGACTTTGTATGTAATAAGGGATTACACCGTACAAAATAATATGGGAGGAACTGTATGAAAAGCCGTACCCGGGGGTGGAATACATCAGAATGCAACTTCAACCCAAATATATATTTACCTGTCATATAAGTTTGTACTGTGTGAAAATGCTTGTTTCACAGACAAGAATGTTAGCCCCTCCATAACCTCTCTGTAGATTATAAAGTTGCTAGAGTGTATATTACATATAGTCAGTAGCACTATTTAATACCATTTACCTTATATGTGACGTCTGCACTGATTGAAGTCAATCTCTATATTTTCTTCTCCACCTGGTCCAGGCATCCACGATGACTTCTCCTGTCCACAACTCATCTTTGCAGAGATTGCTGTCCAGGTACTTTTCTGCTTCAGTAGAACCACATAGGAAGCCCCTGCAAATAACAATGTCAAATACACCCACATATGTATTTCTATGTGTGCAAATGATATTGTGTGTGGATATTAAATATACGCCATACAGTGACACATTCAAGGGCTTATTTGTATTCAAGGGTGTAAATATAAACAAACTTATCCCGCAGTGAGCCTAGAAATAACACAAGTCTACTTATTGTGCCACCAGGAACACAAACATACCCCTCAAAGTGTCGCCTAATTATAGCAACACCAGATGACAATTATGGCTAATTGTAACTGATATTATTGATGCATTTTGCTTGTTTTATGGTGGCACTGTGAGTGTTGTCAGAGGGCACTGTGGTTAGTATTATATTGGCACTGTGAGTGTTGTCAGAGGGCACTGTGGTTAGTATTATGGTGGCACTGTGAGTGTTGTCAGAGGGCACTGTGGTTAGTATTATGGTGGCACTGTGAGTGTTGTCAGAGGGCACTGTGGTTAGTATTATGGTGGCACTCTGAGTGTTGTCAGAGGGCTCTGTGGTTAGTTTTATGGTGGCACTGTGGGTGTTGTCAGAGGGCTCTGTGGTTAGATTATGGTGGCACTGTGGGTGTTGTTAGAGGGCTCTGTAGTTAGATTATGGTGGCACTGTGGGTGTTGTCAGAGGGCTCTGTGGTTAGTATTATGGTGGCACTGTGAGTGTTGTCAGAGAGCTCTGTGGTTAGTATTATGGTGGCACTGTGAGTGTTGTCAGAGGGCACTGTGGTTAGTATTATGGTGTCACTGTGAGTGTTGTCAGAGGGCACTGCGGTTAGTATTATGGTGGCACTGTGGGTGTTGTCAGAGGGCACTGTGGTTAGTATTATGGTGGCACTGTGAGTGTTGTCAGAGGGCTCTGTGGTTAGTTTTATGGTGGCACTGTGGGTGTTGTCAGAGGGCTCTGTGGTTAGATTATGGTGGCACTGTGGGTGTTGTCAGAGGGCTCTGTGGTTAGTATTATGGTGGCACTGTGAGTGTTGTCAGAGGGCACTGTGGTTAGTATTATGGTGTCACTGTGAGTGTTGTCAGAGGGCACTGCAGTTAGTATTATGGTGGCACTGTGAGTGTTGTCAGAGGGCACTGTGGTTAGTATTATGGTGTCACTGTGAGTGTTGTCAGAGGGCACTGCGGTTAGTATTATGGTGGCACTGTGAGTGTTGTCAGAGGGCACTGTGGTTAGTATTATGGTGGCACCGTGGGTGTTGTCAGAGGGCACTGTGGTTAGTATTATGGTGGCACTGTGGGTGTTGTCAGAGGGCACTGTGGTTAGATTATGGTGGCACTGTGAGTGTTGTCAGAGGGCACTGTGGTTAGTATTATGGTGGCACTGTGGGTGTTGTCAGAGGGCACTGTGGTTAGTATTATGGTGGCACTGTGAGTGTTGTCAGAGGGCACTGTGGTTAGTATTATGGTGACACTGTGGGTGTTGTCAGAGGGCACTGTGGTTAGTATTATGGTGACACTGTGAGTGTTGTCAGAGGGCGCAGTTAGTATTATGGTGGCACTGTGAGTGTTGTCAGAGGGCACTGTGGTTAGTATTATGGTGGCACTGTGGGTGTTGTCAGAGGGCACTGTGGTTAGTATTATGGTGGCACTGTGGGTGTTGTCAGAGGGCATTGTGGTTAGATTATGGTGGCACTGTGAGTGTTGTCAGAAGGCACTGTGGTTAGATTATGGTGGCACTGTGGGTGTTGTCAGAGGGCACTGTGGTTAGTATTATGGTGGCACTGTGGGTGATGTCAGAGGGCACTGTGGTTAGTATTATGGTGGCACTGTGGGTGTTGTCAGAGGGCACTGTGGTTAGTTTTATGGTGGCACTGTGAGTGTTGTCAGAGGGCACTGTGGTTAGTTTTATGGTGGCACTGTGAGTGTTGTCAGAGGGCACCGTGGTTAGTATTATGGTGGCACTGTGAGTGTTGTCAGAGGGCACTGTGGTTAGTATTATGGTGGCACTGTGGGTGTTGTCAGAGGGCACTGTGGTTAGTTTTATGGTGGCACTGTGAGTGTTGTCAGAGGGCACTGTGGTTAGTATTATGGTGGCACTGTGGGTGTTGTCAGAGGGCACTGTGGTTAGTATTATGGTGGCACTGTGGGTGTTGTCAGAGGGCACTGTGGTTAGTATTATGGTGGCACTGTGGGTGTTGTCAGAGGGCACTGTGGTTAGTATTATGGTGGCACTGTGGGTGTTGTCAGAGGGCACTGTGGTTAGTTTTATGGTGGCACTGTGAGTGTTGTCAGAGGGCACTGTGGTTAGTATTATGGTGGCACTGTGGGTGTTGTCAGAGGGCACTGTGGTTAGTATTATGGTGGCACTGTGGGTGTTGTCAGAGGGCACCGTGGTTAGTATTATGGTGGCACTGTGAGTGTTGTCAGAGGGCTCTGTAGTTAGTATTATGGTGGCACTGTGGGTGTTGTCAGAGGGCACTGTGGTTAGTATTATGGTGGCACTGTGGGTGTTGTCAGAGGGCACTGTGGTTAGTATTATATTGGCACTGTGGGTGTTTTCAGAGGACACTGTAGTTAGTATTATGGTGGCACTGTGAGTGTTGTCAGAGGGCACTGTGGTTAGTATTATGGTGGCACTGTGAGTGTTGTCAGAGGGCTCTGTGGTTAGTATTATAGTGGCACTGTGAGTGTTGTCAGAGGGCTCTGTGGTTAGTATTATGGTGGCACTGTGGGTGTTGTCAGAGGGCACTGTGGTTAGTATTATGGTGGCACTGTGAGTGTTGTCAGAGGGCACTGTGGTTAGTATTATGGTGGCACTGTGAGTGTTGTCAGAGGGCACTGTGGTTAGTATTATGGTGGCACTGTGAGTGTTGTCAGAGGGCACTGTGGTTAGTATTATGGTGGCACTGTGAGTGTTGTCAGAGGGCACTGTGGTTAGTATTATGGTGGCACTGTGAGTGTTGTCAGAGGGCACTGTGGTTAGTATTATGGTGGCACTGTGAGTGTTGTCAGAGGGCACTGTGGTTAGTATTATGGTGGCACTGTGAGTGTTGTCAGAGGGCACTGTGGTTAGTATTATGGTGGCACTGTGAGTGTTGTCAGAGGGCACTGTGGTTAGTATTATGGTGGCACTGTGAGTGTTGTCAGAGGGCACTGTGGTTAGTATTATGGTGGCACTGTGAGTGTTGTCAGAGGGCACTGTGGTTAGTATTATGGTGGCACTGTGGGTGTTGTCAGAGGGCACTGTGGATAATGGTAGAGGACACTGTGGATATTATGATGGTGGCAATGTGGCTAATGTTAGAGGACACTGTGGATATTATAGTGGCACTGTGGCTAATGTTAGAGGGCACTGTGCCGGTGGTGACATCTTATGGTGGCATAGTTCCTTTTTACTATTGATACTATGCCATGCCACGGCAGCATTATGATTTTCATCAGGGGCTCTACAACTTGGCTGCATCTTTCTGCACTTTCTGTGCATTAGACGCGCCTCCTTCTGATACAGTTTTTTGATGGGAGTAATTTATACTTATCGCTAGTAAGATGGGGGTCACAGCGGTCGTTCTCCTGCAGATGACGCCAGTCTCCTTGCTGTGTGCAATAACTTTGCTCTCTGGGTTTTATCCATAGCCTCCTGTTCTGCTATAGGCAAGAAATTCTCAAGGTTTTCTAATAATGAGATATGACAGATGTCACCTCTCTGCCGGTGACAAGGGAAGTGACAGGCGGAGTTGCTGGACTCCCGCTCACGTCTCAGGCTTTCTCTCCGTGATGCCTTTAATATGCAGGGATTGTGATGCTTTGTATTTTTAGCACAAATACTGAAACCTGCTGTAAATCTGCGGCTCTGAGTCACAGCGCCATATAATGCCATATAACCATGGGATAATACCGCACTGGCACGCTGCCAATGTCAGGCTGGTGGAATAAAGCCAAGCTCGTGTGTCTGACCTGCAATGGGAACGTGTCCAGCAAAGTTGTGGCTAAGTGGAAACTACGGCGTCAGTAACAGTTTATTGCGGATCTATCACGGAACTTCCTAATACAAACCGCCTACGATCTCTTAGACCTGATGAGGCCGGTGTAATCCTGAGATTTAGGTGAACTAAAGCTAGACTCTTAACCCCTTCATAGCTAGATGATTTTTACCATTTTTTTCCTTATATTCTTCCAAGTTCTAAAACTTTTTTTTATTCTTTTTTTATTGTTGCAATTCTGATTTTTATTATATTTTATTAGTTTTAAAAAATTCAGAACTTTGTACAAAAAAACCCCCCCGCTAGATTCGTGTCGCCATTTCTGAAAATTGTAACACTTTTATTTTTCTGGGCTTTTTTGCACACTGAGCTCAAGGTTTTATTGATGCCGGCTTGGGGAACATACAAAGTTCTGATTGCTTTTTATTGCATTGTTAGGCCGGTTTCACACGTCAGTGGCTCCGGTACGTGTGGTGACAGTTTTCTCACGTACCGGAGACACTGACTCACGTAGACACATTAAAATAAATGTGTCCCTGCACATGTCAGCATGTTTTCACGGACCGTGTGTCCGTTTGGAAAACACGGAGACATGTCAGTGTTCGTGGGAGCGCACGGATCACACGGACCCATTAAAGTCAATGGGTCCGTGTCAACAAGTACCGCACACGGATGCTGTCCATGTGCTGTCCGTGCGCCGACTGAGGACCACACGGACCGTGCAGGAGACAGCACTAGAGTTAAGCGCTGTCCCCCCTGCGTGTGGTGCTGAAGCCGGCATTCATTCCTTCTCCCCAGCAGTGTTCGCTGGAGAGAAGGAATGAAAAATCAATGTTTTTTTTTTTTTTTTTGTGTTTAAAATAAAGTTCCTGGTCATGTCCCACCTCCCACCCCCTGTGCACCTGTCCGCTGGCATTAAAATACTCACCCAGCTCCTGCGATGCTTCCTCTCAGTGTCAGCAGCTTGTCCTGTGTGAGCGGTCACGTGGTACCGCTCATTACAGTGATGAATATGCGGCTCCACCTCCCATAGGGGTGGAGCCACATATTCATCACAGTAATGAGCGGTACCATGTGACCACTCACACAAGACAAGCTGCGGCGCTGAGAGGAAGCATCGCGGGAGCTGGGTGAGTATTTTAATGCCAGCAGGTGGGCGAACGGGGTGGGAGGTGACCAGGAACTTTATTTTAAACGCGCTGTCTCCTGCACGGTCCGTGTGGTCCTCAGTTGGCACACAGGCGGCACACGGCTGCCGCACGTGTGCCACACTGACGTGCCACGTGAGCACACGGACAACTCAGGTACCGATTTTTCCAGAACCGGAATTATCTGGACGTGTGAGACTGGCCTTAGGAAGGAAGTGCAGCAACCTAAAATGGGCGATCCAGGAGCTTTTATTAATTTTTTTCCATTTGGGGTTTTAAATAATTTTACACTTTGATACAATAAAGTTTTTAGGGATGCAGCAATTCGAAATATGTTTGTATTTTTTTTTATTTGCTGCATTTTGAAAATGATTTAAATGTTTATTTTTGTCATACTTTTTTAATTTTTACTCTATTGTTTTGTACTTGATTGTTTGTATGTATGACATTTTTGCAGTATATTGTGAAACTGATGTACTACTGTGAAGTCCGGCAAATCGAATCTCTCCTATGAAGCCCAGTCTCTGGCTGCGCTTTATTGAAGCACCAAAAATGCACCTAAATGGTTAAACATTTGGACGCTGGTGGTACAAGCAGATGTTGGCTGTATCATACGGCTGGCACCTGCCTTGTATGTGGACCAGGCTATGGTCGAAGGACTAAGCTTCAGACACCTCTATCTCGTACTGTACCAGAAGGCTTGATATTACCATCATCCAGGGTTACGGTATGTAAGTGCCCCACCAATTGTAACCATCAGGCATCCCCCCAAAAAGCACTAGGCAGCAGCAAGAGTTAAATGGGATTTAATATCTTCCTTCCCTCCCCATAGTAGCAACAGCTTAAACAATCGCTTAAAGACAACAGTTAAAATCATCTTCTATGACTTCTGTTGCACAAAGAAACTGCAGTTTAATCAGGGTCTCAGCAGGATCCCGCAACCTAATTGGTCTCACCAGGCGCTATGTCGCTCCTCACCTCATCCATCCTCATCGCCTCATTCCCCGACTCCTTTACCTTCCTCTCCTGTAATATTTGAGGTTAGTTCTTTCTATTTTCATTCATACAGTATTACTAAGTATTATAGTAGTTATATTCTTGCACATGGGGCAGTATTATAGTAGTTATATTCTTGTACATAGGGGCAGTATTATAGTAATTATATTCTTGTACATAGGGGGAGTATTATAGTAGTTATATTCTTGCCCATAGGGGCAGTATTATAGTAGTTATATTCCTGTACATAGGGGCAGTATTATAGTAGTTATATTATTGTACATAGGAGCAGTATTATAGTAGTTATATTCTTGTATATAGGAGCAGTATTATAGTAGTTATATTCTTGTATATAGGAGCAGTATTATAGTAGTTATATTCTTGTACATAGGAGCAGTATTATAGTAGTTATATTCTTGTACATAGGAGCAGTATTATAGTAGTTATATTCCTGTACATAGGGGCAGTATTATAGTAGTTATATTCTTGTATATAGAGGACAGTATTATAGTAGTTATATTCTTGTATATAGGAGCAGTATTATAGTAGTTATATTCTTGTATATAGGGGCAGTATTATAGTAGTTATATTCTTGTACATAGAAGCAGTATTATAGTAGTTATATTCTTGTACATAGTGGGCAGTATTATAGTAGATATATTCTTGTATATAGGAGCAGTATTATAGTAGTTATATTCTTGTACATAGGAGCAGTATTATAGTAGTTATATTCTTGTACATAGGGGCAGTATTATAGTAGTTATATTCTTGAACATAGAGGCAGTATTATAGTAGTTATATTCTTGTACATAGGGGCAGTATTATAGTAGTTATATTCTTGAACATAGAGGTAGTATTATAGTAGTTATATTCTTGTACATAGGAGCAGTATTATAGTAGTTATATTTGTGTACATAGGAGCAGTATTATAGTAGTTATATTCTTGTACATAGAGGGCAGTATTATAGTAGCTATATTCTTGTACATAGGGGCAGTATTATAGTAGTTATATTCTTGAACATAGGGGCAGTATTATAGTAGTTATATTCTAGTACATAGGAGCAGTATTATAGTAGTTATATTGTTATACATAGGTGGTAGTATTATAGTAGTTATATATTTTTGTACATAGGAGCAGTATTATAGTAGTTATATTCTTGTACATAGGAGCAGTATTATAGTAGTTATATTTGTGTACATAGGGGCAGTATTATAGTAGTTATATTCTTGTACATAGGGGCAGTATTATAGTAGTTATATTCTTGTACATAGGAGCAGTATTATAGTAGTTATATTCTTGTACATAGGGGCAGTATTATAGTAGTTATATTCTTGTACATAGGGGCAGTATCAGTTATATTCTTGTACATAGGGGCAGTATTATAGTAGTTATATTCTTGTACATAGGGGCAGTATTATAGTAGTTATATTCTTGTACATAGGAGCAGTATTATAGTAGTTATATTCTTGTACATAGGAGCAGTATTATAGCAGTTATATTCTTGTACATAAGGGGCAATATTATAGTAGTTTGATATATGTATATAGAGTTGGCATTGAATTCTTATTAGATTATTTTTACATGTTGCTGTTTTGGATCACTCTGTCAATAGTGATATGAATGAAGTGATTTCACCATGATTGCCTTAGTTAAGTGATATTTGTAGTTGATTGTCACTTCACTTCCCAGTACATTGTGGCAGCAGCATTCTCTGTTATCAGTCATCTCTGTTATCACGGTGCTGAGGTTTTTCATTTGGACCATTGATGAGGTGGATATAGAATAGACGGTTATCTAGACTTCATCCTCTGCCGCTGATGTGTGATGTGTGACAATCACTTCTAGTTACAGCACTGATCAGTAATGATTAGTTTTATTTGCTGTCGTTATCTGGGACCATCACAATCTCATCATCATTTAGTTCCATTTAAAGTTCAGTTTATGCAGATGAATGCGCTGTCATCAAGTGCACATATGTCAATAGGCTGTATACATATATTATCCGGCTGCAAGAGATTGCGCTGCTAGAGCTTCCCAAAATCTATTAAAGGGCCAGTGATTCTGAAATTTCCTTTACCATTCTGCCTATACTGAGAGGGAAGCTACAAAGCTAAGTCTCACAATGGTACAACGTTCTGAACATATGACATAAAGTCCAGTGACACTTCTAATTTTATTTCTCCAACATTGTATCTTAACCCTGCTGTTCTGTTCGGGTCATAGTGACCCGAACAGACTTTTTGCGGCCCTGTAGATTTTTTTCTGTAAGTCTATAAAACTTGAGACTCCTTGACTTTTCCTCATTTGGGGGGACCTACCTATGAGTATTTTTTTTTTTTTTTCGTTTACTTTTTGCTACACGCAAAAAGTTACACTTGTTGTGTTCGGGTCACAGTGACCCGACATCGTTTTTTTACAGCTGTGAGGCCATATTTTCAGTGAAATAAAGGAGTTATAACCTCAGTTGGGTCTATTTATTGCATCTACTATTGTATATCAATTGATTTATTTCCTAAATTATTTCAATGGGGTCGTACACGCGCTCTACCGGGGGTATGCATTGAGATCTGCGCACCATAAAAATGGCTTTATATTGATTATTTTTGGTGCACAGTCTATTCTAAAATGTAGAGTGCATCCGGAGAGATCACTAGGTGTGCACTACACGTGTATATTATGCGCAGAACGGACTGCTCAGAACGCGCTGTCTAAGACGTTTTTTTTTTGTAAAGCTGAGCTGTAAAGTCTTGCAAATAATTTTTTTTTGTTAAGTAAGGGTACCGTCACACAGTGCCATTTTCATCGCTACGACGGCACGATTCGTGACGTTCTAGCGATATAGTTACGATATCGCTGTGTCTGACACGCTACTGCGATCCGGATCCCCGCTGAGAATCGTACGTCGTAGCAGATCGTTTGAAACTTTCTTTCGTCGTCTAGTGTCCCGCTGTGGCGGCATGATTGCATCGTGTGACACAGGTTGTATACGATGTGCGCACAGTAACCAACGGCTTCTACATCGCAAATACGTCATGAAATTATCGCTCCAGCGCCGTGTATTGCAACGTGTGACCGCAGTCTACGACGCTGGAGCGATAATCATACGACGCTGCAACGTCACGAATCGTGCCGTCGTAGCGATGAAAATGGCACTGTGTGACGGTACCCTTAGTCTGTCTTCCTTGCTTATCTGCTTGTTTTCAGAAGGGTTCTTATCTTCTCTGCTCTTATCAGTACACATATGCTAGCCCAGACATGTTACCTTTCAGTCTCTTTGGAGAGCAGCTGTGTACATACCTCTGTTCCAGGATATCTCTGTTCCAGGCAGTATCTTTGTTTTCTACAGGTATGTTGCTTGTTATGCTTTTACTAATCAATTCTATTGATAGATTGTATATTGTAAAGGAATACTTTTATTTTATTTTATTACATGTAATTAGTGTTATTACTGTGTGATACACTGCTCTACACTTAGCATGATAGATTGCTGGATATTGAGCACTGGTATGCTTTGATGTAGTGTTTTCGAAGCTGTTTTTTTTCTCAGTCTTTATTATTATTGTTTACTTACAAAGTTTTTTTTTTTTTTACAAAATATGTGTAGTTTTCTATTTTCGTTTTGCTCATTGATCTGTTTTTTCAGAATAAAAACAAACAAAAAAAAGATTTCTAGTTAATTTTTCTTTTTTTTTTACTACCAAACATGTTCACAAACAGTCTAGTAAGCAAAAAGTATAAAAAAAATGGAGTTAGAGTGTCTAAAATCAAGGTTTAATAAGCCGGGTCATAGTGACCCGGAACACTACAAGTGTATAGTAAATGCGAACAAAACAGCAGGGTTAAATGGATACTTCCCTGTACCCAGACAAGCAGACAGAGCATAATGGGGAATCCGTCTATCAGCACAGCTCATAAATGATTCATTAGAGGGATGATGATCAACCTGGTGCTCCCAGGTATTGTGAAACTACAACTCCCAGCATGCTCTGGGAAGGTTTCCACTGACTGTCAGCAAACAGAGATATCAAAATGGTAATGAAAAGAAACACAAAATAGATTGGAAAGTTTTGGAACCAATCATTTTTATGTTGATAGATTATGAAACTTTCACATCTACTCTTTATTTCTATTCTTTAACATTATAAGATCTCAGGCAATGGAAACATTTGTGTGTCATTCAGACACTACATGCCTTTACAGAGCGCACAGCTGCGAGTTTGCTACAACTATAATCAGTGTAGGGCTGGGGTGGGCAATTAATTTTCCAGAGGGGCCACATGAGTGACCATGACTATTGTGGAGGCCAAACCAATAGACTGAAATTAATTCTGCTCAATATTAATATTAACATATTAATTAAAGTTATTATTTTATATTAATAATTCATGTGTCACTTAATATTCAGCAGAATTAAGTAAGCTGACACCCCCTATATACTGTATACTGCCACACAGCCCCCTTTATACAGTATGACCCCCACACAGACAGCTACATACAGTATGAGCCCACACACAGGCCCCCATTTACTGTGTGAGCACTGTATATAGCCTTTCTAACTAAAGTATAGGAATCCCACATAACCCTCTACATACAGTATAAGCCCCCACATAGCGCTCTATATACAGTGTGAGCACTGTATATAGCCTTCACATATACAGTATGAGACCCCACATAATCCGCCTATATACAGCATGAGTATTGTACATAGCCTCTCTATATCCAGTATGAGACCCCCACATAATCCCCAACATACAGTATGAGACCACAACATAATCCCCTACATACAGTATCTGCCCCCATATAATCCCCTATATACAGTATCTTCCACCACATAATCCCCTATATGCAGTATGAGCCACCACATACCCCCTATATACAGTGTGAGTCCCCACACAGCCTCCTATATACAGTATGAGCCACCACATAGCCTCCTATATACAGTATGAGCCACCACATAGCCTCCTATATACAGTGTGTGTCCCCACACAGCCTCCTATATACAGTGTGAGTCCCCACACAGCCTCCTATATACAGTGTGAGCCGACACATAGCCTCCTATATAGAGTGTGAGTCCCCACACAGCCTCCTATATACAGTGTGAGTCCCCACACAGCCTCCTATATACAGTGTGAGTCCCCACACAGCCTCCTATATACAGTGTGAGCCGACACATAGCCTCCTATATAGAGTGTGAGTCCCCACACAGCCTCCTATATACAGTGTGAGTCCCCACAGAGCCTCCTATATACAGTATGAGCCACCACATAGCCTCCTATATACAGTGTGAGTCCCCACACAGCCTCCTATATACAGTGTGAGCCCCCACATAGCCTCCTATATACAGTGTGAGCCCCCACATAGCCTCCTATATACAGTGTGAGTCCCCACACAGCCTCCTATATACAGTGTGAGTCCCCACACAGCCTCCTATATACAGTGTGAGTCCCCACACAGCCTCCAATATACAGTGTGAGTCCCCACACAGCCTCCTATATACAGTGTGAGCCCCCACATAGCCTCCTTTATACAGTGTGAGCCCCCACATAGCCTCCTATATACAGTGTGAGTCCCCACACAGCCTCCTATATACAGTGTGAGTCCCCACACAGCCTCCTATATACAGTGTGAGTCCCCACACAGCCTCCTATATACAGTGTGAGCCCCCACATAACCACTCTATATACATTACTATATGAGCCCTCACAGAGCCCCCTATATACATTATGAGCCCCCACATAGTCCCCTATATACACGCAAACATCCCATACATATATGAAAAAACAACCACACATACTTCACTCCTGTTCCCTTGGCTCATTGGTGGAAGAAGGAGCTAGAGGCTCCGTCTTCCACCGATGTATTCACTGCTGTCTGCATCTTGAGGATGGGCATGGTGGGGCATGGTGGGGCCTGTGGGCCAGTGTTTTCAGCCTTTCCGTTGTCTTGGTCGGCGGGCCAGAGGGCTGGATGTAGCCTACAGGCCGCACTTCGCCTAGCTCTGGTCTGGACAATCCTCTGTGTAGTAGACCTCAGAACCATACATGTTACTTGCACTGATACATTGTATCAAATCATCAGGACCAGAGAAATATTTGTGCTATTGATACATTAGCAGAAGTTTGTCTAGATGGGACACATGCTAACCAACCCTCCGCTCTATGAGGTCACTCAGGTTTTCAGTATGAATATTCTCATCCTCTCACAGCAAGCAGAGATATTGAAATTCTAGAAACACAAACTATATTAGAAAGTTGCAGAAGTTTTCATTATGCAATGAGTAACCACCAGGTATATAGGACTGATCAGAGATACAATGTAACCACTGGCAGGTGTCTCATCGTCCGGACTTTATAGATTTCTCTCCTCCTTTCATTTCCCGATATTTGCCATATCTGACACTATGAGCCCAACCATTGACCTCTCCCTCACAATTCCGGCTTATCTTCTGCGCCAATTATCGAGTTACGACCCGCGACGTTGTCATTGTCTCCCTACGTTCTGCTTTCCCCGCTGATATTTTCTGCCGCTCCCCCGCGCCGGCTGCCTGTGTGTTTATATTACAATTACTGACTCCTGGCATTTTAAGCTTCCCGTTGTTTCTTTTGATGCTGACATCTTTTCCAGGGGCAGAAGTTAGAAATGAATTGTAAGATGTGAGACCTCAGCGGCACATTCTATGATTTGATACAGCATAAAAATGGTTTTTAAGGAATGGTGGCCGCCTTGGGGAAAACAAGACTTAGGAACAGGTTTTTTTCTGCTTTACTCCATGTACAGTGTGAGCTGTCCAGAGTTTCCGCATTGCTGAATTCTTCCAGAAACAGCGCCACACCTGTCTACTGGCCGGAGCTGGTAACGCAGCTCAGCTCTATTACAATAAATAGGGCAGAATTGTTTTTAGAAGAAAGCAAAAAGTATCGAAGTTTCCTCCACATCTAATTATTTCTGGTTCTGGGAAAGCTGGGTGGCCGCTAATACGGCAGTTATCGCAGGTGTCATTCTTAGCTATGGCCCCCTATGGTAGACACACAGAAAGGGACTGTGCAGATTAATGTGGAGGCAGAAGTGATGAGCAGAGAACAGAATTGGGCCATTTAGGAGACTATAGACGGAGGACGCTCTGCGGCTGGATAAAGGGGAATATTCTTCGTACCAGAGATCTTCAACCAGTCACTCTGCATCTGCTGTGCGACTACAACTCCCAGCATGCCATGACTGCTGCTTTTTAGAAAAACTTTAAATCCACAGATTGAAGTTCTCTACTATACAGTGTTATAGAACAGAAAGGACATTTGTCAGAGCATGCTGGGAGTTGCAGTTTCACAACAGCTGAAGAGCAACACTGTACATTGCTGGAGAATAGATAAGGAGTTGGTCTGTGCATGCTGGGAGTTGTAGTTCCACAACAGCCGTAGAGACGCAGATTGAAGTTCTCTGCTTTACAATGCTAGAGAATAGATAAAAATGCAGTCTGTGAATGTTGGGAGTTGTAGTTTCACGCCAGCTGAAGAGCTGCACTGTACAATGCTAGAGATTAGATAAGAATACAGTCTGTGCATGCTGGGAGTTGTAGTTCCACAAAGGCTGTAGAGCCGCAGATTGAAGTTCTGTGCTGTACCTGCATAAAATCCTGACCAAAGCCTGAAGCAAACCTGAACGTGGACACATACCCTTAGTGTCGGAGCCTCTGTCGCCTGATGCTGATGTCTGGCGCCTTCACTACGCCCTGCATTGAGTTGTGTGGCGTCCGGACCGTGCGCGGCCTCACACCGAGGAGGCGTCCATGTTGCGGTGAGCGGCCATGCGTTGTTGTGACGCGCTCTCCGAGGTGCTGAATTATTTGTGTTCTAACATCTGCTGCCCACAGACGTGTTAATGTTCCCAGAGCCGCGGTGTTTCCCGGCTGTGAGTGTCTCCATTAACATGGCTGAGCGCCGGACGCAGAGTTAATTAGCTTCGGAAAATGTCATGCGTGGACTTGATGACGGTGAAGTGTGAGGCCGTGAATCTCCACTGACCGGACCGTGACCTTAGATCCGTAACAAGAGTTTTCTCCTAACCAGAAAGTAAAACTTTAGTTCTGTCATCTCCATAATATTAGACAATCACAGCCGCTGTTTTAGAAACAGCGCCTCATCTATCCGTGGGTCGTGTCTGGTATTGCAACACAGTGAGATTGAAGTGAATGGTGCTGAGATGCAATACCATGCACAACCTGAAGGCTGGGGTGGCGCTGTCTCTGGAAGAAAGCAATTATGCTTTTCTGATCCTGTTGAACCCCTCTAGTATTCAGACAATTTCAGTGCAATGCTCCTTTAATATTGGGTGTTGGATTTCGGATAAAGGTCTCCTGGTTCTGCTCTTCAGATGCGTTAGGTGGATTTCATCAATCATACCGGGGGCTGGCGGTCATCTGTCGGCCGCTCTGTAATTCTCTTCTTCCTTAGAAGTGGAGAGACGCTTTCCCTAATTGATTAATCAATATCCCTGATTGAGTTGAGGTTGTTTAATGGCTGCGCGGCGCTGGTTCTCCCCGGATCCTCTGACCTGGGCACCTTATATTAGGGAGAGCGGCTTCCTATAGACGTGCTGCAATCTGCAGGTGGTGACTGCACTTCATATATCAGCCCCCGTAATTACTGCAGGGCGGGTCAGGAGGTCATTTATAACCTGCACCCCCCTGGACCGAGCCCCTCAATCCATGTCTGACAGTTTCCAAGTCAACTCCTCTTTCTTATTGTACATAGTTACATAGTTATTAAGGTTGAAGGAAGACTTTAGGTCCATCTAGTTCAACCCATAGCCTAACCTAACATGCCCTAACATGTTGATCCAGAGGAAGGCAAAAAAAAACCATGTGGCAAAGAGTAAGCTCCACATTGGGGGAAAAAATTCCTTCCTGACTCCACATACGGCAATCAGACTAGTTCCCTGGATCACCACCCTATCAAGGAATCTAGTATGTATACCCTGTAACATTATACTTTTCCAGAAAGGTATCCAGTCCCCTCTTAAATTTAAGTAATGAATCGCTCATTACAACATCATACGGCAGAGAGTTCCATAGTCTCACTGCTCTTACAGTAAAGAATCCGCGTCTGTTATTATGCTTAAACCTTCTTTCCTCCAGACGTAGAGGATGCCCCCTTGTCCCTGTCTCAGGTCTATGATTAAAAAGATCAGCAGAAAGGTCTTTGTACTGTCCCCTCATATATTTATACATTAAAATAAGATCACCCCTTAGTCTTCGTTTTTCCAAACTAAATAGCCCCAAGTGTAATAACCTATCTTGGTATTGCAGACCCCACCGTCCTCTAATAACCTTGGTCGCTCTTCTCTGCACCCGCTCCAGTTCAGCTATGTCTTTCTTATACACCGGAGACCAGAACTGTGCACAGTATTCTAAGTGTGGTCGCACTAGTGACTTGTATAGAGGTAAAATTATGTTCTCCTCATGAGCATCTATGCCTCTTTTAATGCATCCCATTATTTTATTTGGCTTTGTAGCAGCTGCCTGACACTGGCCACTGAACATGAGTTTGTCATCCACCCATACACCCAGGTCTTTTTCATTGACGGTTTTGCCCAGAGTTTTAGAATTAAGCACATAGTTATACATCTTATTACTTCTACCCAAGTGCATGACCTTACATTTATCCCCATTAAAGCTCATTTGCCATTTATCAGCCCAAGCTTCTAGTTTACATAAATCATCCTGTAATATAAAATTGTCCTCTGTATTGATTACCCTGCAGAGTTTAGTGTCATCTGCAAATATTGAAATTCTACTCTGAATGCCCCCTACAAGGTCATTAATAAATATGTTAAAAAGAAGAGGGCCCAATACTGACCCCTGTGGTACCCCACTGCTAACCGTGACCCAGTCCGAGTGTGCTCCATTAATAACCACCCTTTGTTTCCTATCCCTGAGCCAGCTCTCAACCCACTTACACATATTTTCCCCTATCCCCATTACTCTCATTTTATGTAACAACCTTTTGTGTGGCACCGTATCAAAAGCTTTGGAAAAGTCCATATACACTATGTCCACTGGGCTCCCTTGGTCCAGTCCGGAACTTACCTCTTCATAGAAGCTGATCAGATTAGTCTGACATGAACGGTCCCTAGTAAACCCGTGCTGATACTGGGTCATGAGGTTATTCCTCTTCAGATACTCCAGCATAGCATCCCTTAGAATGCCCTCCAGGATTTTACCCACAGTAGAGGTTAAACTTACTGGCCTATAATTACCGAGTTCAGTTTTTGCCCCTTTTTTGAATATTGGCACCACATTTGCTATACGCCAGTCCTGTGGTACAGACCCTGTTATTATGGAGTCTTTAAAGATTAAAAATAATGGTCTATCAATGACTGTACTTAGTTCCTGCAGTACTCGGGGGTGTATCCCATCCGGGCCCAGAGATTTGTCAATTTTAGTTATTTTTAGCCGCCGCTGTACTTCCTGCTGGGTTAAGCAGGTCACACTTAATGGGGAATTTTTATCACTAGTCATATTGGCTGCCATGGAATTTTCTTGTGAAAATACTGATGAAAAAAAGTCATTTAGCATATTGGCTTTTTCCTCATCCTCATCCACCATTTCACCCAGACTATTTTTAAGGGGGCCAACACTGTCATTTTTTAGTTTCTTACTATTTATATAGTTAAAGAATATTTTGGGATTATTTTTACTCTCTCTGGCAATGAGTCTCTCTGTCTCAATCTTTGCTGCCTTGATTTGCTTTTTACAGAATTTATTTAATTTTCTGTATTTATTTAATGCCTCATCACTACCTACTTCCTTTAATTCTCTAAATGCTTTCTTTTTGTTCCTTATTGTGCCCCTAACAGCTCTATTTAGCCATATTGGTTTCCTCCTATTTCTAGTATGTTTATTCCCATACGGTATATACTGTGCCCAGGTCTTATCCAGGATGCTAATAAACATCTCCTATTTTCTTTGTGTATTTTTGTGTCTCAGGATATCGTCCCAGTTAATTGCACCAAGATCCTCTCTCATCCGTTGGAAATTTGCCCTCCTGAAGTTTAGTGTCCTTGTCACCCCCCTACTACCCATCTTATTAAAGGTTACATGAAAACTTATTACTTTGTGATCACTATTCCCCAAGTGACCCCCAACCCTTATATTTGATATGTGGTCTGGCCTGTTGGTTAATATTAGGTCTAGCAGTGCCCCCCTCCTTGTTGGGTCCTGAACCAGTTGTGAAAGGTAATTGTCTCTCATAGTTGTCAAAAACCGATTACCTTTGCTGGAACTGCAGGTTTCTGTTCCCCAATCTATTTCAGGGTAGTTGAAGTCCCCCATAA